>NC_132988.1:13962500-14337500 GCF_048564905.1 Vicugna pacos
TAACAAACTGTTTCAAAGAAGATGAACAAAATGATGGCACCTGCAGGGAAATACAAGCAGAAAAACCAACTTCACCAGGACCTACAATGCTTATCCAAACATATCAAAAGCCAAAGTTCAGGGATGTCACAGCTAGAGAAAAACTACAAAAAGCAGATACAGAGGAGCTTCATTCATGTGTGGAATGTTGAAGAGCAGGAAATCCCTAATCCATAATCTCCCAAAAGACTGTTGGCAGGACCCATGCACAGACCTGGGCTTGAGCAAACACTGAGACCGTGGCTTCTGCAGGAACCAGTCCCCTGTCCTTAGTATTTGAAGTGTGTCTGATGCAGCAGTGCTTTTCAGAATGTGCCTAACATTCCTGGGGGATTTGAGTATACTGCCTTTGTTTTCTGATTTATTTTGTTCATTACAAACAAATGAGAAATTAAAAAGATATTTAAGATTTCCTATAAAAATAAAACCACCCAGAGAAAACTATAGCTGATATTTGGTACAAGATTAGGATTATGTGGTGTGTCTTTATACAAGTACACCATCTTTAACTTTCCATGTCAAATTTATACATCTGTATTTTTTTAAATTTGCCCTTAACTGTTAACGTATGTAGCAACTGTAATTTTGAGAAAAGCAATGAAATTTCCTGCCTATCTGCTAGAGTGCTTTTCTCTTTGTTTGTTTGTTTTCATTTTAAAGATGGCCAAGGAAATAAATGAGTTTTTCGAGTATCATAGCCGTATTTGTCAGGGGGGATGTAGGCAGCAGTGTATTTATAAGGCATGGAGGATAGTCCGGAATATTGCAGGGTTTATGAGCTGGTGACTTGCTTCACTACATTAACTGAACTCATTAGTGAAACCAGGTTTTAAGGGCAAGTTTAATTTGTTTTTTCAAATGGGATTATAAGACACTGAAACATATTTAAATGATCACAGTTATTAGCAATTAATCATTTGGTATTTAAGGAAAAGTTGTGAATATTCACTACAAATTGAAAACCATAAAAGTGAGTTTTAACTCATTTATGAGAAGGAGGAAAACAGCCTGAATTAGCCCAGAGATTCCCAAGCTATAGTTAAACCTCCTTTATTAAAAAAAAAAAAAAAGGCAGTGTAATTTTAAAGAGCTAGCATTTTTCTCCCTCAGGTGGTCTTGGAGAAATACTATTTCCTGGATGTCAGTGTTGGGGGCTTAGAAAGTAGGGAAGGTGAAAAACAGACTCAGTCAGAATTAGAATTTAGTGAGGGCTTTCCCCTAAAAAAAACAGAAGTTTTGGCTTTAAGATCCTTTAACTTCTCGATCAACAGAAGATCTGAAAATATTTCCACATATTATACTCATTTCCCAATCCTTGGGCTGTTAACACGTTCAGAAAACCTCTTTAGGTTTGAATCTCTTCTCCTAGACAGACCTCCCTGTTGCTGTCCACACTTCCACCTTCCCTCATCTACTTTCAGACCAGAACATTCCAGCCCTGCCTATCGTTTGTTTTTCACGCTGTCCCCCTTTACTCTTTCCCACATCCAACCCCTTCACTGCAGCAGAACAAGCCCTCTGCTTTTTCAGGCCTGTTCTCTTCCTCCTCACAGACCTTCCTTTCAGGCCACCCTGAAGCTTCTGTTACGTTCCCACCTCCTTCCAGTGCAGAACCCACCACACAATGTGTCAACCCTCCAGTCTGAGAGATCTGCCACTTCTAAGCAGAACACTCATCACCAACTCACTTGCTATATATTTAAACTTAGGAGCGCGGCATATCGTTAAGTGTTGTCATGGGACAAATAAATGACATATTTTTTAAATTCCCTCCAGTGCCTGCTTAAATTGCTGCTGTGTGACCTGTCATGATTTAAACATCGTCCTTGATTCGTCAGAATATGCTGGACATGTAACCACGCAGAGCAGTTGGTTGGGCCGTGGCTATAGCAGCAGACCCCCGGCCTCCTCCTCGCTGGCTTCACTTGCATTATGACAGGGACAGTGTAGAGAGTTAATATTGCTTAAGAATAAAAAACTCTTTTAAGCTCCTTTCTGTGACTCAGCTACATTTCCACTTAGAGATCCAGCCAAAAAGTTGTCCATAATTCCTCTTGACAAGCTCTTGTTTCAGATTAACCTTAACTTAAAAGCATTCTCTCATACTTGCAGGAATCTGACCATGCTGGTCAATCAGGAGGTTCTGTGCGAGGACCCCCAAGGTTGCCACCGAGGTAAGTAAGTGTGGGAAAACTTACAAAAAGTCAGTTAGAGAAGAACTAATGACTCTGAGACTAGTCTGTCTTTTCTGTCACCAAAACTGAGTGCTGCTGGCCTTGGACTTTCTTTTAGAGATACACTAAACTCACAAATTCACCCAGGACACTTAGCCTACAGTCAGCTTCTGACAACAGGTTATACAAATCTCTGCTCCTTTTTTTCTTTTAAAAAAACCCAACCCCCCAAAATCACAGAGAACAAACATAGATCTCTGTTACTTTTTCTCAAACAAATTAACAAGATTCTTTTCCTAACCTAAAACAACTCCACTTCTGAAACACACACACACACACACACACACTCTCGCTCTCTCTCTTCCCCTGTTATCAGAAACCAGCCTGTTGTGTAGCATTTATTTCCAAAGGGAGACAGGCTTCATGAGCTCAGAAGTGACCAGCCCTCTTGAATTCCAGGGCTGTTTGGACAAAAAAACTGTGATGTTATCAGAAGATGTTACCTGTGTTGGAAATTATTTTTATCTTTAGGATTAAAGGAAAAGCTTCGAAAGTAATAATTGTTCTATCTCATTTGCAGAACTAGCTTTATATTAAGCTCAATTAGAGTTTTAATGACGATTCTTATACAATGAATATTAGGGGAGTTTGATGTTCCTTTTCTAATCGTGTATATAAGACCACATCACAAATAGCTGACGTCTTATTATAAGCTTTTCATCTCAGACTTTGGTAGAAAGTGCTTAGTTTCCTGAAAGCCACGGTGTGTTTAAGAGCAGATGGAGCCTTAGAGAGCTCATGATAGTAAATGCTTGTTTGTCTTGAACTAATGAATCTCTAGTGCAAGATAAGCGGAAGCTGGAACATCGTGGCATTTCTTCTAATAATACAGTGTTTAATGCAGCAGTCACTTACTCAAAAATAGCATAGCCTGCATGTTTCAGAAAATTATATTACGCTAGCAAAAAGCTCTATGTGTTTGCATATGCTCATGTGTGTATGGACAAACAGGACAAAACAGAACCTTCTGTCACTTAAACACTGACTCACAGCTACCACATTGACTTTCAGACCCGCAGGTGGAAAAGTCATACCAGCTCGACAGCCTCCTCCCAAGGCGGCCCCTGAGAGACCACCTCCCCCAAAACTTCCTGCAACCAGGACATCAAGTAAAAAACTGCCTTTTAATCGGTCTTCTTCTGAGATGGATCTTCAGAAAAAACAAAGTAACTTGGCATCTGGACTCTCGAAAACCAAGAGTCAAGTCTTTAAAAATCAAGATCCGGTACTGCCCCCTCGCCCCAAACCAGGACACCCTCTCTACAGAAAATACATGGTAAATTTAGCTTTAAAAATATTTGTGGTCACCAAGTTTGTCCTAAACTGTATATAAGATCCATTATTCCTTAGAAAAAGATGATGAGACACATATGGAGTTGCCCCTTGACACTAAGAGTGCTTTAGATAAGTAGGCCATGATAAAACCTTGGTCTTTAAATCAGGGTTTTCTTATTAGGAGAAATACAGGAAAAAGAAGCAGGGCAGGATGAAGATTGCAGAAACAGAAACTCTGAAAAACCCAACCCAGTAGATTATACTCGTGGGAGTATCTCTGACAGATACTATTATTTATATCTTGATATAGTTTGTATCTTATAGCTACCTTGCCCACAGAGCAAATTTCAAATAAAGTAGAAAGAAAATTCTTATTAAGGTCGATAGTTTTCCCCTCATTTTCCACTTTTGTAAACCCTATTATCGTGGTCCCTTTAATAGTTACTAGTTAGTGCAGCCACTATGGAGAACAGTGTGGAGGTCCCTTAAAAAACTAAAAATAGACTTACCATGTGATCCAGCAATCGCACTCTTAGGCATATATCCAGAGAAAACTCTAATTCAAAAAGATATATGCAAACCAGTGTTCATAAGAGCACTATTTTCAGTAACCAAGACATGGAAGCAACCTAAATGTCCATCAACAGATGAATGGATAAATGAGATGTAGTTTATGTATATAATAGAATATTACTCAGTTGTAGAAAAAAGAATGAAATAATGCCATCTGCAGCAACATGGGTGGACCTAGAGATTATCATATTAAGTGAAGTAAGTCAGACAGAGAAAGACAAATATCATATGATATCACTTATACATGGAATCTAAAAAAATGATACAAATGAGCTTATTTACAAGATAGAAACAGACTCACAGATATTGAAAACAAACTTATTACCAAAGGGGACAGGGGGATGGAGGGATGAATTAAGAGTTTAGGAGTAACATATACACACTACTATATATAAAGTAAACAGCAAGGACCTACTGTATAGCTCAGGGAACTATACTCAATATCTTGTAATAACCTATAATGGAAAAGAATCTGAAAATGAATATATATATGTATAACTGAATCATTTTGCTGTACACCTGAAACTAACATGACATTTTACATCAGCTATACTTCAAGTTTTTAAAAAGGTGGGGAAAAAAAGTTACAAGTTAGAAGTTTTCTTCAGTAACTGAGATAGCTGAGATATTAATTTTGTTCTCTTTGAACATTTTTCTCATCGTATGTCCTTAAGCCTTTGTCTTTGTTTCCTGCACTTGAAAACAGAGTTGATGTGCTCTCTCTGCTCTGGTCAGGTTAACCTGATGAATTCTAGAACAAAAACAATGAGAGCAGGAGTGTATGCACTTTTTAAACACTTGTACAACAGTACAACAGTTAACAGGAACAGCAATGAGTGATTTCATATTGTTCTACATGTCCATCATTGAGCTGGAAATTGTTTTCATTTTAAGCTCTTTAGAATTTTTTTTTACTCTTCCTAAGCGAAGGGTATAGGCAGATAAGAATGAGGTAATATATTCAGATATATTCGTTTCCATTTAAACTGATGAAATTTTAATTGCTAAAACCCAGGGGTGTTCTTAGGGATAAGTTACTTAAAAATTACAAATAAATAAAAGCAGTAGCTGATATGTTGAGTACTTATTAGCCAGGCATTGTTTGAAGCACTTTATATGTATTAAATAACTCTTTATTCCTCACACCAGGTATTATTATTATCTCTACTATATAAATGAAGAAAATAGGACTCAGAGAGGTTGAGTAACCTGTCCAGGGTCACAAAGCCAGTAGTGACGGAGCCAAGATTTGAACATAGATTAACTGTCTCTGAACCAATGCTCTTAACCATTAAGCCATACTTTGAAAATAGTGTCACTAATTACAAAGTCTGTAATAGCCAATTGCTTTGGCTACTCCATATTAAAAGCCCCACTCAGGGTAATTGGGTTTTGCTTATAAGTCTTAGAATAGCTGTATAATGTCAATAAAGCATTTGAATAACTCAAAGAAATTAATAAATTCAAAATATTAATGTGTCTCTTTACAAAACAATTCCTTAAATCTCTCATTTTTCCTGTGGCAACCGTACCATTCCATTGCTAACAGGAATCTGGATTCATTAGGCGCCCTGGTACTCTGACAGAGATGCAGAGAGGCAGCGGCACCCTCACACTCTGCATCTTTGCTCCTGAGTGACCGAAGGGCCCAGGCAGCCTCCCTTTCCTCGTTGCAGTGAGCTTGTGTGACCGCATCTCCTGGGTATGTCTTTCATATTGTTCAGGCCCTCTGACCTGCACTTATCAGCCAGCAGTTACCGAGGCAGGGAACGCAGTGCAGTACAATGTAAAAGCCATTCTAAGATCAGCCAGGGCTGAGTGGACCGGAAAGTGACTGCGATCAGGCAGTGGAATGGGTTTAAGTAGCCGCTTGTGTCAGAGAATCCAGGTGAGAGTCAAGGCAAATGGAAGCAGCTAGTCGAGCACTTCAGAGAAGCCATCAGTCCCCTATCAGCCAATCCTGAATTAAAGGCTGTGAGGTCGGGCGCTGAGTATTTGCCTCGGTGGACCTTGTCCTATGGAATAGAACTTCCTGGTTGTGGTTGTTAAAGGGCACTTGAGGCCGCGTTCAGCCGCTGTGAGCCTGTGGGCCAAGTCTGCACCCCAGGACTCTGCGTGAGAAATGGCAGGCCCCGCTGGGTCCGGAGCTCGGGGAAGCCAAATGAAGAGCATCAGTGCTGGAGAAGTTACAGATCCCCAGATGATCAGCCACTTAGGAGGAGGTGATTTGATTGTGAATAACTCTTTCACTGGTTTATGTTTAAGCTGTCTGTGCCTCATGGAATTGCCAAGGAAGACATTGTCCCGCAAAACCCCGGAGAACTTTCTTGTAAGGTAAAGTACAGTTCTTTCTTTATTGACTAATGTAAAAAATCACTGGCCTCTGTTACTGTTTTACACATTATTAAATGCTTTAGGCTCCAAAGATTAAAATGGGGAAAAAGTAATAATGTTTTATTAAATAATAATTGCTTCAGAGAGTGATATTGTACCTTGCAGCGTGGGGACGTACTTGTGATACTGAAGCAGGCGGAAAATAATTACTTGGAATGCCAAAAGGGAGAAGACACTGGCAGAGTTCACCTGTCTCAGATGAAGATTATCACCCCACTTGATGAACATCTTAGAAGCAGACCAAACGTGAGGAATTAATATTGTACTGCCCTCCTATCACACATGGCAGCACATTTCATAGAACTATTAATTATATCTCATCCTCGGGTTTTTATTAGCACGTTTATTTTAACCAGAGTAAGAATTACGGTAGCGTTTTATTCCATTTTAAGAATGAATTACTTCTAAGAGATTTGCCACAGCCATACTAATCACCGTGATGCAGAGTGACTGCCGTGTGCTCTGCCTTCATCCTGTCGTGCTGACTTGTAGCAACCAGAACACTCGGTCATTAATTTTCAACTGCAAGAGCTATTTATTTTTGAAATAATGTAAACATGTTTACCAAAGCACCAAAGATTAGTTTTCTAGCAGAATGGATAATTATTTTAAAGGGGCCCTATAAATGCTGTCTGACTTTAAAAAAAAAAAACCTTTAAGATTTAAGCTTAGTATAAACCTCGTTTCTCTGATCATAGCTCATAAAATAATGAAATGAAATGTTCCAACAACATGAAGTCACAATTTAGGCCTAGCAAATTTGCGGAGCCTGGGAGAATACAATGATTATTGAAGGTCATTTGTCCATCAAGAAAGGTGCCATTGGACAATTTATAGAGGTATATTTTTAAAAGAGCTTCTTAAAGTATCTGGTTAAATTTTCACTATATGTTATATAATGTAGAAAACGTGAAAAATGAGACTCATCAGTCATTTAAACTGAGTAAACTATTTGGTTTGTCATTCATCCTAGTTTTCATAATCTAGTCCAATTCTTTCTTCTTAGCAGGCCGTTTATCATTTGAGGTTTGCTGAGAAACTAAAAATTTGGAGGGCAGAGAAGTTGTGTGTGTGAAGGTAGTCACGGCTGGGACTCTGAAAACTCTGACTCCAGGCCCACAGGGAAGCTCTCCGATTGCTCATTTTCTCTTTGTTTGGATACAGCATTATCCATCCGTCACCTCTGTCCTTCCTCTCCCAGAACACACTTCCTTCCTTGATGAAAAATAGAAGGTGAAAAAATTGCAAGTTTTTCTTTCATAGAAGCCCACAGCTTTGTCCGCTTGAAACATTACCTTCCTCGTTCCTGTGCCGTACCTTGCAGAGAGTGGCCTCAGATGGCCAGCTACTGGGGACCCTGCCCTGCAGCCTCTCCTGGGCTCCGGGTCACAGCTCACATTGCATTGTATGGAGAAATAAAACTTAGCTATGTGAAAGTCTAGTTTTAAGGTAAATGTTTCTAAAGACGTGTTATTCTTTCCCCTTTCTGAGTAAACAGAAGGTACTGGACATTGTCAATTGAGACAGAGCCATGAGCCCTGGAGGAGGTGGGACACTGTCTAGCCCTGCATGGGTTCCAGCACACACTCAGGTTTCCGGTCCCCTCCCACCTCCTGAGGCCATTATTTAACCTCTGTAATCTTCATTTTGTAAATGTGTGAAATGGGTATGATAATTCCTCACAGAGTCGTTTATAGAATTGATTTATCGTTATGATTCCATATATATAGAAGTCCAGAAAACGTAAATCCAGACAGGAGATTAGTGGTTGCCTTGAGCTGGTGGGGGAGAGGGGGGAGTGGGGAGTGACTGCGAATGCCTGGGAGGCTTCTCCAGGGAGTGACAAAAATGTTCTGAAGTTAGGTTCTGGTGATGGTCGCACAACTCTGTGAACACACTAAAAGTGTGTATGCTATAAATGGGCAAATTTAGGGCATGTGGCTCACATCTCAAAGATGCTTAAAAAATTAAATGAGCTAATTAATGCATATACGGTGTTGAACACATGAGTAGGGCACAGTGGGTGAACAGTGGATATTAGCTATTCCTATTACAAATTTGTATTAGCCATTATAATCACAGTAGAAAGAGCTTTCAAATATGTTAGATTTTCCTACCAGATACCCACCCTAACAGTGTGGTCTGAGTGGTACCTGCCAACCCTGTTTACCTGTGCCTCCCGTCCTTCCTTCATCTGCCGGGCCAAGGTGAAGAGCAGCCTTTCCAGGGACATCCATGCCCTGAAGGCAGAGAGGGGACACTAACTGGGAGGCACAGGTTACTGTCCCACCTCTTCTACCTTGTCAGGATCTTGGTCCATCTGGAGGTTCACGTTTGAGTTTGGTGTGAGGTAGGCCTCTGACTTTGTTTTTTTTTTTTTTTTTTAACATTTTTTATTGATTTATAATCATTTTACAATGTTGTGTCAAATTCCAGTGTTCAGCACAATTTTTCAGTCATTCATGGACATATACACACTCATTGTCACATTTTTTTCTCTGTGAGTTATCATAACATTTTGTGTATATTTTCCTGTGCTATACAGTATAATCTTGTTTATCTATTCTACAATTTTGAAATCCCAGTCTATCCCTTCGTTTTTTTCCAGACGGAAAGCCATCTAGGCTAGCTCCATTTATTGACCAGTCATTCCTTTTTCCACAGATGTAAACCAGCAAAAAATGAAAACCACAAAGACACACATAATAATTGGTGTAAATAATCATTTTTAAAACTTCTCCAGGCTTAAAATCCCTCACAGTTCCTTCCATGGTCCCTGATATTCCCATCATGCTTATTTAGGGAAAAGCACTGAGCAGCCTCAAAGAAAATGTTCAGCATTGCTTTGGTAAGCTGATGTGGCAAGCTGCTGTTAACCATTATTGTATCACCGTCACCGACTTGAAAGAGTACACAGCACGCATCCACAGGTGCATTCTGGTGATTCAGAAAAGAGTCCAGCAAGGGTGCTGCAGGGTGGAAGCAGAGAGAGTGAACCGCGATCCAGTGCTGCCTGACTGGCCGAGCGCATCATGGCCAGGACAGGGGTGGTCCCTAAGGAGTCACTGAAGGAGGGAAGGGACCATAGAGGGCATTAAAATCTGCCTGCATTTATTCCGCAGGTTTGCAGTGTTGAAGAGTTTTCAGTTCTAATTACAAATAATATCCTTCAGTCAGATTTGATGATGATGATGATGTGAATAAGCCTGTCTCTTCATATAAAGAAATTAATACCAAGTGCTTGTCAGTAGGAAACGGTCACTCTTCAACTTTACCTTCCCCTCTGCCCAATCTAAGCAGTTGGTTAGATGGGCAGAGAATATTGAATTCTCTTTGCTAATTTACTTGGAATTACTGTTGAATAAACCATGCAGATTAAATACAAAATCCAGGCCAGGCATGAGAGGTAGCATTGGCTTTCAAATTAGAGAAAGCATTCAGTTAAGTGGTAATAAATGAAGTGGATTTTAGTTTTTGTGAGTTATCCTTTTGTGGAGTCATTAGCTCTTTTCATTACAAAAGTCAGGAGCATCAGTTGCAGAACTTTCTTCTTTTCCCATCTTAATGATGACGCAACTTTTAAGACTCTGTTTTAAGGTTTAGTCCTGATCACAGTTTATGGAAAGAGCGACCTTTGAAACATGAAGAGGTCAGAAACCACTCCTTCGGGGTAGAATAGATACTGTTTTTGTTTTTGTCTTTTAAAGGTGATTTCCTTTTGTTTTCTCTTTAGTTAAAAAAAAATGCCGGGGATATTATAATGGAGTGTTATTTCTGTCCTCCTCTGGCAAGGACACATGTCTTTTCAACTTGGTAATGATTCCCTTGTTTGGCTCAGTTATGTGGTTTGCATCTTGTGCTCACAATGTAATTGTGTCAAGAGGAGTCTAATGAGGGGGAAAAATGGTCTCGGAGTGATAATAAACCTGGCGTCCATCCGCACACTCCATTCACCGCGCTGTTTTCCCCCTAAGGATCCAAGCCCTGCTCAGAAGCCTGTTGACAGTGGTGCCCCTCATGCTGTCGTTCTTCATGATTTTCCAGCAGGTAAGGACATAAATAATAAAGTGGTAGAACCACATGGTTCACAATCAGGCGTCCTCCCTGGGTTAACCTCTCAAAGACATCGTTCATTTTCGGTGCCAGCGGAGCCCTGGACTGGAGAGGTCATCTTATCCTCACCCAAGGGGTTCCTTGTATGCAGCCATCCGGGAAGGGTCACCTCTACCCA
This sequence comes from Vicugna pacos, assembly GCF_048564905.1. NCBI lineage: Eukaryota > Metazoa > Chordata > Mammalia > Artiodactyla > Camelidae > Vicugna > Vicugna pacos. The sequence goes on from NC_132988.1 coordinate 13,973,247, forward strand.
GCCATTTCAGGAAGCTTAGCTGCATACCCTTGCCTTTGAAACTGCCTGTGAGAGAGAGAGAGGAGAAGAGGGTGTCTGCCTTACAAATGAACAAATAGCAAATTGCCTACCATTTGCAAATTTTTTAACTCTTTCAAAACAAGGGGTACCAAATAACAGCTGTAATGAAATTAATTCTAACTGAATAAGTGAAGTTCTTTTCTCCTAAGAGTTGTAAAACCTACACACAAAGATCAACTATTACTTAAGAAATGAAAATATACATTTTTATAATCAGTTTTTAAATACCTTTTATATCCAAGGCAACAAATAAAATAAATTCCTAATTTATTTATAATCTTTTTTTAATCTACTTGGTGGACTGATTTTTATCTCAGTGTGAGTAAATTTATTTTCTAAAGAGCTGTATGACTCCCTTAGTTAATATTTTGAGATTGAAATGATTTTTAAGCATGGTTGAGAATAATATGAATATTATACCATGTCTGTAATGCTCCCTCATTGTTAAAATACGTTTTAAGCAGAAGGTTTATATTGGCACAGTAGGAATCGTTGGCAAGCACAGTGTTTTGTGTGTATTTTTTTTTAACCATTTCCTATCAATCAATGCATGGTAAATATATCTAATTTGATCTTAAAAGGGAAAGCTTATAGCAACAATATCCAACCCCGGAAAAAGGATATATTTTTAAAGTCAATTTGATTAGTATAATCTGTTCTCAGAATCAACAGAACATACTGCCTCGGTGGACAGAACTAAATGCTATTTTGTGCTCTGCTTTAATCAGATCTGCAACCAGGGTAATTCATCACACATAATTATAATTCTATGTTACAGAGCAAGTTGATGATTTGAACCTCACATCTGGAGAAATTGTTTATCTTCTGGAAAAAATAGATACAGATTGGTACAGAGGGAAATGTAGAAACCAGACAGGTGTATTTCCTGCCAACTATGTCAAAGTAATTGTAAGTAGGTTGTGCTTGTTTAAATTGGTCATATATTCAGTGGGTTCCATGTAATTTACAGTTTGGAAAAAAAGTAACCAGAAGCCTAGATTCTTGGGTTCTGGCTCTTTCTCTTCCATTAATTCCTTTGGTAGTTGGAAAATTCAAAAATAAAGATTTGTTCAACTAGATAATGGTTAATTGTGATTATATTATGGAGTATTGGTACTTGATGCTTAGGTGTTATCTGAAATCCCAAGGTGAAAAACTACTACAGGTCAACTGGTGAATGAACTATTCCTGGAGGGTTTGATGAGCACTTGAGGATATATGTTAATTCACTGAAGCATTCGGTGGGCAAGAATTAAATGATTCTGGATTGTCCTGAAGGAATGTTCTCTGAGGTTATGGTACCACTTCTCCTTTTCTTTGGAGTACGTTTCATTTTTGGTTTCCTTCATCCTTTTCACCCCCATTTTTCTCTACCTTTAAAAAAAAAAGTAGATTTGGGAATACTAAAGTACTTTCATTGGAGGTAGTAGTCCACTAATGGTTTTTCAGATAATAATTTCAAATCTCATTGGGAAAAATTACATTAAAGTGTCAGAATTTGGACACCCTCATGTCCTTCATGGCCTACTTGTGAAAGCAGGCCCTGCTGATGGCAGGTAGAGCCCTGAGTACTGAGCCTGGGTGTGTGAAACATGGGGCTGAAATCAGGCTGCCATTCAAACATTTATATCAATAGGAAGAGTGTGTCTCAGGCCCTGATGTGACTTACTGATACTGGAAAGTATCAATAAAGCTAGCTTACGTCATTGAGAATTAACGACTTATTTGGGGGAAAAAGGCAAATGATTTTCCATTACATCAGAAACTTAGAAAACAAATATAACAGAAAACCTATATTTTTTTCAAATATAGATGAGTTTGAGTCTCTTGAACAAAATGTGGGTCTTAAAAATTGTCTGGTATATATATATATATATATATATATATCCTGATTCTTTGGAGAAATCCAACCACATTCTCTAAATTAATATTAAGAATTATGTTAGTTTTTGCTCTCTTCCTCATTTTTTCTTCTGCCCAATGTAGCAGTACTTTAAAAAAGCACAATTACCACACTGAAATCAATCACACTGAATTTGCCACATTATTGGTATAAGTGTTATTTCTAAGCTTACAAGTTTAAAAAATTGTTTTAAAACTTCGAACTTTTGGAATCCATCAAGAAGGGCACTGATTTATTTAATGTAAACCTCCAAGCCTTAAGTAGTTTTTGGACTTAGTGCGTTACAGTCAAATATTTCATCACAGCACAGCTCTACTGAGCCCTGGAAATGAAGTGTTGTATGAAAAATGCTTATCACTTACTAGATGCTCACTGAGTACTAATTCCTTTCTTCCTTCCCAACTCACACCGAAGGGAAAAAAACCATGTACCAGAATTATGAAAATGAAGAGAATTCACAAGTTGGACTAAAATATTTTATTCTAGGGGCACGAAAATATTGCAGAACTCTACTAGCACTATGAATAGGTGTCTAGGTGGTGCTCAGATGCCTGATGTCTAGTTTCTATCCTAAGTCCTCCTCACTGGAAGTTCTCGATATAGGGGGAGGGGACAGAAGACACTCAGTCAGGGGTAGAAAGACTTTAATGTGCTTATTCCAGCACATAAGAAAGGGATTGATTGGCTATTCAAAGAAGGCTACCTCACAAGTTATGCATTTTTTTTCAAAACCCAAAATCTGGGTTTTTTACCTTTTTAGCATCTATGGTAGGTACATTTATCTCTTTAATACCTTGCTAAAATGGCTAACTTCAGTCATGCGTTTCCTATTACTTAGCTTTAAATTTATCTTACTAAAAACTAAAATAATACAATTGTTCCCTTGATTTTGTCTTCACTAGGTTGATGTTCCAGGAGGAAATGGGAAAAGGGAATCAGTTTCATCTCATTGTGTTAAGTAAGTTTGACTTGTGTTCTTTTGCATAAAACACAAAGGTTGTGAGCATTTATACCATAAAGAATTAACAAGCTTAGGAGGGTACAGCTCAGAGGTAGAGTGTGTGCTTAGCATGCACAAGGTCCTGGGTTCTATCCCCAGGATCTCCATTAAATAGATAGATAGATAGATAGATAGATAGATAGATAGATAGATAGGTAGGTAGATAGATAGGTAGGTAGATAGATAGATAGGTAGATAGATAGATAAACCTAATTACTTCCCCCCAAAAAAAATCTTAAGAAAGAAGAATTAACAAGCTTAAACACTTCAGATATATGATCATTCAGATTCTCAGTGTGTCTTTTTAATTATGAGGAAAACTGCTTGTTTAAAAATTCTGATGAGACTGCAGCGTGCTGACAGAAGCTGACATGAGCAGTCTCCACATCAGCACCGGGCACGTGGACAGCCCCAGTCTCCCCCGATGCTTCCCACAGTTGGCCTCGGCTTGAGCAGAGGGGTTTCGTCGTCCTATTGGCCCTCTGGGGATTGTCTACCAACAGATTTCTAAAAGGTTCAGATATTTTTGTCATAGGATATATTTAAACCTAATAGAAATACGTACCCTACAAAAACTGCTCGGCACTTTGCATTGTTTTGTTTTTGAGAGGAATCAGAAGACAGTAAAGGAAGAGTTAAGTTGGAGGAGCCTTCCTTTACGTTTAAAGACCTTACTGTGAATTTATGTACCCTTTTATGCACCATTGTAACTCCTTTGTGATTTAAAACATTGCCACAGTGCAACTTTATATTCCAGTTAAATGAGCAAATTAATAGAATTCAGTACCTGCTGAAGACTGTAAACCTGTCTTTGAATAGGTCAGACAGAAGAAGATCTGCTCCCTGGGGACTTTAGAAAATAAATGCAAAGGTTATCACAAATAAGAAAGCTTCTGATGCCACAGTAGTTGAATTCTATTTCAGGTTCTGTTTTTCTCCTATTTTTGAGCAGTGTTTACTGTGTCAACGGGTTGAATTTAAAGTGGGCTTTCATGGCCGATGGTCCGTTGATTTGACTTAAATCAGACTTTGACTGGAGCCAGTACCAAGCTTTTCCCTTCAGGCAGTTGCATCTCCTTAGCCTGTTGCTATTGAAACTTCCTTTCTAAAGCCTCAAATCAAAGGTTTCATATTCAATCATGTCTTCTAGGGACACAATTTCATCTGTTTTTTTACCTTCTTTTCAGTCAAAACTGCAGATCATTTAAGGATTGTTCTAATTTTTACAAATGAAGCCTTTTTAAAGGAGATAGAAAAAAATCATTTTTAAAACAACAGTGTTAGGTATGAGAGCAAACATTGTACAATAATATGCCGAGCTTCTGCTTTCTTCGAACCTTCTAGTTGTGAAGGCCTCTCATCTGTATACACAGCTCACTGACTCAGCATCTGGTGAGCACGGACCCTGCCCAGCTGGTGCCCGTTGCATCCTGCCCGGGAAGCTTGATGTCTTGCCCCGAGTCTCTCAGGGTTAGCACTCGTAAGCTCAGAGCTTCTATGACTGAGAGGGTTCAGACTTGGCCCTGGATTACTGTGGCCCAAGGATACCGAGACATGGAGACTGGGGAAATTCTGGAATGAAGAAAAGGTGACCAGAGGCGTGGCAGCGTAGACCAACCACCCCGCTGCTTATCTGGGGTTCTGTACTTGTGACCTTGGCTTTAGCCTTTCTGAGTGAATAGGTTCATATCTAAAAAGTAAGGACTCTAATTTAGAAATGTAACTTACTCTTTTTCATGGAAGATTTTAAATTATGCCTGATATACCTTGTTGCACAGTAAACACACAATAGATATTCATTGAAAGACTGAATAAGGGTTGTAAGGCATTTTGAAAGTTAGTACTCTCTAGTTTAACCCACAAATGGGATTTTCTTTCTTCAGGGGCCCAAGATGTGTTGCTCGATTTGAATATATTGGCGACCAGAAGGACGAGTTAAGTTTCTCGGAGGGAGACGTTATTATTCTTAAGGAATATGTGAATGAAGAGTGGGCGAGAGGAGAACTTCGAGACAGAAGTGGGATCTTCCCCCTTAACTTTGTGGAGCTCATTGAGGGTCACCCCGCCTCTGGTGCACATGTGTTAAGTGAGTATAGGCAACACGGTTATCCTAATTCAAATAAACCAAATAAGAGGCTAATACTTAAACTGCTTAATAACCCAGACTGCCATCTTTTTTTAAGATAGAAGGAAAAATGACTTTGAGATGGTAATTGTCATTATTGGGGCAGTCTCTCAGAGAGCTGGTTTTGGTGTTTTGGGTAATTACAGTAGCTTCACATCAGAAATGGCAGACAAAGAATCATCGACTTCTAAACAGAAATGGCTTGTAGAGTATAACTTATGCGTATCCTCCTTCACTTTACAGTAAAGGAAGCAAACGCAGGAGGGTAATGCTCGGCAAAGTTACGTAACCAGATCATGGAGAGACTGATCTGGAGTCCCAGACTTTTCACACTCCCCCTACAGTTTCCTGTAATACTATATGGTCTTTACATCTGAAGTTTTCACCTTTTTTTTTTTTTTTTAACATAGGCACAAAGGTACCACCGAAGACCAAAAAAGAAGATGCTGGTGCAAATTCTCAGGTAGGCTGCTTGAATAGATAAGTATACTGAAAGCCAGGTTTCATCTCTGGGAGGACTATTAAAATCATAATTATCATAAGAAAATGTTATATATCATTTTTAATTCATGTAGCAAATGTTAGAAATAAATATATGAGTAATACCTCTGTTGCACATGGAACTCATTCAAATGATTTGGAAAGACATGCAAACCCCAATAAAAAACCAAGGAAAGAGGCATGATTGGAATATCCATAAAAGAGATAATAGTATCTTATAGATACTCACAGAAGTGGCTGATATGAAAAAGTTTGTAGCCTTACAGTAATCAGAGAAATGCCTTGTAAAGCAACAATGAAATGCCATCTAACATATTCAGTTAGCAGAGATTCAACACAGCTCTACTCTAAACAAGTAAATATAAGTATGTGAATATTTAAAAAGAGACAAAGTGCAGATTATTGTTACAATTATTTTGATTTCTCACCCTAAGAAAAGGAAGAAACATGAGACAAGATTTCAGTCACAAAGATGGTCTTAGTGGTATTATTATAACGGGAAAAAATGGGAAATAACCTAAATATGACCATTATTGGGAGAATGTTCTGAGGCTGCGAAAAGCTAGATTTATAAAGTGAATCTCATGTGAGGAAAACATAGTATGCGGAAATTGAATATATAGCATAAAAAGACTAGAAGGAAACGGCTGAAGTTAACATTCAGTTGCCCTTAGGTGGTAAGATTATAAGTGGGTGGCGTTTTTCTCACTCTTCCTACATTTCCAGATTTGCCAAATGTTTAAGAACATTTTATTTTTTTTAATAATGGGAGAGAGAGAAAAGTGGATTAAAATGCTCACACTGTATACATGACTTCAGAAGAACATGATTTAAACTGAATAGGAATGTGGGTGACTTCCATTGTTTTTTGTGACATGTTTAAAAGAATGAGCCTGATGGGGTCATTGTTTGTCAAAATGTCACTGGTAATTGGGCTGAGTGCCTCTCAATTCTTTCATCTCCACCCACTGATAAAGTCAAGCAGGAAAGAAAGTGGCTACAGTTCTCCAAAAGGAAATGTTCATGTGGTTGCCTGTTTTTCCTGGGACTGATAAGTACTGTTCTTCAGGTTGGCTGCTCAGGTGCAGGAGCAAGAGGGTAGGGTTGGGGTTTTTGCTTGCTTGGTTTTTCTTGTTTTTTAAGCCCTCGGTTGTTGAGAACTTAAGTCGTACCAGGCACTGTGCTAAGCATCCTACACGTATTACCTCATTTGAGCAACCACAGCCCCTCTAAGATGAAGCTGAGGCTCCGAGCAGAGAAGCTTCTTGCCTAGTGTCAGCTGGGAGGTGGCAGAGCTGGATCCGGAGCACAGGCCCGTCTGGCCCCAAGCCTTTGCTCTGAGCATCATCCTCTTCTCCCTGCTTGAGCTTCTTGAATGTAGGGCTCTCATCCAACTTGACAGAGACACTTCTTCACAGGACAGAACCTTCTTCTGATGTGTTTGCAGTAAGAGCATTCTTGTTGGAGCATTCCATCATACTGGCCCACCGTATGTGGGTGGCTACCCCTCAGAGTTAACTGTGCCCCGACAGATAAAGTGTGACTTTACGAAGTCCTATGCTATGGAATCTGATAGCCTCTGAGTCTGGGAATTAATAGACTGCCCATTCTGATTCTCCCTAGTTTAGGTAAAGAAGAGCTTCACTGAAAATTACATACTTTGCCAGAATTTTTTCGTAGCGTCATAAACAGTATACATAAATATTGTAAGCATTTATCTAATTTTTTAATGTAACTAATGTCATAGATCATAATTAGGAAAAATCTTTACTTAAGCACTGTGTATTCCTTAAATTAAGCAGAAAAGTCACAAATTTAATCACATCTGTCATTTAGAATTATATCTTAAGAAAAAAGTTATTGGAAACTTTTATTTCTGGAACTTGATAGTGTCATGAAGGATTGAGTGATTTAAAGAGGACTTCAGGCTTTGAAATCTTATAACCTCTTAGCTTTTTTCCCATCACTTTTTAAGCTTTGTAGAAATTAATTTCAAATAAAATTTTAAATTTCTTAACACACTTTTTTTTTCTTTTACTGTTTGAATGATCTTCAGTCATACTTTATTTTATTTTTATTATTTTTTTAAATTGCAGTATAGTCAGTTATAATGTTGTGTCAGTCTCTGCTGTACAGCACAATGTCTCACTCATGCATATACATACATATATTCATTTTCATATTCTTTTTCATAAAAGATTATAAGACATTGAACATAGTTCCCTATGCTATACAGAATAAATTTGTTTTTTATCTATTTTTATCTACAGTAGTTACTATTTGCAAGTTTCAAACTCCCAGATTTATCCCTTACCACCCCTTTTCTCCCAGTAACCATAAGATTTCTTAACACACTTCTGATTTGTAACAGGAGAACAGTCTCTCTGGAGAATGGTGCGAAGCTCTTCACAGTTTTACGGCAGAGACCAGTGATGACTTGTCCTTCAAGAGGGGAGACCGGATCCTGATCCTGGAGCGCGTGGACCCTGACTGGTACAAGGGAAGGCTGCGTGACAGGGAGGGCATCTTCCCTGCCGTCTTCGTGCGGCCCTGCCCAGGTATGACGGCTGCAGGGAGGGCTCTTGCGCTCTAAGGGGAGCCCGAGACTTTGAAATGATGTAGATTTCTTTTCCCTCGGGCCAGGCTCAATTTACGTTGTTTGCCTACATTTGAAAGTTGATTTAGAAAGTTATGCAGACTTTCTTCATATAGGTTGTTGAAGTTATGGGGAAAAAGAGATTAAAAAATGCCTTCACTTGATAATGACTAATTTTGTCTTGTAAATATATTTTGTATAATTTTTTTCCTGCTAAGAGAACATCGTCATTTTTTTTTTTTGGTCAGTTAAATAAATCCAAACTTGATTGAAAATATTATGTCCTGAGAATAACAAAGGGGTTTCTTAAAATGTCTGATTTGTGTTTAGGTCCAATGTCTTTCTATATATTTGAATTTTTGGTGTCTTCACAGCTGATGCAAAAAGTACAGCTGCTTTTGCACCGAAGGGGAGGAAAGCCAAGGCCTTGTATGATTTCCATGGGGAGAACGAAGACGAGCTCTCCTTCAAGGTCAGAGTGTGTATCTTGTTGTAACTGCATTAAGCAGCTATACGTTTTGGAATGTCTTCCACTAAAGGGTGAACGTTTGGGTGGAGTATTGATCATTAGCCAAGAATGAACAGATCTCAGACTCTCATTCTAAAGGATGAGATTAGAGAAAGTGAATAGGATAAATATAAATTATCAGCAAGGCATTTAGGTACTCAAAGAAAACCTTATTGATATTGATAGCCCCACAATGGCCTAATGGGTCCTTATTCCTCGGCCTTGTAACATGTGATCCCATAATGTTGGAGTTTTCAGTGGTCGCCCTAGTAAAGGATGATTCTCTTCATGGCCTTTACAGCCTGCCACTGTCATGTCTGAAGTCACTGGAGAAATCAGGTGGCACCCACTACATTCAATTGGCCTCTGCAGCAGTGCCTCATAAGACACTGAAGTCCTGTCCACAAAGACACCAACTAGACTTCAGGGAAATGATCTCAAAAGGTTAAAGTACTTTGCAAAGGTTTTTTAGAAGCCTAAAATTTCATCTTATGTCATGGAGGAAGTGCCTTTTTTTTTTTTAAGTAAAAATAGAATAGTTCCATTATTCTGTTTCCATAGTCTGCAGTTAGACCGTGGTCAGGGGAAAGCATTCAGGGTAGTTGTTTGGGACTGTGCCAGAGGAAGGGAAGAAGGGAGGGTTCGGTAAGTCACTCCTGTCCGAAGAGCCTGTGTCAGACAGCGGGCAGTTCTCCATCACTGGAGGTACTGAGAGGCAGGGAAGCCATAGAAGGAATTAACCTATCGAGGAGTAACTGGACAAGATGAGACTTAAGACAGTGGGTACCTAGACAGGGTTTTCACCTGTCTACAACAAAATGAGGAAAACAGTGACACTGGGTATGTGCAGGCCTTAGGGGAGCTATGGAGAAGGGGAAGCATGCCAGCATATGTCGGTATAAGGTTTGCTAACTTCTATCTTGTGATGAGTTTTCCTTTCTTAGAATTTCTTCTGTCTTTTTCATATTAAAATATCATTCCTATTATAAAATATTGTTAGAAAATGGTAGGTATTTCTTTTACAAAATTATAATTGGTAACCCTGTATCAGTTTCTTTCTTTTTTTTTTTCAATTTCTTGGTCCATAAAAATCCAAATGTTTGGAAACTGTTGCCCTAGTCCTTCTGAATCATGAGAGTCAGTCAAAATTCGTTCCTTTTATCTTTACATGAAATGTTACTGTAAGTGAACACTGTGGATTCAGACTTTTTGGATATTATTTTGGCCTCCATTCAGGTTACATCAATAAAAATAACAGACTTCACAGTATCTTACAGAAAATATGTTGTCCTCATTTTACAAATGACTAACTGCAAGCAAGATAGTTCTTGAGTTTTTCGGTTAAAGGATTCTGTAGTGTTTTCAATATTGGTGATCATTAATATTTTATTAAATATACACAGAATATTAGTTGATAAAACATTTTTTAGATTGTCCTGGCCCTCAGAAGACTGACATGGTATGTACATGTGGTCCAGACCTAAGAAAAATCGTCTTAGTCAACGCTTATGTTATAATTTAGAAATTGGAAAGAACTTATTTATGACAGAAACTTTGATGCCAAAATTTTTACAGATTTTAGCAGAGTAAAGTAGATTAATGACATTTGATAGTCAGCGTATTCCCTTTCCGTTTTCCATTAAGAAAGGCCTTAAATCAAACCATTTTTCCAAATGGCAGTGTACAAAGGCTACAGATAAATCCATTTAGCCTGATAAAGATAGGCTTAAAAGTATCCAGGGTCATCTTGGACTATTATAGAATCTTAAACCCAGATTCTAAGAAATGGTTAGAAACCATAAAGAACAAAATAGTTTCAGGAAATAATTTTAAAAATTGTCTTCATCTGGTGAGTTATAATTCACACGTGAATAAGACACAGCCCCTTGGACTAACCTGATGGGGATAAATGAGTATTCTGAGTCAGGCTGAGGCTTTTTAAGACACAAAAGAATACAAATTTGATAATAAGGCGATGGAGGAGTGGAATAAACCAAATAGTAGAGGAGAATACCATTATGTGGAAGAATGAACACAGAGCACAAAATGCCAGGGATGCTGAGAAAAGGCAATTATAGTAAAAACCTTTCTAAGTGGAAAGGTCCACTGTGAAATGTGGTGACCACATCGCCCAGAGGCTAGCAGTACACACCCTGGAATCCCACCAGATTTGAATCCTGCCTCTGCCACTAACTAGACATGCGACACTGGCCAAGTCACTTGATCTCTCTGAGCTTCAGTTTCCTTTCCTTCAAAATAAGGTGATCTATAAAAATCTCTCTCTAACAGGGATGATGATAGTACCTACCTCAAAGTCTGCAGTATTGTTTTCAGTGAGTTAATTCCCACAAAGTACATGGGAAAGGACGAGGCAGGCAGTAAGCACATGGCTCATGAGTGCTCATGCCTAAGTCTTTGCTTAAATGTCACCTTCAGTGGGCCCTCCCCTGACTGTCCCAGTGAGATGGCCACCTGTACTTTGTGTCCTCCTCTGCCAGCTTAGTGATTGGTCTCCCAACTCTGGAATAAGGTCTTAATTCATTGCTGAGTCCATAGTGCCTGGTATGGTGTCTGACACATAGTGGGTGCTCAATAAACAATTTAGATGGGAAAAACATTTATACATATATGTGATAACTGGTATTTCTATTTATGAAAGAATTTTAGATTAGTGATGACTGGTGAATTGGGGGACACAAAATACAACCAGGAAAATAAAAGTGCAGCAAGGGTGATGACAGCAAAGGAATGGGCTTTGAGGAGGAGAGGTGTACAAGCAAATGGCATCGTTGGGTATAGATCATCTTTGTGGTACATTGTTTAATCCTCTCGGCAAATCAAGATAAATGAGTTTATAAAGAGGAGAGCTACATACATCTCCAGGTGGGCTGCTTACCCTGCTGATCCTCAACAAAAACTAATAATTATTTCCAAATCTTGTCTTCTTACAGGCTGGAGACATAATAACAGATCTGGAATCTGTAGATGATGATTGGATGAGTGGAGAACTGATGGGAAGATCTGGAATATTTCCCAAAACCTACATTCAGTTTTTACAAGTCAGCTAAAGGTGAAGCGTGACTGTGTTCTTGGGCACAAGAACTCACTTGAACTATCACTTTGACTATCAGATATGTTTTTGCACTATTTTTTTAAACTGAAAGAAATATCTATGCTGTACATGGTATACTAGAATTTTCTGAGAGCAGAAAACATCTAGATTTTTTTAGTTAGCTTTCATTCACGGTAGAAACGTGCACATGGAAACCCATGAGCCAGTATTCTACCAACGAGAACATCCAGCAGGACTAGTAAGGCAGGCAGACCCTTCCCCCGGGGGAGCGTCTGGTGACGGGGCAGCCTGGGGACACTACAAGCAAAAGTTGCACAAGTAAATTAACCTTGCTTCTTCATTTATTACTTTAGTTTGAAAAGAGGATGTTTATTATTCTACGTGCTGTAACTATCAGGCCAGGGTTGGTAATCTAAATTTCATTTTTGATATTCAAATTAATTCTAACAGCTTGAGCACATTATCCTTATTGCCGGGGCAAAGTCTTGCTTCAGGACGGGTAGTTCATTGACTAGTGGGAGCCTTTGTGACACGTGGTGAGTCAGCTCGTGGTCACCAGATGCTCCTTATTACCAAGTGTTTCCCCTTTGTCCCAGATTTGAAAGGGGTTAAAATTTGATGTGTCTTAGTCAGAAGAACCAAAACCATCCTGAAATGCCTTGCTAATACAACTAACCCTCCCACATACCTGCAGTCCTTACTTCTTTCCTCTGTGTATGCTTTACGTTAACAGGGTTGTTATGAAGCACCTTTACTGAATCTGCAATCATTCTTTTGACAATTACTGGTACCCAAAGAAAAATTCATTTTCTTTGAGTTACCCCAGTAATATATAAAAGCTGTGTCTTGTTATAGTGGTACATTATAAATCACATATATTTCAGAATACAGAGCAACTCTTAAGATGGAAAACAATGCCAAACCCCCACAGCTCATTCTTCTCAATATAATCAGAGCAAAAAATAATTTGAGAATCTGAAGGCTGATAACTTTTGGGGGTATTTTTTTCCCCATCCCTGCACAGTTACTGGAGTAAATAAAAAACCACTTTCCTGCTATCCATTGTTATGCATTCCAGGCTTAAGATAAAAGTGGTTCTTTGTGAGACTGAATCAATTATAGTTTATGGGCTCAAGCCAAATAGATCGAAGACAATCTTCCAAACAGATCAATGGAATAGAATTTCATTGGAAATATAAAACATTCTCCCAACAATGTTCATGACTTTCTTCTATTTTTGAGAAGAGTTTCATATGCTGGGCCACTTTTTAGCTTTTGTTGTTGTTTCCATTGTCCAAAAACTTAGGCAGCAAGTCGTGAAACCATTTATGTGTATATGGTTACAATTGATTTTGGAGTATGGGAGCCGTTTTTCCTCCATGTTTTGGGTAAGGAAGACAGTATAAAGAAAACTCTTGTCAAATTTCACGCAAGAGTAAATTTCATGAGAAATGGAAGGCTTAAAGCATTATTCCCAACTAAATTCCTATTTGCAGCAAGCTTGTACAGCAGCAGGAAGGTAGGAAGTGGGGCATAGTGTCTGGAATAGGATGTGAGGTGTATTTCTTTGCCTGTATAATTTTAACATCTTTTATCACAGATAATGAAACGTAGCTTTATTGGAGAAAAATATTCCTCTTAAACTTTGGCCTCTGTCAGCAGAATGATAAGTGCAATAGTTGTAAATCTACTTGACACGATAATAAACTGAACTGAACTTTTCAAAGTCCTTTTCTCAAATGTATTAGACTGAGGTTTTTGAGACTGGAGATGGTATCTTACCTTTATGCCTCCAGCCCTTTGCACCATATAGGCTCAGTAAAGGTTGTTTGGTTGTTTGGTTGGATGGATGGATGGATGGATGGATAACTTTCACATAATAGCGATCCTATCTTGGATCCAAGGTGATCCAATATCTCTCCTCTTTAATTTGACAAAAATCTTTATTGAAACAATACTTGCAGTTTTATGTATTTCACTCCATCGTGCTGCATTTTTTTTTTTTTTTGCTTGCCATGTATTACCTAGTCAACTGACAAGAAGTCAAAACTGTAGCAGAGCATAAGTTTTCATGGGTACTTTCTTTTTCTGTATATTGACTGAACATGATTTTTATACTCAGTGAGTTTCATAGTGAAGAAATAGAAATGTATTCTTTTTCCTTTCAGGAATTTTAGTTGAAAATCTGGTATTGTTCATCCAAACCTCCTCAAACTAGACTCTCTGAATCCTTTTTCTTTGATGGACTTAAAACTAGAGAAGTCATTTAATGTTATTATTCTTACCCTTTTGAACACTGAAAGACCGCAGATTTCTTTAAAAGATGACCTAGCTTATATGGCTGGAGGGGTAATGTATATATCTGTCATTGAGCTCATGGAAGTCACAGATTTTGAATGCAGTCTGAAACATAATGAAAAAAAAATCAGTATATTTATCAAAATTTGTTGTTAGAACTGGCTTTTGAAAAAATGAAATATATTTTTCTATATGATTTGTTATATATCAGTACTCTTAACAATAATTGTTTAGTTTTTATTCAGCTTCTTAAGCTTAGATGAATATACCTAGAGAAATAGTGATGATACAGGCTAATTATCAGGGGATATTTGATATAATCATTAATAGTTTAGTCCTTTTAATTAATGTCAAAAGTACATGGACCATATGATTCATAATTCGGTGTCATTTTTGAATGCCATTAAATGAATCCTTAACAGTGATTTTTTTCAGAACTTAATAGGAAATAATTTTCTAACCTACTCCTTTTTACTTCACTGTAATTATAGAAGGGAAAAAATACAAAGCCTAACTCAGAACACCACCACCATCTAGGGGCGTTTCACCTAACTGCAGTCTCATCCTGTTAAACCACAGAAAGCCTATGGATCGAAGATCAACCTGCAGAGGTTGAATGGTTTGCCTGAGGTCATGCAGGTATGGCAGAGCCTAAAGCAAAAGACCCAGCTCTGCTGATTCCCAGTTCAGTACTTCTCTTTGTTGTGCTAAAGTGATACATTTCTCTTCAGCAGTTAAGTAGAATTGATTTGCTTTATTGGCCTGTAAAAATTGTAATTTCTTAGATATAATACTTACGGTTAGAACGAGTTGCAGAGGATAAAGTCCTGAATTTATTTATTTCAAGAAAAGACGATACATGCCTACCTTCTCAGTTTTATGTAGGCTGTTTATATTGATGTTTTCTAGAAACTCAAACATGGACTGCGCCAATGATGGGGATTCCTTTTTCTGTTTAGTATGAAATATTTGAATGCTTGAAACATCAGATCTTGAAAAGGTGTATCTAGGGCTGTGCCCTTGGCAACAGAAAAGCAATCTTAAACCTAGGTATTCATACACATATAGCACAAAACATTGTATTTTATTACTATTTTGGAGTCTAATAAAAAAGTTGTTAGAACTAATAAATGAATTCAGTAAAGTTGCAGGATACAAAATTAATATACAGAAATCTGTTGCATTTCTATACACTAATAACAATAACTATCAGGAAGAGAAATTAAGAAAACAATCCCATTTACAATTGCATCAAAAAGAATAAAATACCCAAGAATAAATCTAACCAAAGAGGTAGAAGACTTATACTCTGAAAATCCTAAGACATTGATGAAACAAATTGACAACACAAGTTTAAACATAGACCATGCCCATGGATTGGAAGAATTCATACTATTAAAATGACTGTACAACTCAAGACAATCTACAGATTCACTGCAATCTCTTATCAAAATACCAAAGGCATTTTTCACAGAGCTAGGACAAATAATTCTAAAATTTGTATGGAAACACAAAAAACCCTGAATAATCAAAACAATCTAAAGAAAGAACACACAAAGCTGGAGGTATCACACTCCCTGATTTCAAACTGTATTAGAAAGCTACAGTCATCAAAAAAGTATGTTAGTGGCACAAAAAAACAGGCATATAGATCAATGGAATAGAATAGAGAACCCAGAAATAAATCCACATTTATGTGCTCAATTAATCTATGACAAAGTAGGCATGACTATACAATGAGGAAAATACAGTATCTTCAGTGAATGGTAATGGGGAAAATGGACAGCTGCATGCAAAAGAATCAAACTGGACTACTTTCTCACACCATATACAAAAATAAATTCAAAATGGGTGAAAGATCTAAATGTAAGACCTGAAACCATAAAAGTCCTAGAAGAAAATATAGGCAGTATACTCTTTGACACTGATCTTAGCTATATTTTTTTGGATCTGTCTCCTCAGGCAAGGGTAACAAAAGCAAAAATAAATGGGACTACATCAAACTAAAAAAAAAAAAAAGAAGAAGAAGAAGAAAACTTTTGCACAGCAAAGGAAACCATCAACAAAACAAAAAGGCAGCCTACTGAATAGAAGACATTTGCAAATAGTATATTTGATAATGGGTTAATATCCAAAATACACATATAACTCATACAATTCACCATCAAAAAAACATTTTTTAATGGACAGAGGATCTGAATAGACATTTTTACAAAGAAGACATACAGATGGCCAACAGACACATGAAAAGATGTTTAACATTGCTAATTACCAGGGAAGTACATATCAAAACCATAATAAGATACCACCTCACATCTGTCGTAATGGCTATCATCAAAAAGACAACAAATAACAAGTATTGGGGATGTGGAGAGAAGAGAACCTTCATACATTGCTGGTGGGATTGTAAATTGATGTGGGCACTTTGGAAACAGTATGGAGTTTCCTCAAAATTTGAAAATAGACCTGTCATATGACCCAGCAGTTTCACTTCTGGGTATTACTAATTTGAAAAGATACATGCACACCAGTGTTCACTGCAGCATTTTTACAGTAACTAAGATAGGGAAGCAACGTAAGTGTCCATCAATAGATGAATGGCTAAAGATGTATATACATAACAATGGAATATTACTCAGCCATAAGTAAAATCTTGCCATTTGCAACATAGATCTGGAGGGTATTATGCTAAGGGAAACAAGTCAGAGATAAATATACGATCTCACTTATAAGTGGAATCTAAGAAACAAAACAAACAACAAAAACAGACTTATAGATACAGAGAACAAACTCTGTGGTTGCCAGAGGGATGGGGATGGGGAGGGTGCAGAATAGGTGAAGGGGGTAAAGGGTACATACCTCCAGTTATAAGGCAAATAAGCCATGAGGATGTAATATACAGCATAAGGAATATGGCCAATAATATTATAATAACTTTGGAGACAGATGGTTACTAGACTTATCATGGTGATCACTTCATAATGTATGCAAATGTCAAATCACTATGTAAAACACCTGAAACTAGCATATCAACTATATTTCAATTTTCTTAAAAAAGCATGTGTTCAGCCAGATTGAATAGTGTTGTTCTGTGATTCTGTACATTTGTACACGTTTGCATTTGGGAGCTATTGATGGCACCAGACCGACCATGTCTACGTGAGTTTCCTTGTTTTCATAGCACATGACAGAGATGACAAAGCCAGTAGCAAGTCAGACTGTTAACTGCAGCTGCCAGTTGATTCAGGTAGCAGTTTTGGATCAGGGTGGTGGTTCTCAACTGGGGGAAATTTTGCCCCACAGGGGACATTGGGCAATGTCTAGACATTTTTACTTGTCACAACTTGGGAAAGGTGCTACTGGCATCTGGTGGGTAGAGGCCAGCGGTTCTGCTAAATATCCCACAGTGAACAGGACAGTCCCTCACAGCTATGAATTATCCAGCGTAAAATATCAGTAGTCCTGAGGCTGAGATATGGTGATGTAGGGGAAGAGTGCAGTCATTAATACTTCCTTCCCTCCTGGGATCTAAGTTGTTTAGTTCCCAGGTGCCAGGCTTTTTGTCGTCCCTCTGCTGCCACAGAATTTGTAGATTTCACCTTTTCTTCAGTTATCCCTGCTTTCACCTAACCTTTTGTCCTGATTACCACCCAGGAGGCAGCCGAGATGATCCTTTTTTGGGGACTGCCATATTCTGTGACCCACCTACCTTAGTCAGGTCTGTAGAACAGGAAGAGGTGAGAGTGATAGTCAGAAACCTTTTTAGTGCTCAGCAGTGCTAGATGTCTGTGGATGGTAGGCAGCTGTGAAATAGCCACCAAATACTCACTATTGGCTCACTGCCAGGTGCCCTGGTGACAAAGTGCCCCATTGCTAGACTGCAAGTGGTCTGGAAAACTAAAGACATGTACATATGGTACATTAGTTTCAAGGGCTTTAATTGTGTGGCTGAAGTCAGTTGATGGGCCTAGAACAGCAACATCATAACCTAAAAATGTGTCCACAGTGCTGAGGCACCATCAGCCGCCCTGAGAGGTGACCAAAGGACTGATGTAGTCAGTCAGTAGTCAGTGTGATGATGGCCCCAGCTACCTCAGGGCAAATGGACCAACTTTTGGCAGGACTCACAGTCTGGCGTGCATGAGAAAGCTAGGGTCCCTTTGAGGCAGCAGCTATGCTTCAGGTAATGGGGTGGGAGACATGGTATTTCAAGAGTTGCTGAAGCTGGTGCATTTCAGAAAACACTATTTTTACTTGACCAGGAAGGTCTCTTTACTAAGAGATATACTGTCTCCAGCACCCAAAGCATCCAACAGGGAGTCAGGCTTCCTTTCGGTTGGAGGCAGGTCAAAGAGCAAAGAGGTGGCTGTTTTTCCTTGATTGCTAGAGATTAACCATTGTGAACCCACCCACACAGTCCCAAGGAGCTGCACGTGGTGAGCAGGCCCCTGAATTTTACTGGAGTTGACCAAACACCTCTGTTGGTAGAGGTGTGACAAAACCAGTCAAGGCCTGTTAAGACTGAGGATTCTGACTTGCCAACTAACAGGTCTGCCTGTACTGCGTATCTGAGACTATTCAAACTATTACCAAGACACATTTTATAAAGTTAATGGATTTTAAAGAAACAGAAAAAAATTCTTGGGCTTCTAGCCAAAACCAGAAAGTGACTTGTGAGGGAAAGAAAATTAGATTATCACCAGACTTTCATTAGCAATGCTTTATGCCAGAAAACAGCAGTATGTTTAAGATACTCAAGAGTTGAGGATTTTAGATCCAATAAAAGTGACTTTCAGGTATAAAGAAAATGACAAACTGTATTCAACATACAAGAATTCAGAAAGTATCTTGCCACGAGAACTTCCTGAGGAATCAACCAGAGAACAAGCTTCAACCAGAATAACTGGAAAGCAATCAGCTTAAGGGCTGGAAGTGAGCATTAAGCGCACACACCTGTAGCAGTGAGACTACGCAAGGGCTGAGAGGGTGAGTATTAAGTTTGGCCATGTGCTCAAGCCATCTAAACACAGTACTGTAATAACTTAGTTGGCCATATGCCAAAAAAATTTTAAACTGTTCTCACTAATCATATTGGTGGTGGTGGTAGAGACTCATGCATATAATGTGGGATAATGATGGTATGTATATTCTGTCAGCCAATGTTGTCACTGAGAACTTTCTCACCTTTTCCAGCTTTTAGACGCCTGTCACTTCCCTCTGCCCGTGGCCCTTTCGTCCTCAAAGCTAGCAACGTTGGGCAGTCCTCCTCACATTACATTACCCCAGCCTCCTCTTCTCACACTCCCACACTTAAGAACTTGCACAATCACATCAGGCCCACCCACCCAGTCTAGGGTACTCTTCCCAGCAGTCCTTTCTCCTTTTCACATCACTCTTCAAGTCGACTAGTGGTGCTGCTTCATGCACATTCTAGACGCAAAAGCCAGTTTCAAGTTAAGTTTTGCTACCTGCTTTAGTCATGCTTTAACATAAATGTCTTCATCTTCAGTAATTCATTTCAAAGATTCAAAAGTTGTATCCCTGATTAAAAAGTTTTCTTATGAAAGATCAAGGTAAAATTGTTCTAGGAATTTAGAGAAAGGCTATCTGTGAATACTTAGTATCTATGTTAAGTATGTAAGATATTTGGGGAACTTAGAATTGCCCTTTATAGTATTTATTAGATGGATGTTAACCACCTTCAAGTTGGCCTACGGGAAGGTAACTTGATTAAATCTATCATCAAACAGGCCAAACCATTTTTTAAAACTTAAACATTCTCTTTGGAAGTGTTATCAAATGAGCCCTTCTAAGAGAACCATACCAAGCCCGACTCAGAGATGTAGCAGATTAGAGCTTGACTAGCAAAATCATCTCACCAAATGATGTTGAGCATCAAGAAAATCACCACTTATGTAACTTAATTCCTGGTCCCCACCCTCAGTGACCACTCTATAGACCCAACTTCCACCTTAGAAAGCAAGCGTATTATTTGAGACCCAAATCTACAATACTGTTTATGGGGAAAACATTTACTTCATTGTGGGAAGTGAAGCATTTTGTATCTGTCATTTTGATAATTCTTAATATTTCACTCCATTATTCAACAAATATTGAACTTCAAGGCACTGGAGGGTTTAGCAGTGAACCCGACCAAAACAAAAAACTATCATCATGGAATTTCTCTAGTAGCCAAAAGTCAAACTATAGGGAGAGAAAAAAAACTGAAAGGTAGGGTTTTTAATAGGATGAACCATCAGCAAGGTCTACTGACTTAAGGTAGAAGAGAAGCTCTGGCCATCCAAGTGAAGAGTATTCCAAGCACAGGGAAACAAGTGCCAAAGCGCTCAGGTAAGAATGTACCTAGCTTATCCAGGGACAGCGAGGACAGTCTGGCTAAGAGAGTAAGGAAGTGGTAGTGACAGGTCAGAGGCAAGATCACATGGGACTTTTTGGGTGAACTGATCATCTATAATAAACTTCCACAAGGAGGGGGGGGACATGACAAAGGGAGACCATGAAGGTAACAACAATCCAGGTGGTAATGACTTGCTCCAAAGTGACAGCAGCTGCAGTAGTAAGAAATGGTTAAATTCCAGATGTATTTTGAATGAACTGTGGTCAAGGATGACTACAGAGGATTTTGGTCTAAAATAGAAGGGTGGGTAAAATTGTTGCATTCGGGAATACTATTTTAGACATGTTACATGCCTATGGTATCTAATGAAGATACCGAGCAGGCAGTTGGACAAGGAAGCCTGGAGTTCAAAGGTATAGACTAAGAAGTAAGAATCTGGAAGTCAGTTTATTTAAAACCAAGAAATTAAATAGTATCGAGTATTGGTAAATGTTCAAGGACTAAGCCCTAGGGCTCTCCAACACTAAGGCCTCAAACGAACTAGTGAAGGACAGTTTGAGGTTAAATTCAATGTGAGAGGAACTTTGAGGTTAAATTCCAGAAGACAGGTAAAAACAGGAGAAAATCCACTGTCAAATGGCACTAGTAGAGGTCACATAAAATGAAGGCCAAGAAAGAACCACTCAACACAGCAAATCTGGCAGTTCTGATAGCAAGACTCCTTAGAGTGGTGTGGGAGGAAAAAAAGCCCAACTGCAACAGGTTCAAGAAAAGTAAATATGAGAAATATGTTTAATTCTTCTAGGGGGGTTGAGTCAGTGATACCTAGAAAGATAGAGGATGCCTGTATGCTTGATGGGACTGGTGGAAGAAAACTGACAAAGGTGAGAGTTGATGGACCCAAGAACTTGACAAGCCAAGAGAAGGGAGCTGACGATCATTGTCCCAGCGACAAGAAGAAAAGGCAGAAAATATGGACACAAGCAGATGGCAGTGTGAAAATAACAGGAATGTGATGTTCTCTTCTCATCCTTTCTCAAGAAATAAGGTTATCAGCTGACCTGAGCATGAGAAAAGTTCTCAGGGTAGAGGGGATATAAAACAGAATGGGTGGGTGACTAGGAGCAAACACTGGAGAGTGGGCAGCATTAAATGCCCACTTAATAGGAGACCAATAACCCATTTCTCTTTCTCTGTCAAGTTCAGCTTGACCATGAAGGTGTACAGTGGGATATTAACAGCAAGAGGAAAAAAGACAGCACAGTTTTTACACACACAAAGAAACAAAAACTTAAAATGCCAATGAGCTCTTCCCTTTCCATTACAGTCTAATACACTGGTTCACAAAGTATGGTCCGTGGCCGTCAGCATCACCTGCAAATTTGTTTTAAAAATTTCACACCCCACCCTAGAACTATTAAATTGGAAACTGGGGGCAGGCCCCTGCAACACTTAAATAATCCTTCCAAATGACTTGAGAACCACCTTAAAAACTTAAGCCATGTTAAAAAAAAAAAGGGTTTCCTTTTATTAACCATCTATAACACTTCCAGATCATTCTAGCTTAAAATAGATCATTACATTTTCCTCAGCTACTGAGTAACCCAAGCAATGAATAAAATCCACACAAAAGGTCAGAAAAGGTCATGTTACCTTCGAATCAGACATCTGATTCCACAAACTGTCAGATGATCAAAAGAGAATTGTCAGAAATAAAACATCACAAATAAAATCTTTTATTTGTCACCATTAAAAGTCTGCATTTTAAACAGATTCTTGGACTGGCGGCTCATATCCATCAGCTCGTTCAACTTTAGCACCTGTCTCATCCCCAGTAGCTTTTCCAGAACTACTCCCTTCACCATGTAGCTCCATGAGTTTTCCCACTAAAAGGAAAAAATAACTGTTAATTACAGCAGACCATGTACCTTGAAACAGTGATCTTCAATCCTATGTAGCATGACAGGGAAAAAAAGGACCAGTGTGTTCGTACACACAATTTTTTCTTTCAGGAACCCCATGACCTCTCACTTACATTCAAACTTGGGCTTCTTCAGCATTTTTACTTTTCTAACAAAGACATCATGGAGTGGATAAATAGATTGGCAAGCCTTTTCTATGTCTTTTCCAATGCTGTCTGGAATCCTGTAAATTAGTAATGGTAGATTAGAATAATTTGAAGGTTAAATGATCTGAATTATACAGCTAGTCAGTAACAAAATTATCACTTGAGACTTCTGAGACCAAGCCTTATGGCTTTTCCATTACACCCATCTTAGCCAACTGCATGGGAACATCAGAAAAATGTTAACAGTTTTATCATCAGACATCATCTGGGACCGAAACATTTTGTCATCACTTATTCCCATACATTACTAATCGTGAAGGGTTTATCTATTCAGTGTATTTTTTCTAATTAAGGCAAAAACAAGGCGCTTCAAGTCGCACTAAGTTCCAGGAGAGCTTCATCTAAAAAAAAGATAAACCATCAAATAACTGAACATTTAACATGCTTTCATTTCAAGAGATGCAGCTAGATGGTTTCACAGACAATTTAAACACGAGTCTGACCTCACTTTGTCTCATGCTTTCTCTCATCTGAGGGTTGCATTACTTACAATTTATTGACCACCTCTTTCAAGTCATTTGTCTGCACCTCTCGGGTCATGATTTCCATCATCTTCTTCCGGATTTGGCGGACCTGTTGGTGCTGGGCATAAGAGGTCTTCCGAATCTGATTGTTGCGTTTTTTAGTAAAACCCACACAGAATAGACGAAGCAAATAACCATCGGTAGTCTTGACATCAACGTGAGCTTCAATCATGGTCTAGTGAAAAAAAGATACTGCCAGGTATACCAGGATTTAATGTTATCAACTTTATCCCTCAAATTCTAATTTAAAAATAGGCTGGAAGGTCAAGTAGTCAATACACAGTATTAAGGATGATCATATAAATGACTATTTACAGAATTTGCCTCCTTGAAGTGAACTCACCAAGCTATCCCAAATTCTTACTATCTGTCATATCTAAATAAATACTGAGACCTCTCAGCAGTCTTCCCTCCTCTCTGGGTGACTTCTCTATTCCTATCCCTATCTCAATAGCTCCCACCCTTTTACATATACATGCCTTATACAGACACATGCCGACCTGCTCCTCCCCCAATCCCTTAACTGTGAAAGATGAAATAAAAATAGGTTCTAAGAGACGCTCATTTTGGCATATACACCTATTCCATCTTTTTAGAAAAAGGTGTTCTAAGTAGTTGAAATACTAAAGCCATGCTGAGGATTAAATATTCAATTTCACAGCTAAAGTACAATTTTTAGAAATCCCTAATTAATTAATCTTCTTACTACCTAAATTCAAAAACCAAAACTATCTGTAGCAACAAAAATTGAAACGCCATCTTTGCATTTTGTAAATTTTATACCTTAGCTTAAGAAATGAATATAATACAATTATAGTGAAAGGGCCTTAAAATATTTCCAGAAATGCAACTATAAAACCTTAGGGGAATGTCAGAAATAAATGTAACGGTACAATCAGTATGTATCATTTGGGACCGAAACATTCTGTCATCATTCATTCCCACATACAAAACACCCCCAAACTCGATGGTTAGTCAGAAACATCTAAACCAAGTATTTCCTGCAGTAATACTAACATGTACTAAATGCTTTTTGTATCAAGTACTGTACTAAGCATGTTTACGTGAATCTTTTATTTCATCCTCTTAACTCCATGAGTAATACTCTTACCTACATTTTACAGGTAAAGAAACCAGGGCTTAGCAAGCTTTAAGTTACTTTCCAAAGAGAACATAATTGGGAAAAGGAGCCAAGACTTCAATCTCACACCAGAGGCTCTATTACTCCTATTGTAGCACAATAATCAAAACTAACCCAATCCATGCTTTCCCTATAAAATTCTCTAGATTTTGAGGTCCAGAGGTATTCTGCAGGCAAAGCTAAAACTGCAAACCTGCACCGAGACGTTCTTCAACCAGCCACTAATCCATGCAGCAAAAAAGCTTCGCTGATAACCCAATACTAAAGCTAGAACTCAATTTAAACAGCTTCACTGCTGTTGCTCAAGTTCAAGAGTGTCAATCCCAGAGTCCACTAACAGCAAGAAAACATCAAGAACTTGAAATCTAAACCTCAACTGCACAGCAAGCACCCTCCTGACATTAAAACATAACATCTTCGATCACACGCACCACAGCACCATGCACGCTAAAGGATTTCTGTTCTCACCTGCCATTTTTTGACCATGGAGCACATTTTGTCACGGGTAAGATCCATGCCATGGAAATTAGTCAGACAGTTTTTGCCCTGAACATCCTCAGTAATTAGCTTGAATTTTCTAAACGCAACTTCATCATTCTGCAGATCAGCAAGGCTCACTTCAAAAACACGACCCTTGAGGCCATCAGATGCAATTTCTATAAAACAAGAATCAATTGTGTTATTATAAACCACATAAGCAAAGTCAAATCAGCAAAGATAATGCTCGTGCATTAAGCTTAGAAAATTAATGGTAAGTTATAAAAACCTTAACTTTTGTTAAACAAATTGATATGTACACCAATGACTAACAGTGCTTATCAGAAGCTCAAATTAATGCACATTTTACTAGTAATTATAAAAACAGCACCTTGCTTCTACAAGTGGTGTACGAAAAACAAGCCCCAAAGGGGCTGAGGCTTCAAACAAAAGCTGACATTTCTTTCATGTATCCCACTGCAGAATCAACAGACCATACATACAGGTCTCAATTAAAAAAAAAAATACAAAGAATAAGATACTCACTGGTTCCTTGCGTTCTCGTGACTAGTGTTTTTCCAACATTTCTTATATTGAACATAGCTGGTGCTTTCACGTCATACCAATCTTTCTTAGAAAATGGATCAACCCTGGATTTTAAAAAATGCGTTAAGTTTGAGGGCAGATCGAGTTATTTTTAACTTCCCCCATCTTAATTACTTTAAATAGCAAACTGGAATGTAGACATTGGTGAAAACTAGTCCTCTTAGTGAGGGGAGCGGCGCATAGGTAAATCTAGCTCATCCCACTGTATTTCACACTGTGCAGATCTGACACCTCGGTAAATACGTCATGACACCGAAGTACTCTTCACCCCATCGGTCCTTCCACACCAGCAGCAATGCCTCCAAACAACGTGCACATCTCTTCAACTTTACTGGTACGTGAGGACACACACTGGCATCCCGGGCTCTTCGGGGTCTCGTGCTAGCCTACTAGGACCTCCCGTGTCCCACCCGGCCTAAGCAGCGGAGGAGTACAGGGTTCCGTGTGGACAAGAAAAGCGCCTCTCACATCTCCAGCTCCTGGGGTGGCATTAATTACCCGTGCAATTTACGAGACCCGTGAGCCCACAACACGGAACACGCTAGTCTTGAGTCGCGGGGGCAATCAGACTCAAAAGAGGTGCGACTAAGGCCCAGAAAGCCAAGGGGAGAGCACCCGGTCTGCCGCAAGGCAGCACCCAGATCCGCCAGGCCGCGGTTCGGGGTTTACCGACCCGGCACGGCCCGCGCAATCCAACCAACATCCTCGCCATCCGGCTCACACCGCGGCCCAGAACCCGCCCGCCGACTCCAACAGCGCCCCAAAGAGCAGGGGCCACAAACAGTCACCACTTACACTTTCTTCTTGGCTCCCTTTTTGCCGCCTTTCGTCAGGCGCTTGTTCTTGCCAACCGCCATGGTGCTGCTCAGGGAGCCAAAAGGGCGGAAGTGTATCTCGCGCGAGAACTTAGGCGTTCGGAGCCGGACGCGCCGTCTACGTGACCTTCGATCTTACGTTCTTCCGGCCTCACGAATATCGCGACAACAGAGAGAGGCACGCCTCCGACTGTAGCTGCGACAGCGCCCTCACGTGTGGGGAGGCTGCGCAGCAACCTGCCGGCCTCTGGCCGGGAGGCCGCGCTTGAGAGGCGCAGCTGAGGTGGTTTCTGCGACTCTGACGCCCGGAAGTAAATTTCCGCGGAAGAGGACGCGCACTCGACGTCCTTCGAAGCCGAACTTACCGTCTCACTTTCGCGCCTGTTTCTTCTCAAAAGCGTGGGATTTGGGACAAGACAGCGAGTCTAGGTTCATATGCTAGTTTCAGTAATATTTAGTCTCGTGACCTGTCAGTGCTTCAGTTTCCGTATCTGAAATGGAGGCAGTAATGTGTTCTATCTCGTAAGATTGTTAGTAGGATTCAGTCAGTTTAACTGAGGGGATGCTGGTCATGTTCTGCTTGTTGATACGGGCGCTGGTTAGCGGGGCACGTTCGCTTTGTGAACACCCGTCAAGCTGTGCACTTAATTTGTGTACTTTTCGATAAATGTCTTATACATTGATTAAAAAGGGGTTTTGGTTTTGTTTTTTTAATGGAATGAGTTCTACTCACTGTTTCCCTGAGGGACTAGGGCTCCCGTGTTGCCAGATACTTTGATTTTTCAAGAAAAGATGTTTTGTTTTTTCAATTGCAGAGGATAACGAA
The DNA here is from genome assembly GCF_048564905.1 of Vicugna pacos. Lineage (NCBI taxonomy): Eukaryota > Metazoa > Chordata > Mammalia > Artiodactyla > Camelidae > Vicugna > Vicugna pacos. The sequence continues at coordinate 14,000,186 of NC_132988.1, forward strand.
ATACACATCCCAAATAGCGGTGGCCTGCTGGCTTCAAGTGTGCAGTCCCTGGAATGCTGGCCCACACAGGCATGGTACTCAGACAGTGGTATGTTGAGTTTCCTTCTCCAACTTCCCCTCTGGGGAAAAACCCTGTACCTGAGCCAGAAACCTGCTCCCACAAGCCTTGAAGTCCTTCCAAGCCTCCAGCCCTTACATCCGACTACCCTCACTTTCTAAAACAATCCTAAATCTCCAGCCCTGTCCTGAAATCTTTCAAGACTTCCATTAATCTCAGTTGTTTGCAGGATCAAGTCAAAGGTCTTATTTCACGACAATGTAATTACACCAAACACTAGTACTGAACTGTTCACTGAAAAACGGTTAAAGTGGTACATTTTATGGTATGTATATTTTATCACAATTATATTTTTTAAAACTGGAAGTCCTAAGCTGAGCCCACAAAACCCTTTTTATCTCGAGTTCCTCACCTCCGTTTACATCCTCACCATATCTCAGTCTTTAGTGGATGCCTCAACTCTGGTCGTTTAGAACTATGTAAAATTCCTTGGACTAGGTTTTCTCTTATCTCCATTCCTTTTCCCTCATCAGCAGGCAAATAACTGCATTTTCAAGACAACTCAGCTTCATTTCTTCTTTCACTAAGAGATTGATTCCGCAGACAAACAGGATTTCCCTCAGACCTGCTCCCAGAAGACCTGGCACTACTTTACTTGTTAGAACTATTGATTCAGCGTGTCTCTTTCTTACTGTAAGGAGGGCACACAATGCAGTCATTTTCCTATTTGTGCTCTTTTTTTTAGCACCTGGTGGGCCGTCAAAATATCTGTTGGATGAATAAGTAATAGTAGACAACGTTGGTGGTGTTCCCAGTCTTTTGAACTTTGTAGGTCAGCCCATATTTTTCACAATAATTTTGGGAACCAACGTGACTGCAAGTTTAAAATTCCACCAATCTATAAAACAAAACCAAAAACAACTGCCATTTTCTATCGGCATCATTTCATTTTAAAATATTATTTTGACTCCCAAAATTTAAAAAGACATATCCTTTGAAAAGACAGCCCTTTTAATTTAAATCAGTGTTATGAAAAATTCTATAGACCTTACATTGTTTGTCTCATCGCAGATTAGTGAATACTAGTGACCAGTGGAAATCAGTTAGTCCTTCCAAATGTAATATATATATATTTATTTTTTAAGAATAGAAAGGAGTTTATTAGGAGTACACTGTCATGGGCAACAACAAGCCACACAGGTGAGGGGTGCCTGTGTGAGCCCTTACAAATATAATACTGAGTCTAGTAAACTCTGTATTGATTCTATGCCTATAGTAACCTTGACTAAGTTAACCTAGATAGCAGTTCACTAGCTTAAAATTTTCCCAATGGAAAATGTTATAGACCGCCCAGGCTACCTACTCTAGAATGAAAACTAAGCTTGCATTCTTCCTAGTCTGACGCCTATTTCTGCCCAAGAATGAAAGCCACCCGGGAGGCATTATTGAAGTCAACTGCATCTAGTTTATTCTGGAGACATCAGCACCTAAGGGATTTGTCAGAGGTATGGATTTCACTCTTCAAATTTGTATTGTAATGAAAGCTTTTAAAATAAAATTATATTTCCCTGACACGTTAAATGATGCAATCATCAGTTTTAGTTAAATTAAATGAAAAGACAGCATGGGAGGTATGAAATCAGTTTATTGGGTCTCAACCATCTAAGAATCTCAAAATTCAGATAGAATAAAATGGAAGAGAAAAATATCAGAATACAGCAAACCTAGTAAGGTGTCAATATTATTTTATTAATTTTCTTTCCATCTGTGACTCATCTATTAAATCTATCCAGTGATTTTTTTTGAATTTTGAATACTGTTGTTTATTTCTGAAAGTTCTATTTAGTTCTTTTTCAGTTTTTGCCACCTAAAAATTTTTTTATTGATATAACATTGGTTTATAATGTTGTATATGTTTCATGTGTTCAATTTATGTCATTTTGTAGTTCCTTATTCTTTCAGACATCCTCAGTATAGATGTAAACCCAGGAAGCATAATTGTGATTGGCATCTGAAGTGGCTGGGCAGTCTTGTAAGAGAGCCTGTAACCTGTCCACCTAGCGCTGTCTAGCTAGCTGTGGGGAGATAGTGTCAGAATTGAGTTGAATTGTAAGACACCTAGCTTGTGTCCAAGAATTGCTCCTTGGTGTGGGAACGCACCCCTCCACACACATGTTGGAACGGGTTCCAGAATTGTTTTAACATCGTTTTCTCCCAGTCTGTAAACACCCCTGATCTTATTTCCTTGTCTTCTCAGCTGCGCCCCATGGTTGTTCATCTGAGCAACATACTTTTTCACTGAAGCTCTGTACTTCCTTGTAGCCTGAACCTCGTCTGACCCTGCCCGGAAAACTCTAAGCCTAGAGCAGCGTGCGGCTTACCTTCTGTGGGGGTATTGCCCCCAGTTTTTCACTCCACCCTGTACCTGTGACCTTGTGTTGTCCCCTCTCACGTTGACTGTGGGCTTGATAGCGTGACTTGCTTTAGTCCAGGAACATTAGCGACTATGACTTGAGCAATGGCTTAAAAAATGCTGGCACACATGGGGTTTGCTCTTTCTGCTCTTTAAAACACTGAGCCCACTTAGCTAAGAAGCCTGAGCTAGCTTACTGGAGAATGAGAGATCATTTGAAGCAGAAATAACTAGTCCTAGCCAAGGTCTCCCCAGAACAACCAGCCTCCCAACCATCAGGTGTTTGAATAAGGCCATCCCAGATGATTTTAGTCCAACTGAGCTGGCCCAGAACAGAAGAACCACCCAGCTGACACCTAGCATCTTGACAGATAATAAATGCTCATTGTTTTAAATCATTCAGTGTTGGGAGAATTTGATTTGCAGCAAAAACTAACACGCATTTTCTCTTCCCTTCCATCTACCCTCATGGCATGATTAGAGAAAACCACATATTTCAGACTCAAACTATTAGAAATTAACAGTGTCACATCTCAGCTGGGTCTTGGGTCTCTGATGATCCTTTTACCTGTCAGCTCGCCTTCCTCTTTCTCTCCATGTCTGACTATTCCAGTCCTTCACCGTGCTTCTCCTGTCCCCAACTCAGCCTAACCCCCATCACTTTTAAAAAGAAAATGATGTAATTCAGATAACATAGGGGCTTGCAGGTTGCAGTCAGGACTCTGGGTGTTTTTCTGTGTGGGATGAGAAGCCCTTGGAAGATTTTGAGCAGCAGTGTGACACTGGCTGCTGTGTGGAGAACTCAGTGTGGTAGAGCAAGAGTAGAATCAAGGAGAAGTTAAAACCAGGTGACGGCAGCTCAGTCTAGGGAAGTAGGGAGGATGTGTGGCGGGTGGAGAGCCGTGGAAACAGGACACCACTGATGGAGACTAAAATGCAGATAACATCCTCTGGGCATGTGAAGTGCAGGTGCCCTAGGTGAAAGGATGTAGTGGAAATTCTGGTTATGTTTTGAGGATAGGAGCCAAAAAGATTTGCTGATGAATAGGTGTGGGAAGAGAAAGAGGAATCAAGGATAATCACGTTTGATTATAATGATTTTTGTTTTTTAATTGATGCTTCCCTACCCCATCCCCTCCTGGGAAGAAGGCAGAGACTGTCCTAAATATCTCTCTTTGTATGCTAGTCTTAAATGACTTGTATGGCACATTTTCTTTGGAAATTTGTCTTTTCTCCTTTCATTTCTATTTAGAAAGTGAAAATAGTATATAGCAGTGAGTTCTCCTCGTAGAGGTGTCCCAGGTGGGATTAGGAAAATGTGCTCTATTTCCTCGCAAAGCACAGTGATCAGAATAGTACCTGTCAGTGAACTATTATCAGTTGGCAAAGAGATAAAGAGCTTTTGACAGAATGAAATCAGTTACGTCACTGAACACACTGTTAAGTTCAGGTGACTGTTTTTTTTCCGTAGTGAAACTTTGTCTGTTAAGGAAGTAGTACGCTGATTTGCATTCTGGCTTAAGCTCCTTATCTTGTTGCCAGTTGGCACCGTTTGCTGTACCACAACAGAGGATCAGCTGGATCGGCTGAGAGCTGCAGAATGTCTTATTGGGCATGCCAGACACATTAAAGACCTGGAAAATACCTTCCAGTACCAAGATGCTCTTCCAAGTTGTATAGGGAAGATGATGTATCTGAAAATGAGCAAATAAAGTTTTTGAAAGGACTTTACAAGTTTAAAGGCCACAAGATGCAGTGGAAAGAACATGGATTTTGAAGTCAGTCCTGATTTTACATCATTGCTCTGCCACCTACTATGTGACCTTATATTGTCTTTGTTTTTTCACTGGTAAGTGGGAAAAATACCTACCTCCTGCGGTTACTGTGAAGTTCAAATGACACAGTATACATTAGAAGCCTAGCACAGGGATTAACACATAGTGGGACTCAGTAACTGTTAACACTCCTCTTCTCTGTCTCTCCAAAATAAATGTCACATTTATTATCTAGCTTTTCCTCAGCTGCCCACTCACACTCATGTCAACACCTCTCTACCCTCAACCTTGTTAAATGTCAAGTGTTACTCCTGCTGGAATCGCTTCCCCTGCCTAACTCAGCCTGTGTGGTTTGGCATGGATGACAGATAGGAAGAAGGAACTTATCCAGGAAGCAAAGCAAGAGAGTTGAGAAGGACAGCTGAGATTAAATCTGTACACGGTGATACTAGTGTCATCACAGAAGTACAGTAGGACGACAATCAAACAGGATTCCTTATTACCATTGCTGTCACTAAGAACAGCACACGTCCTAGGGACACTCACATTTTTTTGTACCCGCACAGCTGTTGTTACTGGCTTTAGGTGGGAATTGTAACCACTTCCCTCACACTGTAAGACTGCAGGTAGTGGGACTTTTCTTTGGGACGTCAGCATCTCACAAAGTGAAAACCTAGCATGGAGTCTAGTATTGTCACCATTTGGTATCATGTAGATCTGAGGTCAGTCTCACCTTATCACATAGCAGTTTAACTTCAGGAAAGTTTTTAATCTTTCTGAACTTGTCTTCACCTTACTCTATTAGCTGGAAGTTGAGTTCAAGGCCGCCATGTTGCGCAGCTCCAGGGAGTACCCCTCTTGTAGCTTGCACAGGGAGATAAGCAACAACTTGATTCAGGAATCATAACAGGACTTCAAAAATAGTGGCATATACAAGGTGAAAATTATTTCTTACTTATGTGACAGTCCAAGCATATACAGTCCAGGGCTGATGCATCAGCTCCATGCTACTGGGGACTTAGATTTCAAAGGTTTCATCACTCAGATTATTCTGCCATCTACATGTTACTTTCATTTGTGTGGCCCAAATGAAAAGTTAACACTTAATCCAGCAAGGAGAGGAAAAAGCAAAGAGGAAGGCGTATTCCTTTACTTGCAGAATACCATATACAAGTTCCACACATCCACTCTGCTCGTATAACTTTGACATACTTAGCCGTAAGAGAGGCTGGGAGATGTAGACCTTAGCTAGATAGCCATGTGCCCAAGCATTCTATTACTTTTCAAAAAGGGAAGAATGCATATTTATGAATAATTTGTCTCTGTCCGCCTTACTTGTAAATTACTTTTGAAAATTAAGTGCATGGAAAGTGATGCAAAGTAGGTGTTCAAAACAAAGTTTGTTTCTTTTTTCCTATTCCTCTCACCCTTATACCCCAAAAGGGACATTATTTCCAACAGCTACTCATTAGCAATACATTTACAAGCATAAATAAGAATTATATAGACTTCATTTTTTTCTTAACTGGATAACCATTCTCTATTAAAATATGGAGTACAATCATGAATGCATGAAAGGTGCTGCAGATATAAAAGGCTTGGAATCAGGGAGCACCAGAAAGAACCTTGAATGGGCTGATTTTGATCATGAACTTGGTTCATAAGAACTGAGTGGGCTAATGGAAATGATGGTAAGCAAATTTGTGTGAACAGTTCAAGGGATCCCAACATAGGGTTCAAATGACTGAGAGTTGCTTTGAACTGTCGTTTAAGGGATAAACCGCTGGTCCAGGGAAGAAAGGATTTTGGTTCTGGAGGGAATTTAGTCTGGGCCTAGGTGGAAATATTTTTGCCTAACAGGAGACAATAGGTCAAAAATAGAGAAAGGTGCTTTTGACAAGAGAGGAGTAAATAAAGAGTAATTTTTTTAAGTGCATTTACTTACACATGTATATTTATTTCATTCATTAGTGGTAGGTACTATGAAATCAGGGCGTATAAAATATAAGCTGCCCTCAAGAATCTTATGGTCTAATATACTAAGGAGCTTGAGTGACGTAGTCCTGTACACTTACATCTGACCTAATCAGTATATGACACATTCAAATGGTACAGTAAAACAGCAATATATGTACCACCATAAAGTCCATGTATAGTCAAGTTAAATTATGGAGACTTTAAAAAGACTGTGCATAATAATATATCCACATATACACTTCCTACCCTCAGCTCCTGAAATCTGTATTGCAAATAGCATGGATACCCTCTTAAATAGGATCTCTGCAGTAATGTTCATTATAACAAGATTTTTACTTGTAAATCAGATATTTATTCATCCAATAGTATTATTTAGATACATAGTGTGACCTTTATCCTCTCAGTATATTCTTTATTTTGAGAACTTCTCAAAAACTGTGATAACTATGTAATTTGCAATTAACTGACATGACTTCAATTCCAGCTTCCCCACCAACTAGTCCTGTAATCACAGGCAAGTCACTTAATCCCTCTGAGCTTTAGGTCCCTGCAAAATGGAGATAGTAATGCCCGCCCTACCTGCCTCACAGGATTATTGCCATGCTCTCAGGAAAAGCAAAAACTACAGAGAAACAGTGATTTTTTTTTTAATTGCTACAATTTCAGGCCTTGACTGTACATCAGCATCCAATATGGTATTTAAATTGCCACCTAATTTTTCTGGACATCTTGAAAGATGAGCTTAGACTGAATTTCTCTTTTTCTCTGCCAACCTACCACACAACCTCATGTTTTCTATTCCTATTTCTGTTTCTGCATTTTTCCTTCTCAATAATTGCTAAAATGAGAAGTGGTTTAAGTTATTTAAGCTGCTGGTAATTACACTGAAAATATGGATAAAACAGGTAGAAGCTTTTTTTTAAACCTTTCTTTTTAATTAATCAATTTATTTATTTGAAGTATAGTTAGTTACAGTGTGTCAATTTCTGATGTACAGCATAATGTCCCAGTTTGCATATATATACATATGTTCATTATCATATTCTTTTTCATTAAAGGCTATTACAAGATATAGAATATAGTTCCATGTGCTAAACAGAATAAATTTGTTTTTTATCTGTTTTTATACATAGTGGTTAACATTTGCAAATCTCAAACTCCCAAATTTCTTCCTTCCCACCCCTTTTCCCCTGAAGCTTTTGTTATGTTATGGTAGTGAGAAAGAAAATTAATATTGTGGAAGTCCTATTCTGGTAGTAGAATTATTTACATTATCTCAATTAATCTCTTACAGTCTTCACAACAACGAGGTAAGACAAGATTATTAAATAAGAAAACAAAACCCAGTGGTTTAGTGACTCGCCCCAAATCACACAGCTGTAAACATGGAGCTGGGATCCAAACCCAACTTTGAGTGCAGAGATCAATTTTTTTCCTCTAACAAATTCCCAGATGATGTTGCCTCTCCTGGTCTTGCTCCACATTTTAAGAACCACTGGACAAGGCTCTGCTGTATTCATCACCTAGTATCAAAGATACTGTATTCAACATTGGGTTGGAAACTCAGCCTATATTGGCTAGGGAACAACTCAGGTTACCCCTCTTGAAACACACACACACACACACACACACACACACACACTCACTCTGCTTTTTAGTTTATGCTCTAAAAAATAGTTAGAAGAACGAAAAACATGAGACATATAGAAAACAAAACTGGCAAATGTAAATGCAGTCCAATAACATTACATTTGAATGGATTAACCAATCCAGTCAAAAGGCAGACATTGTCGGACTGGATTTTTACAAAAGATTCAACACTATACTGCCTACAGGAGATACAGTTTATATTAAAAAATACAAATAAATTGAAAATAAAGGAATGGAAAAGGATATATCATGCAAACAGCAAAAGAAATTAGAGTGACTAATATTATACAAAATAGACTTAACAGCTTAGCAAAAAATGTTATTAGAGATGGAGGGGTATTTCATAATGATAAAAGAGTCAATCTATCAGAAAGCTATAAAAATTGTAAACTTACATGCATCCAACAACAGACCATCAAAATACGTAAGGCAAAAACTTAACAGAAATGAAGAGAAAAATATTTCTACAATAATAATTGGATACTTCTATATTCTATTTTCAAAAATAGCTAGAACAACTGGATAGAAGAGCAATAAAGAAATAGATGACTTGAACAATGCTACCAACCAACTAGATCTAATAGATGTCTATAGAGCACTCCACCCAACAACAGCAAAATGCAGTCTTCTTAAATACACATGGGAGATTCTCCAGGACAGACTATACGCTCAGCCATAAAACAAACCTCAGTACATTTCAGAGGAGAGAAATAGTATAAAGTATGTTCTCCAACAAATAAAGGAGTGAAATTAGAAATCAATAACAGAAGGAATTGGGGAAACTCACAAGTATGTTGAAATTAAACAACACACTCATGAATATGCAAAGAGTCAAGGAAGAAAGCAAAAGAGAAATTAGAAAACACTTTGAGATGCATGTAAATGAAAGCACAATATGCCCAAACTTACAGAGTTAGCAAAAGCAACACTTACGAGATAATTTAATCACCAACACGCCTGTATTAAAAGAGAAGAAAGATCTCTAATCAGTAACTTAACTTTCTACCTTAAGGAAAGCAACTAAAAGGAAGAGCAAACTAAATCTTAGGCAAGCAAGGAAGGAAATAATAAAGATTAGGGAGGAAATTAATGAAATGGAGCATAGAAAAATAGAGAAAATAAATAGAAACAAAAGCTGATCCTTTGACAAGATCAGCAAAACTGGCAAACCTTTAGCTAGACTGACCAAGAAAAAAATTCTTTTAAGACTCAAATTACTTGAATCAGAAATGTAATATTATTGCTGGCCTTACAGAAATAAAAAGGATTATAATGGAATGCTATGAACAATTGTATGCCAATAAATTAGATAAATTAGGTAACTTAGATGAAATGAACAGATTCCTATAAAGACACTAACTACCAAAACTGACTCAAGAAGAAATAGGCAGTCTTAACAGGCCCAAACCAACATTGAATTAGTAATAAAAAGTCTACCCACAAAGAAAAGTCAAGGCCCAGATGGCTTCACTGGTGAATTCTACCAGACATTTAAAGAAGAATTAATACCAGTTTATTGCAAAAAATAGAGGATATGGGAACACTTTCCAAGTCATCCTATAAGGGCATAAGTACCCTGATAACAAACTAGGCAAAGCTATCACAAAAAGAAAACTAAAACTCACTATCTCTTATGAATATGAATGCAAAAGTCCTCATCAGAATACTAGCAAACTAAACTTGGTAACATATAAAAGAATTATACACCATGACCAAATGGGTTATATTTCAGGAAGGTAAAATTGGTGTAATATCCCCAGGTTAATACATGTAATACACCATATCAACAGAATTAAAAGCAAAAACCAGAATGGAAAGACAACCTATGGACTGGGAGAAAATATTTGTGAATGATGTGACCATCAAGGGCTTAATTTCCAAAATACACAAATAGCTCATACAACTCAATAACAAAAAACAAATGACCCAATCAAAAAATGGGCAGAGGACCTGAATAGACATTTCTTTAAAGACATATTGATGGCCAGCAGGCACATGAAAAGATGCTCAGAATCGCTCACTATTAGAGAAATGCAAATCAAAATGTCAATGAGGTATACCTCACACCAGTCAGAATGGCCATCATCAAAAAAAGTCTACAAATAATAAATGCTGGAGAAGGTATGGAAAAAAGGGAACCCTCCTACACTGTTGATGAGAATGTAAATTGGTATAGCCACTATGGATAACAGTATAGACGTTCCTTAAAAAACTAAAAATAGAGTTATCATATGATCCAGCAATCCCACTCCTGGGTGTATATCTGGAGAAAACTCTAATTGGAAAAGATACATGCACCCCAGTGTTCACAGTGGCACTATTTACAATATCCAAGACATGGAAGCAACCTAAGTGTCCATCAATAGATGAATAGATAAAGATCTGGTATATATATATATATATATATATATACATACATACACAACAGAATATTACTCAGCCATTAAAAAAGAATGAAATAATACCCTTTGCAGCAACATGAATGGACCTAGAAATTATCATATTAAGTGAAGTAAGTCAGACAGAAAGACAAATATCATATGTTATCACTTACATGTGGAAACTAGAAAAATACAAATGAACCTCTTTATAAAACAGAAATAAACTCACAGACATAGAAAACGAATTTATGGTTACCAAAGGGGACATTTATATATATGTAAAATGGAATCACTTTTGCTATACAACTGAAACTAACACAATATTATAAGTCAACTATTGATCAATTTAAAAAAAAAGATACGAGGTTCTAAGCCCTTACAATTTGATGAATCCAATCTCAAAAAATTACTAGGCTTGTTCAGGAGATGGTGGCAGTGAAAGTAGAGAGGAGGAAATGGATTCTATAGATGATTCTGTGATGGTATCTCCATAGAATTTGTTGCTAGAAGGCTGACAGACTGCTAGAACTCTACTGTGGAGGAATAACCGTAGAGTTCTGAGTATGAAAAAAATGACCTGATCTTTCTTCATACCCAGATGTACCATATACCATTTCTTTCTGAAGATAAAGTCTAAGTATACAATTAGGGGAAAAAAAGACAAAACAGAAACAGACTCATAGCATAGAAAACAAATTATGTTTATCAAAGGGAAAGGGAGATGGAAGGATAAATTGGGAGTAGGCAATTAACAGATGCATACTATGATATATAAAATAGATAACAAGGATTTATGGTATAGCATAGGGAACTATATTCAATATCTTGTAATTATAATGGAAATGAATTGAAAAAATATAGATATACATATATATGTAAAACTGAATCACTTTGCTGTACACCTGAATCTAACACAATATTGTAAATCAGTTATACTTTAATTTGTTTATTTTAGGGGGGTAATTAGGTTTATTGAATGGAGGTACCGGGGCTTGAACCCAGGACCTCATGCATCCTAAGCATGCACTCTACCACTGAGCTATCCCATGCCCTCTGTACTTTAATTTAAAAAAATCAAAAACTACATGATCATCTCAATACATGCAGAAAAAGCCTTGACAAAGTCCAACACCTTTTCATGATAGAAACAAATAGGAATAGAGAGGAAATACCTCAGCCTGATAAAGAGCACCCATGAAAAGTCCACAGCCAAGAGTATACTTAAATGTAAAAGACTGTATGATTCCCCTCAAAGTTCAGAAATAAGACAAGGAAGTCCATTCTTGCTACTTCTACTCAATATTATGCTAGAGGGTCTAGCAGGGGAATTAGGCAAGAAAAAGAAATGAAAAGAATTCAGATTGGAAAGAAAGAAGTAAAGCCATATTCACAGATGACATGATCTTATATAGAGAAAATCAAATGAAAAGCACAAACACACACACACACACAATGAGAAGCAGCACTATTTACAATAGCCAAGGCAGGGAAACAACCTAAATGTCCATTGACAGATGACTGGATAAAGAAGTTGTGGTATATTTATACAATGGAATACTACTCAGTCAGAAAAAGAATAAAATAATGCCATTTGCAGCAACATGAATAGCCCTGGAGAATGTCATTCTAAATGACGTAAGCCACAAAGAGAAAGAAAAATACCTTAAGATATCACTCACATGTGGAATCTAAAAAAAAAAAAAAAAGACAAACGAACTTATATATAAAACAGAAACAGACTCACAGACATAGAAAACAAACTTATGGTTACCAGTGGGAAAGGGGGTGGGAAGAGATAAACTGGGAGTTCAAGATTTGCAGATACTAACTTGTATATATAAAATAGATAAACAAATTTATACTGTATAACACAGGGAACTATATTTGATATCTTATAGTAGCTTACAGTGAAAAAGAATATGAAAACAAATATATGTATATTCATGTATAACTGAAGCACTATGCTGTGCACCAGAAATTGACACAACACTGTAAACTGACTATACCTCAAAAAAAAAATTAAAGCTGTTACACTAATACAGTTATGTTGCAGAATGCAAGATTGATATACAAGAATCAGTATTTTTATACATTAGCAATGATCTGTCAGAAAATGAAATTAAGAAACAATTCTACATACAATGGCATCAAAAAGAATAAAATGCTTAGGAATAAATTTAATAAAAGAAGTACAAAATAAATACATAAATAGAAATAAACCCATGTGTCTATGGTCAACTGATTTTCAAAATGAGTACCAAGACCATTCAGTGGGGAAAGAATAGTCTTTTCAGCAAATGATGCTGGGATAACTGGATAGTCACATGTGAAGGAATGAAGTTGGATCCTTATCTAATACCATATATAAAAATTAACTAAAAATAGATCAAAAATCTAAATTTAATAGCTAAATTTGTACAACACAAAATAATTGAAGTAAGTCTTCTTGACCTCAAATTTGACAATAGATTCTTAGTTGTGACACCAAAGGTATGAACCAAAATGAAAAATAGACAAATTGGGTTTCATCAAAATTAAAAACTTTTCTACTTCAAATGACACTATTAGTAAAGTGAAAAAATAATCCACTGAATGGGAGAAAACATTTGCAAATCATATATTTGATAAGGGAATTTTATCTAGAATATATAGAAACTATCAACTCAGTATTAAAGACTGATAATCCAATTAACAATGCACAAAGGATCTGAGTAGACATTTTTCCAAAGAAGATATACAAATGGCCAAAAGAAGCATATGTAAAACTGAATTACATTGATAGTCATTAGGGAAATGCAAGTCAAAATCACCATGAGATAATACTTCACACCCACTAGGATGATAGTAATCAAAAAGTCAGATAATAACAAATATTGGTGAGGATGCTGAGAAATCAGAACATTTTTACACTCACTGCTGGTAGGAATGTAAAATGGTGCAGTCACTTTGCAAAATAGATTGGCAGCTTTTCAAACTGTTAGAGTTTCCATATGATCTGGCAATTCCACTCCTGGGTATATAACCTAAAGAACTGAAAGCCAAAACTTGCTCACAAATATTCATAGCAGCACTGTTCACAATAGCCAAAAGGTGGGAATGACCCAAAGGTACATCAACAGATAAATGGAGAAACAAAAGATGGTATATCCATACAGTAGAGTATTATTCAGCCAACAAAAAAGAATGGTACATGCTACAACATAGGGAATCTTGTAAATATTTTGCTAAGCAAAAGAATCCAGACACAAAAGGCCAAATATGATTCCATTTATTGAAATAACCAGAGCTGGCAAATCCTTAAAGATGTAGAACTGATTAGTGGTTCCCCAGGCTGGGGGCAAGGGGAGAGAGAAATGAGGAATGACTGATAATGGGTACAAAATTTCCTTTCAGGGTGGTGAAAATATCCAGGAACTAGATAGTGGTGATGGTTGCATAACATTGCGAATACACTAAATGTCACTAACGGTTCATTTTTTTAGTATATTTTACCACAATAACAGTGATGAAAACAAAACCCATTTACCTGCCATCCAGTTTAAGAAATAAAACATTTCTAATAAAAAAAAGCTAACTTGGGGAGGGTATAGCTCAGTGGTAGAGCATGTGCTTAGCATGCTCAAGGTCCTGGGTTCAATCCCAGTACCTCCATTAAAATAAATAGATAAACAAACTAATTACCCCCTCCAAATACAAAATAACAAAACCAAACCAAAAAGAAAGCAAACTGACTTCAACAATAAAAATGGATTTTTAAATGTTTTTAAACAACTGTCAAAAAAATTAATCAGCCACTCTAGGAAAGAAAGAAATGGAAAATTTTACTTGAGTCAGGTTGAGGATTACAACCCGGAAATAGCCTCTCAAAAAGCTCTGAGAACTGTTCCGCCTGTTAAAGGCCAAAACAGTTATGTAAGCTTTTTTGAGACAGAGAAGGCTGTGCGCTAATTGGCAGTTTACACAATCCAGATCTGCAAGTACCAAATGGTGGGTCACTGTGACCTCTTACAAGATCAAAAAGGAATGTTATCTTTTAAAGAGTTGTCTTGTAGATATTAGGAGAATGTTGCTCTTTGGGGTTGAGCAGGTATTTCTGCCGATTGAGGGAGGTTTGGTCGATGCAAAATGCAGATACACAACGCACAGGAGAGTGGAAAGAGGCCAAACATAAAGATGTTTACTTAAAATTTTTCTTGTCCTGCCATAGAATATGAATTTTATTTCACAAAACAAAAGCAAATTAGAAACTTTCCTGCTTATAGTATGCCAAATACCAAAATACACAGTTTAGAGTTAGCTGTAGTGGGTTAACGGGGAGCCAAGGTAATTTATTGAGCAATGAAGTGACACATTCAGAACTGTGCTTTAGGAAATCCATCTGGCATCACAAGCTTCACTGGAGAGAGAGTGACTGAGGCATGAGGCCTCTTAGTGGTCTTGAGCCCCTTGAGGTTCTAAATTGGGCATGGTGGGAATGGAAAGAAACATAAAAGCCTGTATTTGCCCTTCTGTCTTTTATAGATCTACTGCACCTACAACTAGACTTCTGTTACAGCAAGAGTTAGCAGACCAGACTATACATAGCAGCATCCTTCTAGATACAGGCATATCTAGAGTTTCCCCAAACAAAACATCAGGCCAGGAAATAGCAGGCAGCCTAGGACTTTTTGTTGTTGTTAAGCAAGGAGTTGACAGTGTTTGGTTTTTTTAGTCTATATCCAACTGGCCTCAGATAAGCAGCAACTGCCGTGTCCTGATCATTGTTTAGGTGAATCATACATATTTTCTCATTAGCTCACCTAATCTTCTTTACAGACTTGTGAAGTGAGTACTACTTAGGTCCTTCTTATGGATGGGTAAACTGGGGTTCAGAGAATAAGAAACCTGTCCTTGAAGGTGAGGTGGGTTGGACTTCACACCTATCTCCAAAGCCTGTGTTCTCAAGAAGGAAAAAAAAAGTTGAAATTGAGAAGCATGGTGTTTTTGATGCTCTAATCATGTGTCTCTTCTTTCAGAAGGGTCAGGGTGAACTTAACTCACTTTTGGGAAGTTTGAACGTATTCATTTTAATCAGTCCTTTGGGAACTCACAAAAAGATTTCTTTATGTACATCCCTTCCAAGATTTTAAGCTGTTGCATTATCATCTCAGAAAGATAAAGCCACAGGGCAAGGTCACACTCCTGAGGTTAGGGGTGAGAGCCCAAGGAGCTGGCCTTTTCCAGAGAGGAGGTGGGACCTAGACGGCCAGGAGGGGGAACTGCAGGTATTTGGCTGGGAGTTACTCTATTGTTTTCTTGAGAATTTATTTTGAGGCCCTCCTAGGGGAAAAAAAAGGATGACCTCTGCAGCTGGGAGGCAGCCAGGCCTAGGCACCAAAGCTGAAGATGAGTCTTATCTTAGCAAAAATCATCTAGGCTCATGTTACGCTTGTTCATTTGCCTCTTGTCATCCCTCGGCCTTTCGTAAAATCTTACTGAAATGTTTCAGCTTGACTTAATTAAGCCACAGGAAGTTAAGAGAGGAGCTCTTTCTACCTTAGACCAGAGGTTACAGAATCAAGGTTGGGGATTAAGCAGCCCAGCACTTCTCACCACTGTCCGCCGCTGGTCTCCTGCCCTCCACTGTCTGCTCTGGATGAGCAGAGATGTGATTTGTATTAAGGGACCCAGGGGCTCCTTATCCATTTACCTTAGCACAATGTTTTCCAAACTGCAGGTCAGACCCATTAGTAGGTCATGGAATCAATTTAGTGAGTGTCAGGCAACATTTGTTTTTAAATGAAATGGAATACAACTAGAATGTACTTAGTTTAACTATTGTTTTATGAGTTTCTGTTTCAGTTTTTTAAAAATATAAAATGTGTGTATGTGTGTTGGGCCATCATGTAAAACGTAATTCTTCCTGTGCATTATGATCATAAAAGTTTGAATACCACTGCTACAAGTAGATGTCTTAATGGAATCAATTAGAGTATGTCAAGGGGGAAAAATTGGGTCCTTACATTTTGTTGTATTTTTCTTTCACTTTAGGATTTGTACCCTCAGAGGTTTTTCCCTTTAACACATATAGAAAATAACCTTCCTTTAAAAAATTGGTTTGGGTGCTTTCATTCAGGAATTTTGCACTGTTTAATGGCTTGCAACTCTGTCAACACTTTTGTTTGGCCTGCCAGGAATGAAAAAGCAAATCTGCTAGTGAATTTGGGTGCCTGGAAATAGTGATCTTTGGTGGGACTTGAACTTCTTTAACTTCTTTACCTCTTTTAAGAATGAAAGTTATAGACCCTTTCTGGTTGCGTCTGTGGCACAGTTCACCCAGGCCTGCTGACGGACAGGGACACTGTGACTCTTCACTTGTCACCCCTGGATTCCTTGGTCTTTGCAGTCTTCATTGTGATGCTAGATAAGTGTCATTGTATAATTTAAATACCTGTCTTTCCAGGATCTAGACAGGTCACAGTGTCCCCTCTCACATCCCCTGCTCCCTTGAGTTCAATAATATTTATACCATTAATTCTAAACCTTAATCACACTGATTTACATGTGATTAAACTGTTTCACATGTGTGTGCTCCCATTAATGTTAATTCATTTCTCTCCCAGGCAGTTTTCACCACTTTATAAGTTTGGTTTACAAGTTTATCGGATTTCTGTTTCCTTCCAAACCATCACAGGAGGTCAGTAGTACCTCGGTTACGATTCATAGCTTGGGTGAAGAAAAAAGTTCTTTACCAAAATGATGTGCAAAAAGATTAAGTAATACATCTCTAGTGATATCTGTCAATAATTATAACTTATAATAACTTACAGACAATTTAAGAGGAAACTGAGGAAATCCCAACAAAAGCAAAGTATTAGTATAAATAGTGGCTCTGACATCAATCCAGTCCAGATGACCAGTCATGGTTATTCTATTCCCTTGTCAGTCATTGGATCCAGATTGGGTGTGTGACCACTTGTGCCAGTGTTCTTAGAAATACTTCCTCACTCCTAAGAGTGGTCTTCTTTCTCAAGATATTGGCTTGTCTGGGTTATGATGCCCCAAATTTTTGCTGTCATCTTTCTCTTGCCTGAGGATGAAACTGTTGTCTGAAGGATGACAGCATGAAGGATGACAGATTAAAAGATGAAAAAGCCTTGGATCATTTGTGATACTGTAATGCAATGGCATCTATCAACCTTGCCCTACCTCTGAACTTCCTTGTTGTATGACACAGTATGTTTCCTTATTGTTTGAATATTATTCACAGTGTGAATGGGTTTTATTAATTATTTGCAGCCAAACCATTCTAATGATCTACTGAATGTCAGTGCCACTTGGTAACACTGATTTTCCCTGGATGCTGGTAAAATGCTTTATTTGACTCATCCTGATTTTCTAGCAAAGTTAGAGAATCCTCTGGAGAATATACATGGCTCCAAAATTTTAGAAATTCCCCCAGGTACCCAGCCCTCAATGTCTTGTCAGGATTAGTTTATGTCAAAAACTGCTCTTCTCTTCCTTCCAGCCTGGTACTCCACTGACCTCCACTGCAAACTTGGGCCAGGTTTGAGAATTTAATTCTTTCCTTAACAGGAAGCATTTAAAAGTTCCCAGGTATTAAGATGGCATGCACTCTTTGTGCCAGTATCTATTACTTAAACTCTGCTTAAGTTCTGAACTCTTTTGATGGACTGCTTGACTAGGTTTCTGGCTCCATATGGCCTTTCTTCTTGCCTGTTACTGACACACGTTGAAGAGCTTACTTCCAAGTTTACCTTCACCAGCTCCCCTGTTGTTTAAATCTCCCTGCCTCCCTGAATTCCATATTCATTCCTTCTCTGACTTCCAGGGTCTTCAAGGTTCTTTTAAAGCATGGTAAAATATATTTACAAGATGAAATTGAATAGCCCAAAGTACATTGGAGAAGTCTTTTAGCAGGAGTGACTACAGTAGTGAATTGTAGTTTCTTATGCTCATTTTCCTTCTTAAGGAAAATTTATAAGCTGTTACCTTTGTATGCTCTGCGTGAACTATTGTAAAAGTTTCAGATGTGTATTATATTTAGTTTTGTTAACTACCAAAGATTCCAAAGAGAGAGAAGAAATTAATCAGAAAAGTTTATTTCAAGAGCAACTTTTGTTAATTAAATATTATGAGTGATAGTTCAGTATATCAAGTTAATAACTTCTGTGATACAGCTATATGTCATTTATAGGCACCAACCCATTAACTTGAGTAATCAGCTCTGATTTTGCTTCAGTTCCACTTAGTCAGGTTTAGTGATAAGCACAGACTTTTCTCTGGCTTGTGTTTATAAAATAGTTTCTTGAAATCTGCTTTATGTGCCTGTACACATGTGAAAAGAAGTCAAAATATATTACAGAGCCTTTTTTCTTATATATTAACCATGTGAAATTTAATTTCCTACCCATCAAAATATTCTTCCTTTTAATTAATTATCAATTAGGTTCTCTTATACTTTTCATAATGCACTCCTGAATTACTTTCCCACCTGCTATACAATTCTATGAAACTATTCATTATGTGTTAGGAAAACATTATTCTGGATCCAGATCTCCAAAGACTTTTTTAAAAAGCAATTTATCATTGCTTTTTATTTAAAAAATTTTGTGCTTCAAATGACACTATCAAGAAAGTAAAAAGACATCCCGAAGAATGGGAGAAAATATTTGTAAATCATAAATCTGATAAAGGATTTGTATCCAGAATATATAAAGAATTCTTACACTTAAAGACAAATAACCCAATTAAAATGGGCAAAGGATTCACATAGACATTTCTCTAAAGAAGATGCACAAATGACCAATAAGCACGTGAAAAGACACTCAACATTAGTCATCATTAGGGAAATGCAAATCAAAACCACAATGAGATACCACTTCACACCTACTAGAATAAATGGTTATAATAAAAGAGACAGACAATAACAAGTGTTGGTGAAGATTTTGAGAAATCAGAATCCTAATATATTGCTGACAGTATTGTAAATGGTGCAGCCATTTGGGAAATCAGATTGACAGTTCCTTGAATTATTAGATGAGTTATTATATGAGCTAGTAATTCTACTTCTAAGTATATACCCAATAGAACCAAAAACGTGTCCACACAAAACTTGTACACAAGTGTTCCTAGCAGCATTATTCATAAGAGCAAAAAAGTGGGAACAAACATATACCTGTCAACTAATGAATGGATAAACTAAATGTGGTATTTCCACACATTGGAATATTATTGGGTCATGTTAGAGACTGAATCTTTGTGTCCACCCCCCCAAACTGATAGGTTGAAGCCCTTACCCTAAGTGTGACGGTCTTAGGAAGTGGGGCCTTTGAGAGGTAATTAGAGTTAGATGAAGTTGTGAGAGTAGATCCCCCATGATGGGACTGGTGTCCTTATAAGAAAATGAAGAGACACTAGAACATGCTCTCTCCATTAAAGCTGGCTGATTGCAAGCCCAGGAAGAGGGCCCTCAACAAAAAGCAAATCTTCCAGCATCCTGATCTTGGACTTCACAGCTTCCAGAACTATGAAAAATAAGTGTCTGTTGTTTAAGGAACCCAGTCTATGGTATTTTGTTATGACACCCTCAGGTGACTAAGAGAGGTTGTGAAATGGATGAAGTATTGATACAGGCTACACATGGATGAACCTTGAAAACACTATGTTAAGTGAAAAAAGCCAGACACAAAAGGCCACAAGCTGTATGATTCCGTTTATATGACATTTCCAGAATAGGTAAATTCACTGAGTTAAAAAATAGATTTGTGTTTGCCAGGTGTGTGGGGAGACAGAGAAACAAGAAGTAACTGCTAATGAATATGGGATTTATTTTGGGGGTTGACAAAAAGGTTCTCAAATTAGGTAATGATGATGGTGCATAACTCTGAGTATACTAAAATTACTGAATTGTATGATATGTAAATTATATCTCAATAAAAAAGCAATTTGGTGGGGAGGGTATAGCTCAGTGGTAGAGCACATGCCTAGCATGCGTGAGGTCCTAGGTTCAATCCCCAGTACTGCCATTAAAAAAATTAATAAATAACTATACTTCATAAAAAAATAATGTAAATTAGAGAAATAAGTAAACCTAATTACCTCCCCTGCAAAAAGAAAATTTCAAAAAAACCAATTCAATTTTCTATTCAGGTTCTGTTATTGCATTGTAACAAAATTTTAATTCTAGAAATAAGTTTAGAATCAAAGCAAGAAGTATATAGAAAAATATTACTGACAACAGTGATGAATCATATCCAAATTCACATTTTACTCTCTTAAATATTTTCGCCATGATTTACACATTTATTTGTTTTTTCCTTACTGTTCTCTGCATTGAAATAACAAGTTAGCTACCCCTGGAGATCTCTCTAAATGTCCTTGAGGCGGTGAAGGGTACAATTAAAATAATAGCATATTTATTGCCACTGACTGGGGGTGGAGTCAGAATTAGCACTCATATTTAATTTGTGCCAGCCAATTTGTTTCCAGACTGTCAAAGAGATTTCAAAAGGAACAAAGTGTAAGTTGTCCAGAGAATTCAGTCTCTGTCTCTTTTTTTAAGTAGGACTTTTTAAAAGGGAGACATTTAAGTTCCAATTAAGTTTTTCATTTATTAAATTTGTCACCATTCTTTATTAAGTGCAGATGAGGGTCCCATAGATAATGAATCATGGAAGAAGGTCAAATGAATTTATGAAAAGATGCTCAACCTTACCAAAAATTAATGAAGTATACATTAATGTAACAAAGAGAAATTATTTCCTGATTATAATTTTAAAGATGTATACCTTCTAATGCTGCAATTCTATTTCAAAGAATCTATCTTAGAGAAATATTTTCACAAGTGTGTGAAGATGCAATCACAAGAATAGTCACTGAAAGTTTACTCATTATGATAAAAATTGAAAATAACCCAGTAATCCATTAAAGGGGCAACAGAAAACCGTGTAATATTCCAAGATTCCTCATTAGGTGAAAAAAGAAAGTGGTTTGAATAATGTATATTGGATGAATAATGCAATTGCAATTCTCTAAAATTAATATTTATATGATTTTATATAATCTGAGTACCTAATAGGTGCTCAGTAAATATTTATGTTAGGTTAGAATTAATTAATATGTGGGTTAAAATATGCATTTAAAACCTAGAGGTTTGTGCAAAAAACCATCAGATTTCTTCTAGGAGTGGTTATGGTTAACTTTTATTTTCTGAAATATACATTTCTGAAATATGTGAACTTCTCATTTAGATTACGCATTTTATAATCCAAACAATGACATTTTTTAAAAAGATGAATGATTTTAGGGCAGTGAAAATACTCTTATCTGGTATTATAATGATAGATTTATGTCATTATACTTTTGTCCAAACCCATAGAATGTACAAAACCAAGATTGAACCCTAAAGTAAACTGCAGGCTTTAGGTGATTATGTGTTAATGTAGGTTCATCTGTGGTAAAAATGTAGCATTCTAGTGGATGGTATTGATAATAGGAGAGGCTATGCATGTGCAGGGTGAGGGGTATATTATTTTATTACAAACCTTAAACTGCTGTTAAAAAAACTATCTTTAAGAAAAATGAATGAAAATTCCCAAGTATAGCTGTGGCCCAGCACCCAGATGCACACTTCATTTGCCTATGCTTCCCTTCTCTACTTTGATTGAAATTATCAGAAAAGACACTGAGAACAGTAGGAAATTCACAGAATCAGAAACTTTGAAATCTGAAAGAAACTTTGGTCCAGCCACTTCCTTTCACAGACCAGTAACCAAGATAATAGAGAAATCAATAACTGGTGTAAGGTCACACCGTAGAGGCACCACCATGTCAGGAGTCCAGGCCTTCTGACTCTTAATAAAATAATTCTTCCTGTTGAAGAAAAAGAAACAAATTTGAAAGCTCTTTATTTCTCCCACTTACCAAAAACTTACATGATTTGATTTTGATTGGATTTCTGAATCAAACCAGTGATTCCTAACTTGAAATGCATTCCCTTAATTTACAGTACACAGCTGTATTATGCTACTAAAAATAGCCATTCAAAAGATGTTTATTTCATATTTTAAAAAACCAGTACAACACACTTACAACATTTAAAGATGTCATTTTATTCATATTTATTTTTAGGTGCTCTTTTCTCTGTAAAGGGAAAAGGAATTATTTAGAAACTGAAGGAGACAAGATTATAACATGAAATATGTTTTTTAATTCCTTATTTTTTAAATGTAATGAAATATACTGTCTCTTTAGTCTAAAAATTAACTGTATAATTTTTTTCTTTGTATGTTCTCTTTATACACTAAAACCCTTTAATTAGAAAGCAAATGAGAAGAACAAAATCTCTAAGTGGGGATTATATGTAATGTTAATTTTATTTTGATTTAGAAAAATAAGATTTTTTATCATAAATAACAGTGGCTTTAAATAACTCAAAGAAATAGAAAGTAGAATAGACATGAACTCCTGTTTAGTTCTTGCAAGGCTTGGGTATTCAGACATTGAAAAGGCCCGTGGAGACCAACACAGATATATTTATAGTCATCCTGTATTAATTTAATAAAGAATGTTTATCAAGTTTTATAAGAACTCTGAGGCTTAATAAGACATTACACTTACTCACAATACTACTTTAAACCCCCTAGCCCTCAGGAGATACCACAGGAGTTACTGAAAGTAAATTGATGGACATCTGAAAAATGTGTCTTCAAAGCCTCCCTCTTCTCTAACAGGGATTTAAATTATAGTATATAGGAGGTAACTTCTAAAAATATGTTAGAGACAATTAAATGTCAGACATAACTCCTGTCCTTAAGGTCCAAAGATTAAGTGCAAAATCAATGGCTTTGTAAAACAAACAAACAGAAACTTTGTGTTTTAATTGACTAGACGTTTAACATGAACCATTGGCATGAAACCATTATGCAATCTTAGGCTACATTTGTAGAGAGATGGGTGTTCACAACTGAAATAGGCAGTCTTAGTGCCTCCTGCTCCTGATGTTCAATGTGTATGTATAATCCTGTGGGCTGGACCAAGTGACTCAATTCTAACAAGCAGGGTATGGCAGAAGTGATGGGATGCTCCCTCTGAGATTGTATTATAAAGAAGAGCAAGGAATTTGTCAGTTCTGTTCATTAAGTATCCCCCATGTCTAGAGAATTGGCTGATACGTTTCAAATAACCAATAAATACCTGTTGAATTTTTTTTAAAAGAAAAGAAAGAAGGAAAGAAACTGATCCTTTCCCTCTCTCTCTCTCTGTCTCTCCCTCTCCGCTCTTCCCTACAATCACTTGTCCTGGAGTGAGCAAACTGTCATGATGCATCATGATGTAAGCAGTCCTACAGAGAGACCTGTGTGATGTAATGAGGAATTGAGGCCCTCTATCCAATATCCCAGGAGAAAGTTGAGCTTGCTAACAACTACATGAGTGAGTTTACAAGAGATCCTTCAGCCCTAGTTGAGAATTGAGATGACTACAGCCCCAGTCAATGAGAGAATTTGAGCCAGAATCACTCAGGTAAACCCTGTCCGAATTTCCTGGCCCACAGAATTGCAAGTTAAAAAATGTTTGTTGCTGTTTAAAACTGTTGAATTGGGGGTATTGCTTATGCAGAAATGGGTAACTTATTCAAGGACAATTAAGTGCTAGTAATACGGAACTCAGTACCCAGATCACATCTAGAACATTTATATTCTTCAGTTCTGGGTGCTACCCAGCATGCTGATAATCTGGAGTATATCCAGGGAAGGGCTATAAGGATTGTGAAGGGGCTAGAAACCACGTCATACAAAGAATCTTTGAGTGAACTAGGGCATTAGGGTGGGGGAAAAAAAGTAAATTTAGGTAGGAATTTGATAGCTACCCTCATATATCGCAAGATCCTGTGGAAGAGCTACTAGAATTCTGGAATTTAAGATCTGAAAGAGGTATTCATGGTCCAACCTCCTCATTTTATAGATCAGATGGTGTAATGAAGCTCAGAGTGGTCATGATTCTGACCTAACGTCAAATAGCAAGTTACTCGCTGACCTGAGAATATAACTTGATGTTTGAATCAAAGGCAGTTGTGCTTTTTGTTGTTCCAGGAACTTATGAATAGAGGATATAGGAATAGAGGATATAGCAACTTTAACAACTTGTGAGAAAGAATTTTCTAGCAGTTAGAGCTCTTTTTTTTTAACATTTTTTATTGATTTATAATCATTTTACAATGTTGTGTCAAATTCCAGTGTTCAGCACAATTTTTCAGTCATTCATGGACACATACACACTCATTGTCACATTTTTTTCTCTGTGAGTTATCATAACATTTTGTGTATATTTCCCTGTGATATACAGTGTAATCTTGTTTATCTATTCTAAAATTTTGAAATCCCAGTCTATCCCTTCCCACCCTCCACCCCCCTGGTAACCACAAGTCTGTATTCTCTGTCTTGTGAGTCTATTTCTGTCCTGTATTTATGCTTTGTTTTTGTTTGTTTGTTTATTTTTGTTTTTGTTTTTTAGATTCCACATATGAGCGATCTCATATGGTATTTTTCTTTCTCTTTCTGGCTTACTTCACTTAGAATGACATTCTCCAGGAGCATCCATGTTGCTGCAAATGGCGTTATGTTGTCGGTTTTTATAGCTGAGTAGTATTCCATTGTATAAATATACCACCTCTTCTTTATCCAGTCACCTGTTGATGGACATTTAGGCTGTTTCCATGTTTTGCCTATTGTAAATAGTGCTGCTATGAACATTGGGGTGCAGGTGTCATCCTGAAGTAGGGTTCCTTCTGGATACAAGCCCAGGAGTGGGATTCCTGGGTCATATGGTAAGTCTATTCCTAGTCTTTTGAGGAATCTCCACATTGTTTTCCATAGTGGCTGCACCAAACTGCATTCCCACCAGCAGTGTAGGAGGGTTCCCCTTTCTCCACAGCCTCTCCAGCATTTGTCATTTTTGGATTTTTGAATGACGGCCATTCTGACTGGTGTGAGGTGATACCTCATTGTAGTTTTGATTTGCATTTCTCTGATAATTAGTGATATTGAACATTTTTTCATGTGCTTTTTGATCATTTGTATGTCTTCCTTGGAGAATTGCTTGTTTAGGTCTTCTGCCCATTTTTGGATTGGGTTGTTTATTTTTTTCTTATTGAGTCATATGAGCTGCTTATATATTTTGGAGATCAAGCCTTTGTCGGTTTCACTTGCAAAAATTTTCTCCCATTTCGTAGGTTTTCTTCTTGTTTTATTTCTGGTTTCCTTTGCTCTGCAGAAGCTTGTAAGTTTCATTAGGTCCCATTTGTTTATTCTTGCTTTTATTTCTTCTAGGAGAAAATTTTTGAAATGTATGTCAGATAATGTTTTGCCTATGTTTTCCTCTAGGAGGTTTATTGTATCTTGTCTTATGTTTAAGTCTTTAATCCATTTTGAGTTGATTTTTGTATATGGTGTAAGGGTGTGTTCTAGCTTCATTGTTTTACATGCTGCTGTCCAGTTTTCCCAACACCATTTGCTGAAGAGACTGTCTTTATTCCATTGTATATTCTTGCCTCCTTTGTCGAAGATGAGTTGACCAAAGGTTTGTGGGTTCATTTCTGGGCTCTCTATTCTGTTCCATTGGTCCATATGTCTGTTTTGGTACCAATACCATGCTGTCTTGATGACTGTAGCTCTATAGTATTGTCTGAAGTCTGGGAGAGTTATTCCTCCAGCCTCTTTCTTTCTCTTCAGTAATGCTTTAGCAATTCTAGGTCTTTGATGGTTCCATATAAATTTTATTATGATTTGTTCTAGTTCTGTGAAATATGTCCTGGGTAATTGGATAGGGATTGCATTAAATCTGTAGATTGCCTTGGGCAGTGTGACCATTTTAACAATATTGATTCTTCCAATCCAAGAGCATGGAGTATCTTTCCATTTTTTAAAGTCTTCTTTAATTTCCTTCATCAATGGTTTATAGTTTTCTGTGTATAATTCTTTCACCTCCTTGGTTAGATTTATTCCCAGATATTTTATTACTTTGGGTGCTATTTTAAAGGGGATTGTTTCTTTACTTTCTTTTTCTGTTGATTTATCGTTAGTGTAAAGAAAGGCAACTGATTTTTGAACATTAATTTTGTAACCTGCTACCTTGCTGAATTCTTCGATCAGCTCTAGTAGCTTTTGTGTGGACCTTTTAGGGTTTTCTATATATAGTAACATGTCATCAGCATATAATGACACTTTTACCTCTTCTTTTCCAATTTGGATCCCTTTTATTTCTTTCTCTTGCCTGATTGCTGTGGCTAGGACTTCCAGGACTATGTTGAATAGAAGTGGTGATAGTGGGCATCCTTGTCTTGTCCCAGATTTTAGTGGGAAGCTTTTGAGTTTTTCACCGTTGAGAACTATGCTGGCTGTAGGCTTGTCATATATATCTTTTATTATGTTGAGATATGTTCCCTCTATACCCACTTTGGCAAGAGGTTTTATCATAAATGGGTGTTGAATTTTATCAAATGCTTTTTCTGCATCGATTGAGATGATCATGTGGTTTTTGTCCTTTCTCTTGTTGATGTGATGTATTACACTGATTGATTTGCGTATGTTGAACCAGCCTTGTGTCCCTGGGATGAACCCCACTTGGTCATGATGTATAATCTTTTTTATGTGTTGTTGGTAGAGCTCTTTAACAATGCAGTGGACTGCTAGTGAGTTCTCTGATACGGGAAATGGTTAAAATAAATGGCCAGGGTACCTGCTTAGAGGTCGAGTTGGATTACTTCCAAACTTCCAGTCAACTGTAACATATGATTCCATATTCATTTTAAGGTTAAAAAGAATGTAAAACAAACCAATATTTACCATGGCAATAAAAAAGAATTCTAGAATCTTAAAAGCAAAACAAAACTCACTTTATAGAAATAAACAATACATTTCCATTAAAGAATACCAGAATAAAATGTAGGCACAATAATCACTGTCAAAACAAGAGCAGAGCTCTGAAAAGAAAAAAAAAATTTACCTTTCAAGAAATAAAAACGGAAGAGAAGGGTGTATATTTTTAGATTTGGATTATTTGTCGAAATGGAAATGGACACAACTGTGAAATAGACCCTGTAAATTGGGGTGAAGAACATGTTCTTGTCCTTTTAGCATTATAATGAACAGGTTTTGGAGTTACCAGTGTATGACAGTGGGTAATCATTGTAGAAATTCTGTGTATAATTTTCTCTAAAGATAATTAAAAATCAGAAGACAGATAGGCTAAGAGAGAATCCCTACAATTAAAGTGCTGTGCAGACAGTACCAGCATGTATCACCAGCGCTTTAACACCCACAATGAGACAACAAAGACTTAAGCAGCTCAACTAGAGCAAAGATTGCAAGTTGCACTTAGCAATTATGTAAGAAGTGCCTTTTTTTAAAGAACAATTGTGAATGTTTTTTTCATTTACCAGACCCTCAGGAATTAAAAAAAAAAAAAGGTCACACTCTAATTCAGGTTGCTTTTTAGGTATAATTATCTTTCACCATAAAACACTTTGCTAACTAAAGAAGCATTCTTTAGAAATAAATTTACAGCATTTATAAACCCAGAGGCTCATATTCATGATAAAATGTGGCCTTCCCCACCTCAGTAATGGCAACTGAATTCTTCCAGTAGCTCACTTTAGAATTATCTTCGACTGATTTCTTTTTTCATATTCCCCACCTAAAACCTATCAGCTCTATCTTTAAAGTATATTCAGAGCCCTGACCACTTCTTACCACTTGACCCTGGTCAAAGTCGTCATCATCTTTTCCCTGGATTCCTCTAACTGGCCTTTGTACTTTGGCTTTTACCCTGCCTTCAGCCTGTTCTGAATTCAGCAGCCAGAGCAACTCTTAAAAAGAAATGCCAGCTTCTCGTTTTTTTCTATTTCTTTAATTTTTTATTTATTTGAGATGATGGATGTTCACTGAACTTACTGTGAACATTATACAACATTTCATGATGTATGTAAGTCAAATAAGTATGCTATACATGTTAAATGTATACAAGTGCTGTATTATATCTCAATATCTCAATAAAACCGGAAGAGATTGTATCTAAATTAAACTAGAAGAAAAGTAAATTTAAATAAATAAATAAAAACCAAAAAAAGAAATAATGATTTTTTTATTAATAAAGTAATGTAGTTAATTATATTAAAATAGGGCATTCATGTGTTCAACAACAACAAAAATGCCAACCATGTCCACAATCCGGTTTCCATCACACTCCATACTGTGGCCAACAAGGCCATCCATGATCTGGCCCCTTATTTTTCTGATCTCATCTACAACAGTCTTCACTCATTCCAGTTTAGTCACACTGGCCTTCTGGTTCTGCAAACATACCAGCCATACTCCCATCTCAGGGCTTTGTACTTGGCCATTCTCTCTGCTTAAAATGCTCTTCTTCCAGAGAGCCTTATCACCTAACTGCTCACATACCACTTTTGCAGCGACGTCTTTCTTATGAACAGCATTTAAAATTGCGGTTGTCATGACATACACATTCTTGCCTGCTATGTTTTCCTCTACATTTCTTCTTACCTTATTACATGTCATCTTATGTACGTATATTTTTTATTGTCAGTCCCCCCATTAGAATAAAAGCTCTGAGGTCAAAGATTTCTGTTTTATCCACTGTACCTGGTACAGTGTTGTGCTAATAATACTGTACCTAGTATAGAACCTGGCACACACAGTAGATACTAAATAAAATTTTGTTTAATTAAGAAATTAATTAGCAATACCTCACTTTTTATAGTAAGGACTTACATATGGAAAATACTTAGGCTATTGATACCTAGAACAAATTACTTATTTTTAGTTTTGGATTCACAATTGCTTGCAATTGTGGTACATTTTAAAAAATGTAGATATAGTTAGCAATTTTCAGGTAGAGGATAAATTGCTGTTTTAATGAGCCATGAGTTAGAAAATCCCTGGACATAGATAAAAGTAGATATTTGACTGAGGCAATGTGTCCAGAGGAAAATTAAAATTGTCTTAACCTAGGCTTATACTTAGTCAAGCTAGAAAAATATTTATGTGTTATATGAACCTCCGTAAAGTTCCTTTACCTGATTGATCTAAGCAATGATTCAGGGATTAAATATAAAACAAACCAAAATCCAAAACAGGGACATCAAAATACCACTATATTTTATTAGCTAGTCTCAAAGCACAGATAAGCAGATTCACTTAAGATTGTCACAATTGATTTAATAAGTAAATCTGAATTCTGTATATACTTCAGTGTTTTAAGAAGGATAAATAGTACCTGAGATTGGTAAATTAGGGGCAACATTAGATCTTCTGATTTTTAATACACTTTAAATAAATTACCTAATTAAATATTATTATTAATATATGTATTAATATATGATGTTTGTTTATCAAAGCTGCTTATAGAATTATCATAAATATTGAGAAAATGCTCCTAATTTTTTATCTCTATAATATAACCAAGTATATTGCCAGTCAGGGGCTTATGTGAGAGGAAATTGCTCTCTGCTTTCTACATAGTAGTAATATTATATCATTTGTTTCCTTTTGAATGGAACAGTCCATGATTTTAGGAGAGATGAGGGTTTTTTTTCCTAAATGTTTTTATTTGAAATAAATAATACACCAAGAGAGATGAAGTTTTATAAACATTTTGATTAAGATCTGAAATCAAAGTTGGTAATAAAATAGAAGCATCTTTTAATAAAATGCAGTTAAATAATTTTTATTAAAATGCCTATTTCACTTATATGGAATGGTGTATAAATATACACATAGTTTTAAGTAATCAGAATAAGTTTGTGTACCCACCAACTGGGTGAAGAAACCACATTACTAGTACCAGTGTTCTGTGTGCTCCTCTCTATCACATCTCACTCTTTCTCCTCAGAGAAAATGATTATTTTGATTTTGTGTCCACCGTTCATTTGCGTTCCTAAAGCCCCACCATTTTTATACCTGTCCCTAAAGAATATATTGTTTAATTTTGAAAACTAGAGTAGCAAGCACAAATAGGCTGAACAGAGTTTCTGGGTCATAGTCTGGCTTCAGTTACTCTAAGTGTTTACAAGAGACTTCCTCTGTCTGTAGTAACTCCTGGGAAGCAGAAAGATTACTATAATGCACCTATCTGACATGAATGTGGTGTGGACCAGATACTGGTCACACAGCTGAAGTTTGGCCAGACAGCGAGGGCTGCTCTGTAGTTTCTACTTTAAACTGTGTGGTCTACTTCTAGGTCTTAGGAGTAAGTCAAGCCAGAATCCTTTTGGGGTGGAAAGACTGTCCTTAGATTAAAAGGAGAGTAGAGCTTCATCAATACAGGAGAGATATCCAAACGCAGATGAGAATCTGGGTCAGGCTCACACAGGCATCCTCGGCTGAAAAAGGGTATAATGGCCGAGGACTGGTGAAGACAGTGTTTCCTGTGTCTGATTCTTGAGTCATACTGCCCTACCTGACTGCTTACCTCCCATGTGTGGGGCACAGCTATCATCTGGGATTCCCTCTCTTGCTCCCTGGGTTCCAGGTCTTCCTCTTTCTTGGTTTATTCTCCCATATGGGTGAAGCGTATCCTCCAGTAGCATCTTAAGAAAAGAAAAGTCAGGGGGAGGGTATAGCTTAGTGGTAGCGCATGTGCTTAGCATGCACAAAGTCTTGGTTTCCATTCCCAGTACCTCCATTAAAATAAATAATTACAATAAATAAAAATCTAATTACCCCCCCCAAAAAAGACTGATTAAAAAAGAAAAAAGATAAGTAGGGAATAAATTGAGATCTTGAAAATGTCTAAAAATATCTCTGTTCAATCCTCATTCTTGATTAATAATTTCTGAGGATAGGATTCTAGGTTGAAGATCATTTTGCACAGAATTTTGAACGTATTTTTCTTGCTTCTTGAAAACCTCTCTTCTTGCTTCCAGTGCTGCTGTGGAGGAGTCCAAAGTTGTTGTGTTTGTTTATCCTTTGTGTGTAACCAAGATATTTACCTTTTTTCCTGAAGGTGAGTGGAATCGTTTCTGTGTCCAGGTGTTCTGAAATTTCATGCATGACTTGTTATGAGTCTTCATCTGTTTTCCTCAGCATTTCATGGGTTCTTTTCATCTGGAAACATAAGTCCTTACATTCTGGTAGTTTTTCTTTAATAATTTTAATGATTTTCTATGTCCTATTTTTTCTGTTTCTGCAGTTTTATTATCTTTTTTCTCCTATTTCCCATCTCTCTCTCTTTCTATTCTACTTTCAGGGATGCTTTCTTCAACTTTATCTTCTAACCCATCTTTTAAGATTTTTTTCCCCCTTCTATCAAGCTTTTATTTCCCAAGGACTCTTTTTTGTTCTCTGAGAATTTCTTTTCCATGGCATCCTGTTCTTGTTTCATGGATGCTGTATTTTTTTAATTAGCTCTAAATATATTAATGACATTTTTTTCCTTTTAATGTTTTCTTCTCCCTAAATAGTCTTTAATTCCTCCAGATAACTTTTTTTTCTGCTTGTATTTGTCTGTATCTTTCACATTAGAAGATTCTCACAGTGACTGGTAATCCTTGATTATGTAACCTACGATTAAGCATGAGAGACTAAAAAACTCATTGAATTGCTGAATATGGGATTTAGCAACTACATGTCACTGTAGGGTGACTAAGTCGGCAAGTTTAACTCTTGGGTTAGATTCACCTGGAAAGAGATGTCCAGTCTCTGGCTAGGTGGATAAGTGCCTGGTTGCTAGCATTCTGGGCACTGATTAAGGAAGAGGGGTGAGGGTCTCTACTGTGAGCATATAATATGCATAAAATTAATAAGTTCACCTGTTGGGGTATGAAACCCATCCCCTCAACTGTGCCAGGCACTTTCATAATCTAAAGACCTCAAGTTTTATTTTCTTCAGAGGAATAAATGTCTGATCTATCACCTGGTTTGAGGAAGAGCAGTTGCTCCCACTGAAGAGGGGAGGTCAAACTGCTTTTACCCTAGTCTTCCTAACTACAATTTCCAGAAGTTCTTGCTGTTGCCACTTCCCATTTTTTTTTTTTTTGAAGATCCTGTAGAATAAATTGAGTTAGATTTCAGTTTTCCTACTGATGTCTTGGGATTCAGGTTTCTTGTGTCTAAGTCAGTTACCATTGGTCTATTTTGTTTTCAGCTTCCAAATTTTTGTTGCTCCTGTCTGTTTTTTCCTATACTTCTTCGATTGTGGTGGTATTTGGGAAGGAGTGAAATAAATGCTTCTGTTTGATCTGCTACCCTAACTCAGAAATGGAGGAAATATTTTCTTAATTTACTTACAAGGTTATACTTTGCTTTCGACCTGATCTAAATCTTTGCCTCTTTCATGCTATAGATGAGAACTTTGGGGATTTGTCTTTTAGAATCATCACTTAGCAAGAAATTTGTGTGAGGTCTGACTGACACCACTTGCTAAATTTCTTTACCTCTTTAACAACTCAGAGTTACTATTCCTTGGGATGGAAACTAGCAGTAGAGGAAGGTGGTGAAGCATTCATTCTTGGCTACTTTGGTATATCAGGAGTTGAGTCTTTTTTTCTAGCAGAACTTTCTTCATGAAAAACTTACCTTTTATGTGCGTCATTTTTTCTGGGCTATAGTTACCTCTGGATGACATGAGTGGTAATGAATTCATAGATCAAATTAACAGAGTGACTTACAGTTAAAATGTTTGCATGCTAAGAAAACCTTTAATGATTTATTCCATTGTTGACTTTTTAGGTTTGGCAGAGCACTGATAGGGAGATGATTTTGGTCACACCACTTACGTGACTATCTGAGCAAACTCAGGATGTGTTAGGATTCAGTAAAATGTTCCCATTTGTTAACATAACCCCAAATTTCACAAAGACAAAACTGAAACTGTTTTTCCTTTATTATATATTTATCCATATATTATATCTAAATTGTTTGAACAATCATTAGTAAATTTCCTCTTATTGAATGACATACAGAGAAATAGTCCCAAATGCTTTTGTCATCCCTCACCACATGAAAACTCAATATTTTTTAAAAGTGAAAGTGATTAATTTTACAGAGTGGGGGCTTTTGGGCTCTGTAAGAAACAGTAACTGAAATGCTTATTGAAACTCTACATTTAGAGGCAAAGACAAATGCCTCTACAAGGTGGCTTCTAAATATACATGGGGCACATAGTTATTAGTGACTATCTGAGCAAGCTCAGTTCTGAAGCTAATGAGGGAAAAGGGCAAGGAGCTGTTAAGTAGAAATGTGTGCGTTTCGCATTTGGATTTTTATGTGTCTATTTCTGGATCCCTCAGGAAAGAAGCATTGTGAGGTAGGGCACTTTTTATACTCAACACATTCTAGAAATTGAAAAACAAGTACCTTGCTTTCTTTGACCTATTGCTACCATAAAATTTTATCCCTCTCAAGAACAAATCTTTTAAGTTTAATATAATAAAAGTTTTCATTAATAATTTCCCCTGATTATGTTTATTTTTGACTAAATTTTTTTCATCCTGTAAGATGAAGTATTAGTCTAAAAAAAACTAGTAAATTAAGTATTATTATTTTTAACTTATTTGAGCCTAAGGACAAATATGATTATATAAAAATACACTTACCTGTATGTTCCAGTTGTATGTGTACTGATAATTAACAGTCAAAACTAAATACAGATTTCTGTCCCAGTATTTTATAAATAAAAACTTCCTATAATAATGAAGGAGACCAATATTCAAGTTAGTCCAAAGAATAGAAAAGTTGAAAATGTAAAAGAATTTTTAATTATCTACAAAATTGGTCTTATTTACACTTTTGTACATTATTTTGATGTTCAAAGACATTTATAGAAAACCATCAATAAAAGAAAATGTGTGTCAGGTGCCAAACACAAATCTGAGTTAGACAAGTAGTCAATTAATAAATACTTCTAATTTGTATGAGATAGGTGCTTTTCCAGGCGCTGGGAATTCAGCAGGATGAAGTTGGAGGCTATGACCTCCAGGAAATCCCCTTTCAGTGAAGGAAGGCAGAATTCTTAGAAATTTCATTAATCAGGAAGCCATTTATTGACCACTTGTATTGTCAAGTTCAGTGTGTGCCCTGGTGGGTGCCAAGATTAAAGATAAGGTCCTTACTTTCAGGGAGTTCACTTCTTTACATTGGAGTCAGAAACAAGATGATAGTCTAGAGACATGACTGGACCTTTGAAAATCTCCAGATCCTCTAATTCTGGTCTAATTTGTGATTTCATCAAACTCTTCATCTGTAAAGTGGGGATGATATGACTTCATTTATAGCTTTGTTATGCACATTAAACAACATCATGTAGCAATGTGGTCCCTGGGCAGACAGGCTCCTGACTGGCTCAGCAACTCCTCAGCAGCAGCAATCCTATTTCATGCCTCAACAGATTGACAAATTACTACATGTCCTGGAGATTCAGGGCCACTTGTGATATTTAAAACCTCAAGTGTTAAATTATGCAGTGCTGGGTCCAAGTGGAAAGTAAGTATTATGTTTGGGGTTAAAAACAGATTTTGTTATTAATCCATTAATAATAAGATCTAGCACTGGGTGTAATTGATACAGGAAAAATGAATGTGGGGAAAGAAGATGACTGTGTCCCAGGTCTCAGTTGGGTCCCTGGGATGTGCCCCACCAAGTGTGGGTCCTTGGCTTGGTGCAGGAAAGAATTCAGCAGCAGGCCACAGTTGAGTAAAGGTAGATTTATTCAGAGGGATACACACTCCATAGACAGAGCGCAGGCTGTCTCAGAAGGCAAGAGAAAGGCCATGAGATGTGGGGTTTGGCACTCAGTTTAAAGTAAAAGTAGATACACACTTTAGACAGAATGTGGCCCATCTCGTTCAGAAAGGAGAGCAGCCACAAGGTGTGGGGGTTGTTAGTTTTTATGGGCTTGGTAACTTCATATGCTAATAAGCAGGAGGATTATTCCAACTACTTTGGGGAAGGGGCTGGGATTCCCAGGAACTGGGCCACTACCCACTTTTTCACCTTTTATGGTCAGCCTCAGAACTGTCATGGTGCCTGTGGGAGTGCCATTTTCCATGTTAATATGTCACGAGTGTATAATAAAGCTCAAAGTCTATTGGAAGTCAAATCTCCTGCCATCTTGGGCCTCAAGGCCTGTTGGGAGTTGAATTTTTGGCCACCTTGGTGTTAACTGCTGGGTTATTTCTTGAATGTTTGTGCCCTGCCCTCTTTTTTCCTGTCTCGTAATAACTGTAATTTCACAGTAGCAATGAGGGCAAATAATGTTTTGAGATACCTGCAGTAACTGGAAGGTATTGTGAAAATATCTGATTTCTATTGGTTGTAAAGTAACAGACATTGTTAATCATACTATGGTTCCTTGCCTACATTTATAACTGGAGGAATTCCTAAATTTCAATTAGTTTTCAGCAAAAATAAACATTTTTTTCCTATCCAACTTCAATCCACTATAGATCCCAAATAATGAACCCCTGGCTTGCAGCTATGTCTTCTAAACAAGTTTCCCTGTCTTCAGTCAGATGCTGCCTCTAATCCAGTGTCTGGTTTGGGAATGCACAAATCTGATAAAGCCATTCCTTTCCTTAAAACTCTTCATTGGTTCTCCTGGCCTTTAAGACTAAGTCTAAATTCTTTCTGGTGACTCATAAACCTGTCCAGGACGGGTCTCTCTCTACTTCCTTACTCTTGCTCTGTTTCCCAGCCAAACAGGACTTGTGAAACACAGTCCTCTCCTGCCTTCCCAGTTACTGTTTGTTTTTTATGATGGGAATCCTTTTCCTTGACTCTACCCCTTCTCTGCTTGGTAAACGCCTTATTGAACACCTCTGCAGAAATCCGACTTACTGTCTGCCTCACAGGGTTTACATCACACTGAGGGAGACAGATAACTAAACATGTAGTTGTAACACAATGTGAGATCTGCCTTGTTTTCTTTTTTACCTCCAGGGCTCACAAACTGCCTGGACCAGTACCTGCTTAGTATCTAGGTGTCCTGCAATTCAGAACGTTCAGCCCACTGTTCTCTATGTGAATGGGCCCCTCTGGAGTTGTGTGACTATCAACGCTGGCCTGATAATATTTTACTGATGAATAAACAAATGAATGAGTGGCCTCAGCTGAGTCCGGAAGAGTGCTGCAGAGACTGAAATTTGGGCAAGAGTCGTTCTGGATTACATATAATTGGTTGTTTAAATTAATAATCTTAATGGTTTTTACTCACTTTTATTTATAGTCTAGAAGAGATGAACATTTCAGGGGCTTAAAAGAGCCACTTGTTCTGATTATAAAAGTGTCACAAGTTCATTTGTAGGAAACTTGAAAAATGTAGCAAAATACAGAAAAATAAAATTAGATATTATAAACAATGCCATAATTGGATGGAACGATCTTGGGGTGTTTATGTCAATAATATTTGAAACTGATTATAAGCCATATTGAATATATATTTGGTCACTGATTCCTTGATTCCAAAAGTATAAATTATGTAAAACATAAAGAATTAAGAGTTATCATTGAGATATTTTTTCCTTTGTTAATCATTTCATTTAGCAAATATTTTCTGAACATAAAGCATGAGTAACGTGACACTCTGAAGAATATAAAGATAAATTGGACATTAATCTCATGACTCCAGTACTTAGAAATTATTAGGGTGATCAGACACATTTGTGACCTTAATACAAGGCAGTAAGGATACGTGACTTAAGAAAGCTGCTGTCAGCCAGAGTGAACTTTTTTTAAAAGTAAGCTGGGTCATGTCATGTGTCTGCTTAAAACTTTCACTGGATCGTCATCGAATTTATTTTTATTTTAATTAAATAATTTTTTATCAGGATATAATCCACATATCATAAAATTCACTTTTTAAAGTGTACAACTCATTAAAGTTGTGTAGATATTTAAATAAAATCCAAACTCTTAACAATGGCCAATAGCTTTGTGTAATCTGGCTCTTGCCTGCACCTCTCCAATTTATTTCCTGACACATTTGCCTTTGCAGTTGATGTTTACTTAACCTAGAATCCTGGAGTGCTTTTTCTGCTGGCATTTAACACAGCTGGCTCATCTTGGGGGTCTCAACTGAAATGATACCTCTGCAGAGAAATTTTTTCTGAAACAGTCTCCAAAATAGCCCTCCCATCTACCCGACTACTCTTTGTCATATCACAAAATATTGATTTTCTTCATTGAATTTACTTACAATCTGTAAATGGTTGTATATTACTTATTTGTTAGAATATAAATTTCATGAAACAGAGATTTTGTTTGTTTGTTTTAGCTCTCTTTATTCAAAAAAATTTCCCAACTTTTTATTTTTAAAAATTTCAAACCTAAAGAGAAGTTAAAAGAATAGTACAGTGAACACCTATATATACTTTACCCAATCTTCGATTATTAACATTTTATCACATTTGCCTTACTTCTCTTTTTATATGCATATGTATACTCATATTTTTCTGAACCATTTGAAAGTTGCAGATATCATACTTCACCACTAAGTAATTCAGCCTGAATCTCCTAAGAACAAGAAATCTTTCCTGTGTAACAGCAATACCACTGTCGCTCTAAAATATTTAACATAGCTATAATACTATTAATATATGGTCTAAATTTTCCCCAATTATTTCTTTTTTAACATTGAAATATAGTTGAATTATAATATTATATTAGTTTCAGGTGTACAGCATAGTGATTCAGTATTTTTGCAGATTTTTACTCCATTATGAGTTATCATAAGTTAATGGGTATAATTTCCTGTACTATACAGGATGTCCTTGTTGCTTATCTATTCTGTACATGATAGTTTGTTTTTGTTAATCCCATGTCCCTAGTTTATCCCTCCCCACTTCCCTCTCCCCTTTGTTAACCATGTTTGTTTTCTAAACCTGTGAGTCTGTTTCTGCTTTGGATATACATTCTTTTGTATTATTTTTTAGGTTCCACATATAAGTGATATCATTAAGTATTTGTCTTTCTCTGACTTATTTCACTAAGCATAATATTATCTAGGTCCAT
Source organism: Vicugna pacos (assembly GCF_048564905.1). Lineage (NCBI taxonomy): Eukaryota > Metazoa > Chordata > Mammalia > Artiodactyla > Camelidae > Vicugna > Vicugna pacos. The sequence goes on from NC_132988.1 coordinate 14,038,462, forward strand.
CCATGTTGCTGCTATTGGCAGAATTTCATTCTTTTTTATGGATGAGTAATATTCCATTGTGTGTGTATTTATGTGTATATATATACACACCACATTTTTATCCATTCATCTGTTCATGGGCACTTGGATTGCTTCCATGTCTTGGCTATTGTAAACAGTGCTGCTGTGAATAGTAGGGTGCATGCATCTTTTCAAATTATTGTTTTTGTTTTCTTTGGATACACACCCAGGAGTGGAATTACTGGATCCTGTTGTAGTTCTATTTTTAGCTTTTTGAGGGAACTTCATACTGTTTTCCATAGTGGCTGTACCAATTTACATTCCCACCAACAGTGTACAAGGGTTCACTTTTCTTCACATCCTCTCCAACATTTGTTATTTGTAGACTTTTTGATGATAGTCATTCTGACAGGTGTGAAGTGATGTCTCGTTTTTCCAATACTCTGTTAAATAGAAGTGGTGAGAGTGGTTGTCCTTGTCTTGTTTCTGAATTTAATGGGAAGGCTTTAGCTTTGCATCCTTGAGTATGATGTTGTCTGTGGGTTTGGCATAAGTAGATTTTATTATGTTCCAATTGTTTCTTATGGCTTTTTCCCTGTTGAGGATCCAATTAAGGATCATCCATTGCATTTGATTAAGTCTTGTAAAGTCTACTTGTATGTACAAAAGTGTCCTCCTGCCTTTTTTTTCAGTCTTTCATGACCTTAATACTTTTTAAGAATCCAGCCCTTTGTCTTGTAGAATCTTCTACAACCTATTTGTGGCAAGAATACTGACATAGGTGATGATATATTACATCAGACCAGGAGACACCTAACGTTACTTTGTGCTATTGTTGGTGATACAAAGTTTGATCACTTGGTTAAGATGGGTTTTATCAGATTGCTTCCTTGTAAAAATACCTTTACCCCTTGATAGTTAATACTGATATTTTGAGAACATGTGAATATTTAATTCTTCAACAACCTTTCACCCATTGGTTTTAGCATCCTTTCATAATTCTTGAACCATTTTACACTGGTAGTTGTAAAATAATGATTTTTTTCCCTAAGAACAGTCATCTTTACTGACCTCTTCACAGCTGTATCATCAGTTCCTGTGCTTTGAATGAGGTGAGCACAGAGTAAAATTTGGTACATAAGTGGATGAAGCTCTACCTTCTATAGCATTCGTCAATCACAAATCCTGTCAAAATGGCAGCAAAATGATAGATTATTTTGGTATTAAGAATAGAACTTCAAAGTGCTTCTGTTGTTGAGCCCAAGTCCATGTGCCTATGCACAGTGGGGCCAAACAAACTGTTATGTTGGAGTTTGGAGCAAAGAAAGGTTTATTGCAGGGCCAAGCAAGGAGAACTGGGGACTTGCTCTCAAAAGACTTGAACTCCACGATGGTTTTCAGGGAGGGGTTTATAAAGGCAACATATGGAGTGAGGGCTGCAGGGTGCGTGATTTTCTTCTGATTAGTTGTTGGTGAGGTAACAGGGTAGTGTTCCTGGAATCTCACTCATCAACCTTTTGTTTCCAACCATTCTGGAGTTTCAGCATATAGTTACCATCCTCCACCAGGGTAGGGGGCCTTAGCTCCTGCAGAACTCAAAGATACGTATCAGATATATATATGTCCCTTTAAGGGGAACTAGGACTCTGTTTTATCACTGAACTACTGTTTCTTTTTTTTACTTTTTTTTTAAAATTGAAGTATAGTCAGTTATAATGTGTCAGTTTCTGGTGTACAGCATAATGTCCCAGTCATGCATAAATATATACATATATTCTTTTTCATATTCTTTTTCATTAAAGATTATTACCAGATATTGAATATAGTTCCCTGTGCTATACAGAAGAAATTTTTTTAAATCGATTTTTATGTATAATGGTTAACATTTGTAAATCTTAAACTCTCAAATCTATCCCTTCTCACCCCTTTTTCCCTGGTAACCATAAAATTGTTTGCTATGTTTGCGAGTCTGTTTCTGTTTTGTGGATGAGTTCATTAGTGTTCTCTTCTTTCTTTCTTTCCTTTTTTTTTTTTCAGATTGTACATACGAGTGATATCATATGGTATTTTTCTTTCTCTTTCTGGCTTACTTCATTTAGAATGACAGTCTTCTCCAAGCCCATCCATGTTGCTACAAATGGCATTATTTTATTCTTTTTTCTGGCTGAGTAGTATTCCATTGTATCCACAATTTCTTTATCCAGTCATCTGTCAGTGGACATTTAAGTTGTTTCCATGTCTTGGATATTGTAGATAGTGCTGCTTTGAACATTGGGGTGCGTGTATCTTTTCGAATTAGAGTTCCCTCTGGATATATGCCCAGGAATGGGATTGCTGGATCATATGGTAAGACTATTTTTAGCTTTTTGAGGAATCTCCATGCTGTTTTCTGTAATGGCCACACCAAACTACATTCCCACCAGCAATGCAGGAGAGTTCCCTTTTCTCCATAGCCTCTACAGCATTTATTGTTTGTGGACTTTTGAATGATGGCCATTTTGACTAGTGTGAGGTGATACCTCATTGTAGTTTTGATTTGCATTTCTCTGATAATTAGTGATATTGAGCATTTTTTCACGTGCCTGTTTGCCATTTGTATGTCTTCATTGGAGAATTGTTTGTTTAGATCTTCTGCCCATTTTTGGATTGAGTTGTATTTTTCTGTTTTTGTTGTTATTAAGTTGTATGGGCTATTTATATGTTCTGGAAATTAAACCTTTGTCAGTCACATCATTTGCAAATATTTTCTCCTATTCTGCAGGTTGTCGTTTTGTTTTGCTTATGGTTTCCTTTCCTGTGCAAAAGCTTGTAAGTTTAATTAGGGCCCATTTATTTTGCTTTTATTTCTATTGCCTGGGTAGGCTGCCCTAGGGGAACATTGCTAAGATTTATGTCAGATATTGTTTTGCTTATGCTTTCTTCTAGGAGGTTTATCATGTCCTGTCTCATATTTAAGTCTTTAAAAGCCATTTTGAGTTTATTTTTGTGTATGATGTGAAGGAGTGTTCCACCTTCATTGATTTTTGTGTGGCTGTCCAGTTTTCCCAACACCATTTGCTGAAGAGACTGTCTTTTCTCCATTGTATATTCTTGCCTCCTTTGTTGAAGATAATTGACCACTAGTCTGTGGGTTTATTTCTGGGTTCTGTTCCATTGATCCATATGCCTGTTTTTCGTGCCAATACCCCCGTTTTGATTACTGCAGCTCTGAAATCTGGGAGGATTATTCCCACAGCTTTGTTCTTTTTTTTTTTTTTAATATTGCTTTGGCAATTCTGGGTCTTTGGTGATTCCATATAAATTTTAGGATTATTTGTTCTAGTTCTGTGAAAAATGTCCTAGGTAGTTTGATAAGGATCACATTAAATCAGTAGATTGCATTGGGCAGTATTGCCATTTTAACAATATTAATTCTTACAATCCAAGAGCATGGAATCTCTTTCCATTTCTTTAAGTCATCTTTAATTTCCTTAATCAATGTTTTGTAGTACTCCATGTATAAGTCTTTCACCTCCTTGGTCAGATTTATTCCTCCATATTTTATTGTTTTGGAAGCGATTTTTAAAAGGGATTGTTTCTTTACTTTCTTTTCCTGCTAATTCATTGTTAGTGTAAAGAAATGCAACTGATTACTGTATGTTAATCTTTTCCTTTGTTTCTGCATTCCCTCACTTCCCTAATTAGTGTCTGCTTGAATCTGCTCTTTGGAACTCAGGGAAGGCCTAGGAGACAAAAGCCTTTTTATACAAACTAGAAACAGGTGGCATGGAGGGGCTTTTGTACCAGGGGGGGCCTGCAATGTCCTGCTTGATTTCAATCCCCCTTTTTCTTTGATACTCTTCAGTTCTGAGGGTAACAGATGTGGGACAAGAAAGGGAATAAATTTTTGGATAGAGAGGTTAATCATAAACTCAGCAGAGAAACTCAGTATTAGGGGGACTCGGTTTCACTTCTGAGTGAACCATTCACTGAGTGGCCATTCACTGGATCAGGGTTCAGCAAACTATGGGCCACAGGCCAAATCTGGTATGCCACCTGTTTTTGTATGGCCTACAAGCTAAAAATAGTTTTTATATTTTTAGATCATTAAAAAAACTTTAAGGCAGGAGGGTACAGCTCAGTGGTAGAGTACATGCCTAGCATGCATGAGGTCCTGGGTTCAGTCCCTGGTGCCTCCATTAAATAAACAAACAAACTAACACACCTAATTACTTTCCCGCCCCTTTCCAAAAACAACAACAAAAATTTATTTTAAAGTTTTTAAAAAAAGTACAAAATCAAAAGAAGTATAATGTATCATGACATATGAAAATTATATGAAATTCAAATTTCAGTGTTCATGAATAAAGTTTTGTTGGAATGCAGTCACTCTCACTGGTTTAGGTAGCATCTATGGCTGTTTTCTCACTATAATGGCAGAGTTGAGTTTTTGAGACAGAGATCAAATGATCTTCAAAGTCTAAGGTTTTTATTGACTTTATTAAAAGTGTGCTGATTAATGCATTAGATCTTAAACTTTTTGAGGGCACAATGTTTTGCACATAAAAGGCATTCAGTTCATGTTTGTTGGATTAAATTGAAACTCTGAAGTCTCTTGATATAAGTTTTCTGACTTAAAATTCCCTTTCTGGATCTATATAACTACTATCCATTAGGTAGTATCTAGTATGAATAGGTAGTATCTTAGTATGAAAAAAACTTTTAGTATTTATTAAAGTTTGTTTATCCCTTACAGACTAATAAGGGGAATCATACATTTACCTACCTGTACCACTAGGCTGAATGTGTTAAGTGCCATCAGAAAGCTTATATGTTACCGGCTTCAGGGCAAAACAGAACATATTAAGCTGGAGCAATTGAGAAAAGACCTCTTGTACTTGACATTGGACCCTCAGGTCATATGAAAAGACCAAGAACAAAATCCTGCAAACGGGAAGTCACTGTATGCAAAGAGGAAGCTGTGATGTGGCTGGCTTGCCTGGAGCATAGCCTTGTTTCTAGAAGGTGTTGGGCTGGACTGGAGTTCAGCCTTTAAGCAGAAATAGGGAGGGTCTATACCATCTTCCAGCCACTTATCACTACCCACTCACTATCAAGACTACAGTAATCTGGCATTTCCTTATCACTTAACTAAGATAGTTCTAGTTCTATTGAAGGTCTCAGCTAACCACCAGGAAAACCAAAGGGCTTTGATCAGCCCTCTTCCTTCCCTACCTATCTGCATTCAACAATTTAACCTTCCTTCTTTCTTGAAACTTTCCTCTCCAACTCATTCTGATGGTAGCTGTACTCCCCCCTCTGGTTCATTTTCTGTTGACAGGGAACAAACAAGGGCTCCAATCAGAATATGGCTGTCAATGGGAAACAGGTCCTACAACAGATTCTATTTTCAACTTTTTTCATTTCAACACAAACTTTTATGGAAAATGTACTACATCCAAGACACCATTCCAGATGTTGTAAGGGGGAAACGATTCGCACAATGTTACATCTTGTGGAGGAGAGCTTGGTAAACAAGTAATTAAAACTCAAAGCAGAAAAAGGTAAGGGTTGATAAGGAGCATAAAGAAGCATTCTGTGTATGTGAAAAGGAAGGGCAATTAAAAGTGACCTTGAGATAAGAATCATTCATATCTTTCTAAGGATGAGGGTGTTTATTACCAACGCTCTGATAGTTAAGAAAAAAACTTAAGTTATAAAGTTTGTGGACTTCTAAAAGAAAAATTGGTTTTCAGATTATTTCTTCATTATAAATATTAAAACTTTGTTTTAAAAGTGATTACTATTATTCTAGCAGTAATCCTTTTTTCACTTGGTCCTTAATGTTGCAGGAAAATGGGGAGCTAGAAGATGGCCATGTCCCAGGTCCCAGTGTTGCCGACTCCAAACTCATTCTGCTCGCCGCACGACAGGCCAATAAATCGGGAGACAAGGTGTCGGGGCAAGGAATAGCGACTTTATTTGGAAAGCCGGCAGACCAAGAGGATGGCAGACTAATGTCTTGGAGAACCATCCTGCTCTAGTCAGAATACAGGCTCCTTTTATACAAAAAATGAGGGAGGGGGAGAGAAAATAAGGGAGGGGATGTGGTTGATTGTTGTAATCTTCTTGCTGCAGGCATTCTTTTTTCTTGCAGCCATCCCCGTGGGCTAGGTCATGGTGTCCCTGTAAATCTCTAACAAAACAAAGGTTATTCTCTACTACACCAGGTGAGTCCCTGGGGCATGCCTCATCAAGTGAGGGTTCTTGGCTTTGTGCAGCAAAGAATTCAAGAACGAGCCATGGTAAGGTGAAAGCGAGTTTATTCAGGGAGGTAAGTCAGAGTGCAGGCCGTCTTAAAAGGCAAGAGAGAAAGAGGCAGCAGGCAAGAGGTGGCCCCTTGGCATGAGGTTTTCTTGGGAAGTGAGATCGGGCATGAGGTGTGGGGGGTGGTTAGTTTTTATGGGCTCGGTAACTTCATATGCTCACAAATGGGAGGATTATTCCAGCTATGTTGGGGAAGGGGCAGGGATTTCCAGGAATTGGTCCCCTGCCCACTTTTTGGCCTTTTATGGCTAGCATGGGAACTGTCATGGCACCTGTGGGTGTGCCATGAGGCTCAAGGTCTACTGGAAGTCGAATCTTCCACCATCTTTGTTCTAACCAGTTAACTTATCCTCAATTGCTGTATCATTCTTTTAATGGTTGTGTCCTGCCCCCTTCCCTCTTGTCTCACCTAGAACAATTCCATTTGTAGATATTATTAGCTCTGTTTTACAGACGAAGTAAATGAGCCTCAGGAATTAAATAAGAATGTAGGAAACTGGCCTCAGATAGAATTAAACTGTCTTTTCCTCAGTATTTGAAGTGAATTCTTTAGGAAACTAGAGGCAGAATATCTATTTACATATACTCCTTTTGTTTTCTACTAAATCAGGGAGCTACATGCCACCACTTAAATTGACTGTATTCAGGGGTCCCCAGATTCAGTACCTTTCATTTAACCCAGGAGACTCACTTTCTTCATTGTCAAAGTGGCCTAGCAACTGGTCAGGTACGTGGGGACCTAACTCTTTCAATCCAAGGGAGTACAATAGAGTCTGTGCTGTTTGTATGAACAGTGCTGCTGTCTAAAGCTCTATCTACATGGCAGTTCTTAAATAGTTAAAAAAGCGAAAAGAGTATTACTGGTTTTCACAGCCCTCCAAATTCAATTTCCACATTGGGAAATCCAAAGATTGAGGTTATTTCGTATGTTCTGTTTTTTGCTAAAACTAGGGCAATCAGCCATCTTCAGGCAGTCAAACCAGTTTGATGGGTACCCCTCCCACTTCCCCCATCAGAAACTGGCCTCAGGACAGTAGTGCTCATTGGCTGATGGTTACAGTTGGATTGACAGGTGCAGCCATGAAAAATAGGAAAAAAGAAAAAAAAATTTGCAAGCTCCACAGAGAGATTTTGTAAATAGACATGAAGTCTATGTAAACATAGTACCTGTACTTTTTCTAGCTGGCACCCTGGGAACCCAGCATAACGAGATCACAGTAGACAACCTGCCATCAACAAAACAGAGGGTTTTTTAGGGTGTGGAGGTGGAGTAGAAAGGGTATCTGGTTGCTCCTGCTTTTGTCCAAAAAACTCTTCCAGCCAAATTTTCAATTCAAATAGTTCACATGTAGGAACCCTGAAGAATTTTTGGTGATTTAAAAAAAAAAAAAGACCAAGACCTGCGTGAGAACTCAGTTTACTACAAAGGAAGTCAGAGTAACTCTTTCTTGACAAAGGAGCAAAAAAGCTCTGTAAAGGTTGGAAATCTGGTCCTGTCTGTAGTCTATGAGCAGTTGGGGGAAGTGCCAGAAGGGAGTGTAGGATGAAGGGGCTGTTGTATTAGGCAGAACGGAATTCAGGAACTGGGTTGGTTCCCCTTCCCAGATGCTGCGTGAACTTTGCTCAGCCTTCTCTCTGTTCACTCCCTGCAAGAAAGCGGCTGCTGAGCGGGTAGAGCAAGAGTTTATACCCGTTTGTCGTGTTTAGTCTTACATTATTTGTGATATATTTTAACAAATTAGCGGTTTATGTGCTTTGGATTTTTCTGGGAAGAAAAAAAGCAGTTAAGTAGTTTTGCTCTATGGATTCCTAATGGTCTGAGTGAGCAAAGAAAGACCTGCTCTCAAGAGTTACCTCTTTGGGTCCAAAAAACTAATAAAATTTGTGGCTGAATCAAAGATTACATATGCATGGTCCAAATGCCAACCAGACTAGCTAGTAAACAGAAGAGTAGATAGCTATATTGATCAGAAAAGTGTTCAAAAAGTGTTTTTTTCAAAAAAATTAAAAATAACATCATTTAACAAAAACATATGCTTTAATTATTGTTATAATGGCTTACATTTATTGAGCACTCATTGCTTTTGGGGTACTGTGTTAAGTACTTCATCTGTAATCCTTACAATGGGAAGTATTATTATAGTCCTTTTATAGATAAGGAAACGGAAACTTCAATAATTTGTTCCATAATTTCTCAAGAGCACATAGCCAGTAAGTTATGGAACTAGAGTTTAAGCCAAATGTGTTCAGTGTCAAAGCCTGTGCACTTAACTAGAGAAGAGTTTTACAGCGTTCATAATAGCAAAACATTAGACACAACTTGAATGTAAATAGTAGAAGCCTGGTTAAAGTATGGCCTAATCAACAACGTAACAATAAACAGTTATTTTTAATGTCACATTTAAAAGACGAGTGACATGGAAAATGTTAATGATATATATTATATCTAAGTGAAAAAATAAACAGGCTGTAAGAAGTACGTTTCGCCTGATCTCAATTTTGTACTACACATCTATTTATGGGAATAATACACACACCAAGTGTCGGAGATGTATGCATATTATAATTATGGGTATACTTTTCTTTTCATTTTTGAACTTTTCTACATTTTCCAAACTTTCTTCAGTTAGCTTGTATAACTTTTTAAAGTATGTAAGACCCTTCAATGTTATTTAAAGTAGAAGAGAAAAATATAGTAAGAGGAATAATAAATGTACTACCATCAATTTTGTGACAGACAACGAAATTTTGTGCGGAAGAAGGGTGGGGAGAATTGAACATTTGAAAGTAGCTGTGACACAAATGCACATTCTTTCACAGGTGCAGCCACCAGTGCAGATATGTCTCATAATTTTCCATTAGCCAATATCATATTAACCAGGGTCATGAGTAAGCACAATCATATTTTGATCATTTTCCTCCTTCTTGAATTGCTTTCCTCCCTTCGCTTCCATGACTCCTATTTTCCGTCTACCTTATTGACCTCGCCTTTCTCAATCTCCTTTGCTTCAGCTCCCTTTTTCATCTCGAAGAGCCCCAGCTTTGGCCTTGGGTCTCCTCTTCACCATCTACTCAGAGGGAAAAAAAAACAAAAACAAAATACCTTCAGGAGCCACACTAGTAACAAGTGAGCCAAGCAAATCCTTGATTTCACTGCCAGCTGTTCCCCCAGCCCAACTCCAGTCACCTCCACCTCAGTGAATAGCACATTGACCAATTGCACAAGTCAAAATGCAGGCCATCTTTCACTGCTGGCTCTTCCTCACCTGCACCCACACGCATCCAGTGCATCAGCAAATCCTGCCGGTTCTATTTTTAAGCCGTATCTTGATTCTTTTTCTTTCCCCTTTCAGCCTCCATCCTGCTTAGGCTACTTAAGTGTTACCCTAAGCAGTCTCTTTGCTTTCACTCTTGCCTAGCCACTGTACATTCTTCACGCACAGCCAGTCATGCAAATCTCTGGATTTGGAATTGAAAACTCAGAAGACGTGGCTCTGGTCTTCTTTCATTCTTCCTATTGAAAAGGTAAGATTTACCTAGCTTGACTGAATTATCACAATTCAGAATTAATGTACTAGTACTAAAAAATAGTGAATTCACTTTGGTTTCTTAGCAGTCAAATATTTGGGAACCTAAGAAAAAACCAACAAAATGTATTTGCTCAGTTGTTCTGCTCACTTTGTACTCTACCACCTTGCTTAACAATGGTTGAGAGAGCACTGAAAAAAAGGAAAATTATATTCTATTCTTAATTCTCATCCGTCTATAAAGAACAAAACAGAAGGCTGACATAAATGTGTATTATAGCCTGGGGGTGGCTTACCAAACTTGTTTTCGCTTAAGTTCATCTTACCTCATTTTTCCAAGACCTCAGTTCAGTTTTTTGTTTTTTGGTTTTTTTTTGCCTTCTGAGCTTCTACAGCTATGACTCATGGAACTAGAACTAGCTCACTACTGCTTTGTGTTACTTTCTGTGTGAGATTTTTCTTAACTGCTTAAAATGACATAAGCAAAATACATTTTTTTCCCTAAAGCTTAAAGACGTAAATGTTAAACTGTCTAACAACTTCCCATTAAAAGAAATTGGATTTAGCAGAGGAATAGAGACTTTCTAATTTTACTGTACAAAGTAAAATAATTTTCCCCAGTTATTTCTTCTATAGCCGTTGATCACAGAACTTTCAGTACTCTTGTTTAGATCCTGGAAATTAAAGTACATTTTCCTAAATGCTAACTTCTTACCACATTTTGCTTTTGAAATAAACTATTTTGAAGTTGACACTATTTCTGTCTTGTCTTTAACATGAAATCTAGCAATTGTCTGTTTTTACACAGAACTCTAGATTCTTCTCCCTTCTGATTTAAAAGACTGTTGCTTTTGGAATAGAAATATATAGTCCATACTGTCTAGATTTAGGGACATTGTAGCTTGTTTCCAATACTCTGAGTGACCTTGAAATCTTTATACAGGTTATTTTTAATTAACATTAAACTTATGCATATGTCATCAAAGGAGTATTATGAAATTAAATTAAAATTAGTTTGGTGTTTGTAAACCTTGGCCCTACCAGGGAAGCTTTAAAAAATATTGATGCCTAGGTCATACTCAAGATTCTGATTTAATTGGCCTGGGCATTGGAAAGATTCCAGGTGATTCTAGAGAATGGCCAATGTTAAGACCCACAGAATTAGGCAATTATAGTTCCAAGATGTCATTTTTTATGTTTGAGGCTAGCTGCATGTATGAAAAAGGTGGCAATATATTTTTCTTTCCCTCCCTGCCTGCCTGCCTGCCTTCCTCCTTTCCTTCTTCCCTCCCCCGACTCCCTCCTCTCTCCCTTTCTTTATTTCTTTCCTTCTTTCTTTCTTCTTAGTGATTTAAAACAATGCAAATTTATAGTTCTAAAGGTCAGAATTCCAAAATGGGTTTCACTGGGCTAAAATCAAAGTATTGGCAGGGCTGCATTCGTTCTGGAGACTACAGGTGAAAATCTGTTTTGCTACATTTTCCAGCTTCTAGAGGTTGCCTGAATTCCTTGGCCTGTGGCCTCTTCCTCTATCTTCAAAAGCATCAGTGTAGCATCTTCAAAACTCTCCCTGACTCTATCCTTTTCTGTCTCCCTCTTTCACTTCTAGGGACCTTTGTTATGACACTGAACTCACCTGTTTACTGCAGGATAATCTCCCATCTCAAGATCTTTAATCTAATCATCGGTAAAGTCCTTTTTCCATGTGACTTAATACATTGACATGGTTCCGGGGATTCGGATGTGGACATCTTTACAGGGCATTCTGCTGCTACCGCAAGCCCCGTAGTCTATAGTTGTTTTCCTCTTCAGATTTTACACACTCTTCCTGATGATCTTGCTCATTCTGGTGGATGATGCCACATTGCTACCTCCAATTCCAGGTGCAGCTATTCACTGGACATCTCCCCTGTGTGGTCCCACAGGCCCTGGAACCCATGCTGTTTCTCACCTTTAGGTCTTGACACACTGTGCTGTCTTGGCTTAAGCACCTTTTTCTCCTTCTCTCAAGTCACACTCTTCTTTGTCCTTCTAGACTCAAGGCATTCCCTTCTTCAGGAAGCTTTTGTTTATTTTTTAATGAGATATAATTGATATATAAGATTGTGTAAGTTTAAGGTGTGCAACATGTTAACTTGATAATTTACATATTGCAGTATGATTACCACCATAGCGTTAGCTAACACCTCTATCACATAATTATCATTTCTTTTTTGTGTTGGGAACAATGAAGGTCTAGTCTTTTACACAGTAAATAATCTTAAGGTTATCAGGGAAAGGAGGTGGGAAGGGATAAATTTGGGAGTTTGAGATTTGCAAGTATTAGCCACTATATATAAAAATAGATTAAAAAAACAAGTTTCTTCTATAGGGAACTATATTCAATATGTTGTAATAACCTTTAATGAAAAAGAATATGAAAATGAATATTTGTTTGCCTATGCATGACTGGGACATTGTGCTGTACACCAGAAATTGACACATTGTAACTGACAGTACTTCAGTTTAAAAAAAAAGATCTAGTCTCTTAGCAGTTAATAACTATGCTGTGCATTGGATCTCCAGGACTTATTTATCAATTAGTTGCAGGTTTGTACCCTCAAACATCTCCCTAATTTTCCCACTCCCCAGTCTTTGGTAATCAACATTCTACTCTCTGTTTTCACAAGTTTCACTTTTTTACATTCAATGTGTAAGTAATATAATATAGTGTGTGTCATTCTCTGTCTGACTTACTGCACTTAGCATAATGCCATACGGTCCATGCATGTTATCACAAATGGCAGGATTTCCTTTCTCATGGTTGAGCATCCCATTATATAAGTATACCACATCTTCATCCATTCATTCATTGACAGACACCAAGGTTGTTTTCCATATCGTGGTCGTTGTGAATAATGCTGCCATAAATATAAGAGTGCAGATATATTTTTGATATCTTGTTTTCCTTTCCTTTGGATATATATTCAGAAGTGGAATTGATGGATCATATGATAGTTCTATTTTTAAATTTATTGAGGAACCCTTATGCTGTTTTCTGTAGTGGCTGAACCAGTTTACATCCCACCAACTGTGTACAGGGATCCCTTCTTTCCACACCCTTGCCAACACTTGTTATCTCTTGTCTTCTTGATGACAGCCATTTCAATAAGTGTGAGGTGATATCTCATTGTGGTTTCAATTTGCATTTTCCGGGTGGTTGACAGCTACATAATGCTTATAAACTTCCAAGCTCCACAAAAACAGTGTGGTATCTATCTATGGCGAGATAATGTAAGACATTTTTACTTTATCTTCAGCGTCTCAACATTCCTAGGAAAAGGCCTAAAATTGAGTAATGAATATGTTAATCATCTCATTATCCCGCATAATTGTACACCTTTATAAATGTAAATTATTGTAAAGTAAGATAAACACTGCATTCCACCAATACTATACTATGGTTGATGCCACCCAAATATGTACTGGGATTGGGTAGCTGCTAGTGACTTTCTTAAGAGGCTAGTGAAATCCTATCACTTTATACTTTGAAATCCCCTGAAAGCAAGAATTCAGTCCTTAGCTTGGTTTACTTCTGCCTCTGTAGCTGCATCTCTGTTCAGATTCCTATTAACAGTCTACCTGCTGTCCCAGACTCATCATTTGTTTGAAACAATTATAATTTAGACATGCTGTCTTGGTTATGATAAGCTAACATAATTTTCATTCATAATAAAACCAAGAATGGATCATGATGTATTCATTTTCCCTTCTGCAGCCTGCTGTGTAACAACACATTCAATTCCATTTCCCTCTTTGTTTAGGGCTAATAAAAAAAAATGACATTTTAAACACTCACAATACTATTTAGCTTCATGGGATGAGAGTTACTCACACTTAGGTTCCTCATATATAAAGCAAAGCGTATCTGTAAAGAGGGTATGATCCAAAAGGAGATGGCAGGATATGCTTTTCAATATGTATTACTAGAGCAACCTTTTTGTTTGTTTGTTTACTGCTCTATAGCTGTATCCAGAAGAAAAATCTAATTATTTAAGATTGACAGTTGGATTCAGTTGTCTTCTAAGATTAAAATGTCCAGCCATTCTGGAAAGTGTTCATATCATGGAATTACCTTCCCTGACTTTTCCATTTGGCTTGTTCCTATTTATTCTTTAATACTCAGCTCTAGTATCACCTTTTCTTGGAAATCTACTAGGTTTTCATAGGCTTAATATACTGCTTTGTGATGTCTGTCTCAGTGACTAGGCAGGGACTAGGTTTTTCTCTTCTAACCCAAATGTCTAATGCAGTGCTTACTACATAGGAACACTCAATAAATATTTTGGGGATGATTTGAATTAACGAGTGAATTTCCTCTTGCTTTAAATATTTTTGGTCCTATTTGGTACCTCATCATTGGTACATGATTCAAAAAGGTAAAGAGTCCCTTGACTTACTATATCACGAAAATTTTGTATGCCTATCAACTATTTATCTCCAATGCCATTTTTAATGGCTTCGAAGAATCCCACTGCATGGAAGAACCATGGTTTATCTAACCAACTCCTTTTTTGGGTATGTGTTAGACATGTAAATTGTTTCTAAGATTCGGAAATTATAAATAATACTAAAATGAACACAATTTTAACTCTGCCTCTGAGCTACTTGGTGATGCTTATGATATAGTCTTTTTTTTTTTTTGGTGGGAGGAGGTAATTAGGTTTATTTATTTATTTATTTATTGTTAATTGGAGGTACTGGGGATTGAACCTAGAACCTTGTGCACACTAAGCACTCACCCTACTGAGTTATACCCTCCCCAGCTTAGGATACATTCTTCAGTGTGGAAGAGCAGTATATTGCTAAACTGCTTCTCAGTGATGTTATATATTTGCAGTAAATAAGAGTGTACATTTCCCCCTTGCCAACACTAGTTACTGTAAATCTTTGCAATGAGAGAGGTAAAAAAGGATATCTCAATACTATTTTAATTTACATTTCTTTGACTTTTTTAAAATTTTAGTTTACATTTCTTTGATTATTAGTGGAGTTGAACATTTTATTCCTGTATTTTTAACATAGGTTTGCTTTCCCTTGGTGGCTGTACGTTTCTTAGCAGAGAAAATAATTTGAAGTGTCTGTAAGGAAATGGGTGCTTTCTTTAATAAAATTAAACCTAAGTCTTCTCAGCATCAAAGAGAAAATCTCCCTGGAAAATTTCTTGTGAACTTTGTAATCCCAAATGTGAGCACACAAAATCCCTCTTTTCTTGTGCATCTCTGGCTAAATACACTTCCACCACCCTCTTTAACATGCAGGCCCAAATTATGGGGACTCTAAATTACAGTATAGCTGTGACCTGGCTGGAATATTTTTTAAAGCTTATACTCTGGAGAAACAAAAGCAATATGATTAGGGAGAGTAATCCAAAGCAACCTGTTTTTCCTGATGTTTTAGTTTTCTATCTATTGCTATATAACATACAATCCCAAAATTCATGGCTTAAATCAACAAGTGTTTATTACCTCTTACAATTGCTGTGTGGGTTACCTGCACCCAACAGTGCAACTCTATACCATGTGGCGGGGAGGGCTGTAGTTCATCTGAAGGCTCAACCCAGCTGAAACACCCAAGGTGGCTCACTCTCATGGAGGCAATTGGTGCTGCTTGTCAACTGGGAACTCAGCTGTGGCTGTTGACTGAAGGGCCTTGATTGTTCTCCACACAGCGACCTGGCTTCCAAGAAGGAATGCTATAAGCATGCTTCCACGTGACAGAAGTCAGGTTTCTCCTCTTGGAGTATTAGCAAGCAATTCAAGGTTCAAACTCCAGAGAGTGAGGGCTAGAAAAAGTAATTTCCTCTCCCAGCTGCTTGAAGTCAATCTCCTGGTGTCTAATTTCCTATGTGAATGCCCACTTCTATCTTCATGACTGAAATGGTATCCTACCACTTTCAGGGGACACACTGGCCTCTCAGAGACCTCACCTGGACAAGCAATTCAGAACTGAGCTGACAATGCTAATAGTCATTCTAGGGATGTGCACTTATATAGACTGCAAAGCGGGGAGTGGGGAGGTGGTACATTTCATTGCCGTCTCATGACTTATTATTTTACTATTTTAAAAGAACACTGCAAATGGACTATGTATTTGCACATTACTTAAGAATGAAATAGAGATGGGAAAATAGGAAGGACAAATCAACCAATCCAGTGTATGTCCATGTCAACTAAACTAAATGCTTCCTTTATATTTTATGTCTTAAAAAAGTATGTCTTGGCTAGCATACATCCTGAAAGTAGAATTGCCATTTTCAAAGTCTCTATCCCTTTGTGTGATATACACAAGGGAAAAAGAATTTAAAAATGCCTCAAATATAATTCAGTTGATGTGGATTATTTTGAACTTCTAGATATTGAACAATTGCATTAAGTTTTAATCTTAAATTTTGGAGTTTCCAACTATAAGAGTAGGCAATGCCTCTTCCTCTTAAATTGTAATTGTTCCCAGAGTCTAATGTCCAATAAAATTGCCATTAATGGGGGGTGGGTATAGCTCAGTGGTGGATCACATGCTTAGCATGCATGAGGTCCTGGGTTCAATCCCCAGTAGCTCCGTTTGAAAAAAAAGGTCATTAATAAAGGCTACTAAGATTGGAAGTTTTACTTATCATTAGTAAGATTTAATGAATAGTAAAAGCAATGTCTGACTTTCTCAAGAGGAGGGTGCTGTAAGCCAAGGCCATGAATTTCCAGCATAGATGATATCATAAGCTACACTGAATAACAATGAGAAGAAAAATCCAAATCCAGGGATACACATCTAGCTGCATAGCAAATCATACAGGTAGTACCTTTTCCCTAAATTATCGCTTAATCTATATCCTAGCAAGATGTCAATAAGTTACAGTTGGTGAATTGGGTGTGGTGTCTGGCAGAAACAAGAAAAATTTCATCCTATCTTTGTTATCAAATTTTTCTTTTCTTTGTATATAGATAAAAGCTTGTAGACCAATAATTTTCTTGATTTGACCATGAAATTACATTCTCTTTGCCTGAGTTCTTCTGAGTTATGCACAAGGCTTCCTGTTCTGAATCCAGTTTTTTTTTTCTCTCTGCTATGACTTCAATGTATGCTGAAGGCAAGTAAAATTATAAAAACCTTTAGTCCTTAATTCTGTCAAGATGGTGATGTCACAGAGAGATAAAAATTAGATGGTGATGGAAAATCTGAGCCTAGTTTTATGGAATGTCGTCTTTTTTCCATTCTTTCCTATTCCTTTCTTTGTGTGTGTGTGTGTGTGTGTGTGTGTGTGTGTGTGTGTGTGTGTGTGTGTGTGTGTGTGTGTGTATTGCAGATGAGTATATGCTACAGGAATACAAGTAAGGCCGTCCTTTAAAATCATGTGCTGATAGTTCATAAAAGGCTTTTGACTAGGAAACTTCCATAATAGTACCAAAGATATAAAGGAATTTTAACAATTGGTAGAACTGCTTTCCATATTGAAGTAGCCATTTGTACCTCTCCTTAACTGGTAGTAGTTGTATAGGCTCAAGCAAGGGCTTTCAGGCCAGAAAATTAAACTCAGTAACTTTAGAGTTTTAACTTAATCCAAATAATGCGTATCAAGTAGCTACAAAGTTCAAAGTATTGTGCCATAAAGGAGCGTAATAGTTGATGGGCAGATAGTTCACCTGAAGCGTTCCATGGTTGCATTCTTTACCCTTAAACAATAATCCACAGCTATTGTATTTTAACTGTGACCTGACTAGAACTGAAGTCCCCGTATGCTTCCTTCTGCAGAGAACCTCTGATTTTTGCCAACTTGTTTTACTGTAACCAGAGGCAAGGTAAAGCAGGAGGTTGAATAATTCTGTAAAACTGTAAAAAACAGTTGGATAATTGTCTTATGTCTCCTTTTGTTTCACCAGCATAGTATTAACAGCAAGCTTGTAAATCCAGGAGACACAAACCTTAGCCCTAGATCATTTAGACTGAATGACTGTGACCACACTGTGTTTAGGGCATTTCTCTATCATCACCCGCTCCTTCTCAATGGAGACCTTTATTTATTTAACAAATATCTATGAGCACTTATATGCCAGGTATATCAACATACTCAAGGTTAGACTATTTGCCCAAATCCCAGGCCGCAAAATGCTAGGAGAAGCCTTTCATTGTTTAAAGCCTCCCCTTTTCCCTCCAGATGTGTTAACGGTGAAGTGAAAGTTGTCTCTCTCCAGCTGGCACACCCATTTCCCCTTATTCCAGGCTTACTCCTTTCAGGATTTAAAATACAAACTTGAGGTGTTTAAATTTTTGGCAAGTCGTTGATACTGCCTCTACCCTGGCTATGCACAAGTCATCATTTCAGATCATGAGAAAACGTCTGCCTCACCTTTGGAATATTTAAAACCACATATAGGAAACAAATCTTTAATAAACAATTTCATCCATGAGATGTGGTACAGTTGAATCCATTTTCGTATTTTAAAAAGGTGTTAACTTTTAAAAGTTTTCTCACGAAGACACTCCTGTGCTTCATGTCTTTTCTCATGTTGCCTCCCTCCTCCCAGATTTCCATGTGATAGTTAAAATTCAGTTCACTTCCCAAGCCCATCTCAAATAACCCTTTCTCTAGGAAGCTACTTTGTCTCTGAAACCAATATAGTTTTTCTTCTGGCTCCATAGTACTTACTTATTATCTGCAAGTATTTTAAACATTATGTATTTTTAAGGCCTATGGCTTTAAAGAACACCGTAGGGACGAAAAGCCACTTTAATATGTGTTTGTGTTTCACTAATGCATCAGGAAGAATGCTTTACTGTTAATAGTGGAAGTGGACGGGAAGGATACAGATGATGATCTGTGCTCCTTTCAACCCTAATGTAACGGATCTCGTAAACTAATTGAGAATGAGGCGAACCTAACTTTCACATTGGAAAAGCACTAGGGGAAAAACACCCGTCAGAGGTCTACAGGCGAAATTAACCCCGCCTCCACGCTGTTTGGAGCAGCTGTCTCAGGAATCCTCCCTTCCTTAGAATGTGGGAGAGGTTTGGTGGGGTCGCAGCTGCAAAGCAAGGAATCTTCCCGGTTCCTCATCCACACGATCTCCCCGCCCCACACCCACTTCGAATGGAAGGCGGCAGCTGTCAGGGCATCCCGGTGGAAATCTCTTTGCGAGTCTTCGCCGAGCGCGGCGGGCGGGCAGCAGCTGAAAGCAGTCAGGGGTGGGGACTCTGCTCCCTTTAGACACGGAAAGCAGCCTCGCTGGCTCCGGCGCTGCCTCCTCTCGGGCTCGTTACGGTCCCTCAGGTGTCCTTCTCCAAGTCCAAGAAGACACCCTGGCAACGTGAGGCGGGTTCCCTCAGCGCCAGGAGACCCTACGGTTACTTAACAACAGAAGGAGCGTCAGAATCACCGCCTCACCACTTGCCAAGGCACCTTCCCAGGTCCGGGGGTGGGAGGTGAGCCAGGAATACACCTGGTGCTACCTGTGCAGCACGCCCGCTTGGCCTTCCGTCCTCGCAAGCTGTGGGAACAGCAAGCCCGCGCCCGACGCCCCGCCGGCCGCCCGCGCATCCTCTCCCCGCCGCGCGCTCGCCTCCGCCTTCGCGCCCGCCCGCCCCACCGCCCCGCGCGCTCGCGCTCGCGCACGCGCACGCCGCGCCCGGCAGCCCTCGGCGCTGTCATGGCGGCGGGGAGCAGCCGTAGTGGGCGCAGGGACAGCCGCGCGAGCCGTGGCGGGGCGAGCTGTGGCAGTAGCATCCTCACCACCGGCAGCAGCCTCGGCTGCGGCGTCCGCAGCACCCTCAGCGGCTGTTTTTGCAAAGGCTGAGCACAGGCGTGGGGCGGGCCAGGAAGCCGTGGAGTTCTGTGCAGTCGCGGGCTCCCAGGGAGCGGACTAGGGAAACTTGAAGGCTACGACCAGGTGCACCGACCTCTCTCCTCCCTCCTCTCCTCGCCGTTGCCTTAGGGCCTCCCCTCCCTCTGGCCGCCACACACACCTCCCCTTCTCTGCCCGTCGGACCTCAGGTGCCTGGGAGGTGCTCCACTCCTCCCCCTGGGCCGAGCGTTGAGAGTAACACCGCCCCCTTCCCCCGCCCTTTCCTGCCCTGGATCTCCGCCGCCACCTCCGTCTCGCGGCTGCCAGGCGGGGGGCTAGGACGAGTCCGGAGTGTCTGGGTGAGGAGGAACTTTCTATCTTTAGGGTAGCTTGGGGGCTCCCCGCTTCCCTCCGACCCCTCCTTTCCTGGCGACAGTTCCTTTTCCGTGCACCTGTGAGGAGAGCGTGCCCTGCGCTTGGAACCTGCGAGAGTGTGGGGGAGGAGGGAACCTGTTCCCGGGCCTCTTGAACCCGCCTTGGCTCAGAACCCAGCTCCTCGGGCCGCAGGGAAGCGGGTGGCTCATAGTGGGGTCCCTGTAGGAACTTATTTGACGGACAATAGCTACTCCCCTCTTTCCCCCCCAAACCCCAAAACAAAACCTAGCCGATTTAACATTGATCTAATCTTCCAATAGGGTTTGGCGTTGTTGTCAGCCTCGGGGAGAGAGATTGGACAAATATTCTCCAAGAGGAGGAGGGCGACGCCAAGGACTTTCCACATCAACTGCTTTTGGGGTTTCTCCACAACTTGGAAGAGTGACCCTTCTCGTTTTGCGTTCCGTCTGTGTGCTTAATACTCGTGCAGCGACTGCTGTCCCAGAGTAACTCCGAGTTGTCCTCGTGAACTAGCAATGGCTAGTGAAGACAATAATGTCCCTTCCCCGCCACCAACAGGTGATGACGGGGGAGGTGGAGGGAAAGAAGAAACCCCTGTTGAAGGGGGTGCCTTGTCCCTGAAACCAGGGCTCCCCATCAGGGGCATCAGAATGAAATTCGCCGTGTTGACTGGGTTGGTTGAAGTTGGAGAAGTATCCAATAGGGATATTGTAGAAACTGTCTTTAACCTGGTAAGTAGATCTGTTTTACAAGCCTGTATTCTCAGTGGGTTGGGGAACAAGACGTTAAAGCTGGAGCCATGTGCTTTCCCCAGGCTGATGATAGAAACACGAAATTCTCCTGACCTAAATGAAACAATTTCCTGTACTTTTCAGTTTAAGGAGAATTATGTAAACTTAGGTGCTCCAGGTTTTCTGAAAGTGTACTAAGGAAATAATTGTTGCTATGGAAGTATTATGGGGGATTTTACTGGGGGAGTTTTATAATTTTTTTCCCCTTGGGTTGTGTCTCTAACCCTGCATTTCTCTGACATTTTAACTAAGTTTTTGTGACCTTTTTTTGGACTTGAGAAATAAGGTAAATGGTAGTCCTACCTACTTTTTTTGATTCTGCCATAATTATTTATTTTGTTTGGGGGGTAACTAGATTTATTAATTTATTTTAATAGAGATACTGGGGTTGAACCCAGAAATGCCCCATGCTAAGCATGCACCCTACCACTGAGCTATACCCACCCACCCTAAGTCTGCCTGAGTCACGTTTTGCCATGTTTTTGAACCGAAAATCTTTGTTTATAGGACTGATGAAAGGTTAATACACTGCGAAGTTAGCATTTGTATTTAATTTTGACTAGTTTTGTTTTTTTGACATAACTAACAAAAGTTAAGTTTTGGAATGAATGTGAGGTTACATCTTGTGAAAATTGAGTGGCAATTTAAAAAGAGGATTGCAGCAGAAATACTACAGTCTTTATTTTGTTTTGTGAGTTCATGTTTATCAGCAAAGTGTGTTTGTCATTGGAGGTTGCTGGTTATACTACTACAAGCTATGAATTTTATTTTTAAAAGGTGGATATAAAATACTTCCTTTTTTCCCTATTCCAGTCTTAGAAACGGTTATTTCTAATGGGGGCTTTTTAGGCTTCTGTATTCAAATCTCTTGCCCATCAAAGTAAAGAATAAAAAGTAAAATTTGGCCTTAAGATACTTCCCCCTTTTCCACCTACTCACCTGTATTAGAAGATAACAGATGGGAACAAAAATGAATGCACAGTAGTTTTAGTAACTGTTTAGCACCTTTCCCCTTTGCCTCTATGTTTTCAAGGTGAGACTTATTTTATTCAGGACAGTTAATTATTTCCTTCATTAGGCCTTTACTAATAGGCGAGTCACCTGTGGTACTACTTCCAGAAGGAGAAAGTAGCTAGATGAAATTCAGTTACCTATGGCGTAAGAGAATTTTGAACAATAGAGTATTTCTCTACTAGTTCGTTGTGTTGGTGGTTTTTTAATATGCAAATACTGACACACACATATACCTATTTTTTAAACTGTGTATTATGGAAATGTTCAAAAGTACACAAAAATAGAACAGTATAATGAACTCTGGTGTCTTTCAATCTACCTTCAATAGTTGTAAGCATTTTGGGGATCTTGTGTGTATGTGGACTTTGAAAGTGTGAATCTCAAGGAGTTAAATAGCAAATTGCTGTATTCCTTTACCTCAAAACAGACTTGAAAACTTCTCACTTTTTTTTTCTTTTTCTAAACCTCATATATCTTGGATGATAAAGAGAAATCTGTGGTAGTGATATAGTCCATAAGTAGTTGTTCGTCTGTGAAACACAACATTCTTCTGGCAGGAGGAGGATTCCAACTCCTCTGTTCTTTAGAATGTCCTCTGTGGAGGTGGATGACCACACATGAGTCACCTGCATTTAATCATTAAGGAAAATCCAAGTTCTGTAGTAAAATATTTTGTTTACATGCTGCCTACACTGTAGGCCTGGTAGAGATTTTAAGGTTATTGCCTAAGTCCTTCATAGCTACTTTTTTGGGGTGGGGGCAGTAGGTGTCTGGGTAGAAGGAGAGGGAAAATCTGTTCAGTTACACCTCCTCTTCACCATCCTTCTCTTCTCACGTAGAGTAGAGAAAATTGCTGAAGGGATTGGATTAGTTCTTTTCTTTCCATTCTCCCTTACAATACTTTTCAGGCTCCTCGCTGGCTATCTAGGGTCTTGGCCAGTCTTTAGAGAATCTTGGGAACTGAAATACTGGGAATCTGGTAAGCTAGTCCATTTCAGTGTTGTTAGTACTTCTGCACTTAAGTATTTCCTAATTGATTGGCCTTAGTCTCAGTTCTACTCAAAGAAAAAGATTAACTCATAATGAGTGTGATTTAAAACAGCTTATTACAATTTACTGTGGGCCAGGTGCTTTACGTATGTTTTTGAATTCTTCCCTCATCAGCTCTTTAATACATAGGTCTCATTTGATAGATGAGGAAACTGAAACACTGAAAGGTGAGACAGATTAGTGTTTCTTAGAATGGCAACACTTCTAGGAATACAACACACCTGTCTCTAGTTGAGGTAGTGTTCGCTTCCCTAAGCAGGTATTTGTAGCTTAGGCACAGCTTTCCCCAATGTAAGGGAAAATCATTTGTCCTGCTAAATAAGAGTGGTGAAACCTTGTTCAGATTTCACTTATTTACCATTCAAACAGCTTTTTAAAAACTGCTTAAAAAACGCCTTAAAAGTAAAAAAAAAATTTTTTTAGGTTTTTCACTCAGAATGTGGCTGCAGAAAATTGATTATAAACCTGTGTTTTTTTTTTACAATCAATATGTTGGATTAAAATTTATAAAATTGTGAAAAGTAGGATACAGACAAAAGAATATGTAATGAACTATTACAACCATATAAGCCCTGTGAAACTTCCATGTAACTTAAAGAGCTGGCATTGTTACTGGTATCACTGAATCCTCCTGTGTGCTCCTCCTTAGCCTTTCCTCACTGGATTTTCCGTTAGTAAGTTTAAACTATTATTCACAGCTTTCATAACTTTTTCCTGTTTTTCAGGCATTTTATTAAAATAGGTTATATTATTCTACTGAGTCTTTCTGATTCTGATTACATATTAGTTACTTTAAATGATAGTTTGTACTGTTAAAATTAAACAACCTCCCCTTCCCAAGAGTCGTCCAAATAGTAACTGGTAGAGCCATATAACTTCAGAGGTCTTTACAAAGTGTTGCCCCTAACTTTGCTAATGTAGCTTGACCTTAACACTGTTGTTAAAAATTTCTTTGGAATTTACCACCCTTGTAATTTCCTTTGCAAATCTGTTTTATAGATAAGTTTTAATTAATAGTACACCTGTGTATTCAAGTGTTTCAAACTTTTGGTCAACCTTTACAGTTTTCTTGTTGCAGTTTAAAACCATTTTATTTTTTCTCCATCTGTATGTTGAAGTAATTTGTCGTACTTTTAGACCCAGAATAATTAATGTATTGGGTTGTTTTCAGGAAGTTGCTTCTGAGTTTAAGGCTCCCACCAGGTATTTACAGGCATTCAATGAGACTTAATTCAAGAATAGTGTTTCCCATGGGCTGGTGACAAATACATGTTTTCATAAAATTTTTTCTTTAAAAAGTAACTATTAGTTGAAATATTAAAGCTTAGAAGATGGAATATAATTTTTCATTACTCATTATGTGGCATTTGATACAGGTTCTGCTAGATATTAATGGTGCAAACTCTTAATACCTACAGGAGCTGAGCAGATCACACAAAGGCATCGTCTGTATTGACTGTGTACAAAAAGTATACTTGTAGGGGCAGCTGCTGTTCCATTTTAGCTGGTTGTTGTCCTGTAGTGACATGGGCCCAGTGATGTCGTACCTTTTGATTTTTCAGGAAGAATTAGAAGTCTAGATTTTTAAAAAATAAAATTTTAAATATCAAAGTATTAAAAAATACTGTTTGGGACACACAAAATTGCAGGTAGTTTCTTTTTAAGCTTTTATATGAAAGGTACTCATCATTTTTCTATTTTAATGTATCTAGAATTATTTCCTCCTTAATACTTGACATCATAAATAAATTCCTGAGTAATTTATTCTAGAAACTTGCTTGTTAATGGGCTCCCCCCCCACATCAGTTTGTGTGTCATTCTATAATAGAAAACTCAAACTGGTTTAAACACAATGAAAAGGATTTTTAGGCTCATTTATCTGGAAGTCCAAAGGTAGGGCAAGATTTACAGTAACAATAACATTAAAGACCAGTTTCTTTCTGTTGCTTTTCTTCTCTCTGTGATGTCAGCTTCCATCTGTTGCTGTTCCCCTCATGGTTGTAGGATGGCTGCCACTGGCAGTTGGGTCCCTGTGTATTCTTGTTCACATCTCTTGAGAGAGAGAGTCTCTCTGTCCTAACCTTCCAGACAAGAGTCTTGATCAGTCCACTGCACTCTTGACTGTGGCCATTGAAATGTGCTGTTTGGCTTAAGCAAATCAGGACCAGCTGCTCTACCTGAGGATGGGGTCAGTTTCCTCTAAAGAACTTGGGCTGTGTGGGGACGAGTGAATACACAGACGTCTGTAGGAAGTTCGAAGGGTGCATGGATGCTGGATAGGCCACCAGTGATGTCCACTATTCTTTTTTCAAATGCATAATAATACTCATGTTAGAGATGTTTGTGTAAAGAGAAAAAAAAATCATTACCTTAACTCTCTTTTGTGCTCTTGAGCAATTTTTTTTAACCTCTTTGTGCCTTACTTTCCCCAGCTGTACAATGGGGAAACTACATTGTAGCAAAGATTAAATGAGTAAATACTTGTAAAGCATCCAGGAATAATGTGTGGCACATTAAGTGCTTTTATAACTATTTGCTATTATTGTAATATTTGTAATTTTACATAGTTACAATCATCATATTCCAACCTATTAATTTTTTTGTTTCTATATGGCCATTATTAGCTGTAATGGCTCTTTAATATACTATGTCAGTCTTACTTTGGAATTTATTTAATACCTTTTATCATTTTTAGAGATCACTTTTTAATTGACGTAGAGGTGACTTGTTTTTTAAACATCTTTTTTTAGGTCTAATTTACATACCATGAAATCCTCTTAAGTATACAATTCAGTGATTTTTGTAAGTTTCCAGAGTTGTGTAATCATTACGACAATCTAATTTTAGAACATTTACATCCTGTGTTCAAGACATTTTATAGTTTTAGCTCTTACATTTAGGTCTATGATCTATTTTGGGTTAATTTTTGTATGATGTGAAAGAAGAGTAAGATAAATTCATCTTTTTGTATATGGATATCCAGCTGTCTCACTGCCATTTGTTGATATGGCTATTCTTTCCCATTAAATTGTCTTGGCATCTTTGCCAGATATCAGTTGACCATAAGTGTAAGGATTTATTTGGACTCTTGATTCTTTTCTGTTGATCTATGTGTAAATTTTTCTATCAGTATCAAGCTGTCTTGATTATTGTAGCATTGTAGTAAGTTTTGAAATAGGGATGTATAACCTCTTTGTTTTTCTTTTTCAAGATTGTTGGCTATTCTAGGTCCTTTGCATTTCCATGTGAATTGTAGGATGAGCTTGCCAGTTTCTCTTTCTGTTTCTTTCATTAATGTTTTGTAGTTTTGAATGTATGAGGAGATGAATTATTTTTAAGTAAATGTTTTTTTTTTGCTGCTATTAAAGTGTTTCTGTAGGCATTTTTGTATTGAAATGTCCAGAAGAGGATAAATGTTTTAAAGTATATAAGTATTTATATAGCTCATGAGTAGATATTGTTAGCTTGTTTATTAATGTAGAAAATTAAAAGACATTTGGGTGAATTGGTGCATTATAATAATAACTTCATATTTCTTAGAAGTGATAGAATTGATAACTTTGGCTCCTGCAAGTATGCAGTCTTGTTTCCTTTTGAATAAATAGGTCCATGTTAAATAGGTTGGGAACTGAAAAATCTGAAATTTTTTCTGATTGTGAATTCACAGAAAGGAAAACTAAGTAAGCTTTTTGTTTCTCATACTGACCTACCTGAACTGATCAAATATGTTTAATTTTTATATTATAAAGTATTTCTTTTCATGTATAGACTCTACAATATTTGTAATAGTTTTTGTGCTTGAAAGAAAAATGTCCAGAATACATTCTTCATTAATTTCTGCTTGGAGGAAGTACTGGGGATTGAACCCCTGACCTCTTGGGTGCTGAGCATGTGCTCTGCCGCTTGAGCTACCCTTCCCCCAGAATACATTCTTATTTTATAGTACATACTTAGATAAGCAATAATTTATCTTTGTACCTTCAGAACTTTTCACAGTGCTTGTCAGTACTTTAAAAGTGTTCGTTAAATTAATCTCTTCATTAAATAAATTATATTCATTAGGAAGCCTAGTAGCTATTGTTCTTTTGTGCAGAAGGTATGTTGTTAAAATCTTAACACGTATTTCTTTTCTTTTCTTTTTTTTTTTTAATTGAAGTATAGTTGATTTACAATGTTATTAGTTTCAGGTGTACATCAAAGTGAATCAGTTACACATATATATGTTCTTTTTCAGATTCTTTTCCATTACGGTTATTATAAGATACTGAATATAGTTCCCTGTGCTATACAGTAAATCCTTGTTTATCTATTTTATATACAGTAGTGTGTATATAAGCCTAAACTTTTTTCCCATGCTTTTTTTTTTAAATTGAAGTATAGTTAGTTTACAGTGTTGTGTCAATTTCTGGTGTACAGCATGTTTCAGTCATACATATACATACATATATTCATCTTCATATTCTTTTTCATTATAGGTTACTACAAAATATTGAATATAGTTCCCTGTGCTGTACAGTATAAACTTCTTGTTTATTTATTTTATGCATAGTAGTTAGTATCTGCAAATCTCAAACTCCCAATTTATCCCTTTCCACCTCCTTTCCCCACTGGTAACCATAAGTTTGTTTTCTATGTCTTTGAGTCTGTGTTTTGTAAATATGTTCATTTACGTCCTTTTTTTTTTTTTTTTTTAAAGATTCCACATATGAGTGATATCATATGATATTTTTCTTTCTCTTTCTGGCTTCACTTAAAGTGATGACCTCTAGGTCCATCCATGTTGCTGTGAATGGCATTATTTTTCTTTTATTGTTTTCTATTTCTTATGAAGATGCTTGTCAGGTGACTTGCATTTTTCATTGTATAATTTAAAATTCCCTTAGTATCTGTTTTACCTTTAATAAGAGCAGTTTCATTATTTTCAAAATAGACTCTTATAACGTGCTTTTTAAGTAGTTTTTACCTTTTACTCTAGTTTTATTTCATTAGCTCTCATTTAATGGAATTATATACTCAGAAACCTATCAGTGAGTCTTTGGTTTAAAAGCTGTTGAGACAAAATATGAAGTGAAAAACAAAATAAAAGAAGGAATTGGTACAAAGAAATACACTGTTGAGAGTACACAAATTCTTTGTTTTTGACTAAACTAATTTCATAAAACATTCCTAGTTTTAGATTCTAAATAGCTTTTTTGTGTATGTGTATCTGTTTTGATTCCTCAAAGATTTAATTGGATTTGTCTTAGAATAATATATGTGATTAAAATGTGCTTTATAAAGTAAAGAATTTCTTGTTACTAGATGTTTTAGAAGATTCCATATTGGGGATTTTATAGAGTGGATTCTTAATTTGGGTAGGAAATTAGATACCAAATTACTTTTAAACTTATGTAACGATCTGATGTTCAAGCTATGAGCTTCGTTGTCTCTGTTGCACCTGGATTTTTGCATTTATTTCTCAGACTAATCTCATCAGTCTTTTAGTAATTTAGTTTTAGAGAGAAGTGAGGGGCCATATTTTCTCTGTAAATTCTTACAGAAAGATGAAAAACTGATGAAGTCTCAATTATTTACATTTTGTTAGAGATAAATCTGTTGCCTGAGAACTGAAAAAGATTTTCTCCTTGCCTAATAAGATCTTTGTTCATGATTAATGACTTCAGTGGTGTGGTATTTTTATTTATAAAGTACATTAAATCTCTTATAGCTATGGCCCCTGATGAGGTATTTTGTTGTTTCTAGTGAAAAGACTTTTCTCATAAAGTAATATAAATATATTATCTTAAATCCTATATATATTACCTAATTGAAGCCAATCTTTATCAGTTTTGGTCTTCACTATCATGAGTAAAAATAGTCATTTATCTCAGAGCTTATACATACATTTATAAAACTTTTTAACACAAAGCATTTTTTAAGTGTTGATTTAATGTTGATACATGAAACTTGAAAAGTTAATCCTTATAGTTATCAGTTTCAATGGGACAGCAACAGACCTTTTCTAGAGTCAGTAGGCACCAGTGAGGCTCATTGGTATCTAAAATGGAGAAAGTATTATTAAAGAAAATTATATAAAGATATTATAAAATTATTGTTAACACTATCACAAACTCATTTTCTTAGATCATACTATTGTGAGATTAATAGGTATAAAGCAGACCCCAAATCCAAAGCATTTCAGAATAATTTTCCTTACTGTAGGTGACTTTCTTGTCAGTGGAGGGGCGAGGCACTGCCTGTGACCAGAAGTGTAAGTGGGTTATTTTGATAGTTTACTAAAACATTTGGTGAACTTATGGTTCTTAATTGTTTTTCAAGCTTTTGGGGGGTAAGTTGTAATTTTCAGTAATGGTGAGATGATCTGTGGCTCTTGAGGTAGGGATAAAATGTATTGATAATTTGTGTGCTTTTGAGGGAAGTTAATTCATTATTTTTGAGTTATAATAGATCATAGCATTAGCTAAGATTTATGGAGTGTGCAGGTTCTGTTTGACATGCTTATTAATCCAGTTTACTTCTCACAATTGTCACAATCAGATAGGTGTAGGTGTTTCTGCCAAAATGTCTTGTGTTCATCAACAGTGGACTAAAAATAACAGGGCTTATGGGGGTAAAAATAGGGTTGAGGTGGGCCATTCAAATCCTCTGGAATTTTGTAACTGGAATACTAGCAAAATCAATAATAACCTTAATGAAAATACTAGCAAGGTTACCTCTCTACTGATGTTTTTGCCTTTGAATCACAGTCACTTGTGGTATTAACCCTGGAAACTTATGCTTCTATCTTTGAGATGTAGGTCTGGTTTCTTTAGCTTCTGACAGAGAAAATTTTTATTGGTACTAAAAAATCTGATCCAAGGTGTAGCTTTCTTCATTAATTCATTGCTTTAAATCAGGGGGAAATGCCTTTGCATTTCTTCATCTGTACTTGCAGATTGTCAGATACTTAATGTTGTGGAAAAAGCATAGTACACTTGAATCTTGTACAGCATGGGTTTGAACTGTGTGAATCCACGTATGTGTGGATTTTTTTCAGTAGCAAATACTACAGTATTCCGTGATCCATGTTGGTTGAATCCCAGGATATGGGGGAAGCTTGTATCTGGAGGGCTGACTATAAGTTATAGGTGGATTTGGGATTGTGTGGAGGGTTGGCCCCCTAATCACTGTGTTGTTCAAGGGTCAGCTGTAGTTCTTGCAGTCATTAAACCCGGCAGTGTTTGCATTAAAAGAAAGTAGTTCTGTAAATTTTCAGGTTGTCTTAAGATCTTTATGTATTGCTAAGTATTTCTCTTTAATTCTGTTGGAAGAAATTACACACGGACCAACCTCACTTCTACACTATACCTACATTATTCTACTCTTTAACAATCCTGTGGAAAGTGATTCAAGGCAAAGATGTAAGTTATGGCAGATTGGACTGTACTATTGTAATATTCACTTTATAAATGATGAGAGAGGATAAGTAATTTACTCAAGTCATATTGAGCAAGTAATATTGCTGAGATTCAGACTCGGGGAGTCTACAATCTGAGCTCTTAACCGCTAACCCATATATAATGTATAATTGCAAAGAACCTTAAATGTGAAATAGTGGCTTAAGGCATCTTTCAGTCATGTGATAGAACAGTGAGTCTGGAAGGGTATCTAGACTGTTTAAAACTTGCCTAATATAGTCAAGATTTGGCTTGTGGCAGGTAGGGTTTGTTTGTTTTCCTTTTTAAATAACCTAAAATGTGTACTAGGAAAAGGGTTTTTTTAAGGAATGTGATACTCAAATTGGATGGAATTAATGACAGTTAATCATTATGCAAGGTGCTGGTGTTTGCTTTTTACTCTCAGTCCAGATTTAGTTGACTTACCTTGCATGATCGAAATGACCTTGAATGTTGTTGATCATATAAAAAAGTGGAATTTTAATCATCTTTTTTTGTCTTTTATGTACTAACCACATTGAGCACATTAATAGGAAAGGATGACACTCTTGTTAATCAGTTATGGAAGAGAATACCAGATGTTGTCTTCAGTATTTGTCAAGATGTATTAATGGGCTTCTAGTATTCAAATGACCTTCCCTTAAAGTTGGTTTGCTTCCATGATAAATTTACTGGGTAAAGTTACCAAATTTTGGAGACAAGCTTACTCTTTTTTCCTGTAGATTAGGGTGTGAATTTAACGGGGGATTAACATTTAAATTTTCAAGTAAGATGTCAAAGTCAAAGAATCACAATGAATAGTATTTTAAAGTGGGACATTTTTACATATTGCTATTTTATCTAGACTTACCCCTTTCATGAAAAAGTAAACATTATTTCCAGTGAGATTGATCCATTCATTCTTTCAATGAATATTTATGGAGCAGAGATGGGGTCCAAGTATGGTGCTGGGAATAAAACAATGAACAAGGCAAATATGGACCTTACCTATATGGAGCTTACAGTGTAAGTTCTTTAGCCCCTGGGCACCACATTTCTTCAACTATTCTTGTGTCCTTCAATTTATTTAGATTTATTTTCTGGTATTTCACCAGTATACCCTGCTCTTATTTTTGTCTGTTGATATGCTGAGAAAGTAGAAGGTTAATCATCATTGTGACTTTTATATACTGACCACATTGATTACATTAATAGGAGAGGATGGTGCTGTTGTAAATTTTTCACAAGGAATTCTTTATCTTCTCCCCTCTTATCTATCTAAACCATCTAAGAGGACTAATGCCAATACGTAAGTGAAATACAATGCATTATTAGCTTTTTCTTCTATGCTTTCACCTTATCTGGAATGAGGTGATAGGTGCCATGTAGATGAATTATTACTGTACTTTCTTTTTTTTTTTTTGCCAATACATTTCTATTTTGACCTTTTTCAGTAGAACTAAATTTCTTGTTTTCTTTTTTGCTGTATTGAACAGAGCATATTGACTGTGATTTGGTCTTAAATAACCTTCAGTCATTAATTTGAACGCTCCTGTTTGGGATATGTTTTGGAATACTGAATATTTCTGTAATCCTTTCTGTCCTCTGCATCTCTAGTACCACTAACCTAGTTCAAGTACTCGTCATTCTTGCCTAAATAATTATAATAATTTCCTGTTCCTATTTCTCTAGTCTTTTCTCTTATCAAATACCCTCCACAGCTGCTGGTGTGTTTTGTCTAAAGTGAAAATCTGACCATTTGGTTTTTCTTCCAAAATCCTTCTATAGTTTTCCATTCTCTTCTGGAAAAAGGCAAGTTCTTTACTATGACATGTAAGTAATTTGGATCTTGGCTTATCTCTTGCCATTCTCTGCCTTAAACTTCATTTGTATAATATTGAGCTTTGATTGCCCTTGAAAGGAAAAGAAAACATGATGAACCATGTGTAATAGGGCCAGAGCTTCTGCTCAGAGTGACAAGTCACTTCGTTCACATTTCATTGACTAAAGGACATCACACGTCCATGCTTGAGTTTACCATAGCATGTGTGAGTTTCACAAGGTTGGTGTATATATAATCTTTTTGCTTGGAGGGACACTGAATACTGGAGAACAAGGAAGATTGTATCTCTTCATAGTTCTTAGATTTCCCAATATGTTTACTAAATGGTTGGCTCCAAGTATATCTTACATCTCACTATTTCTCGGTTTTACTTCGCTCTGAAGTGTATTCTTTAGCAGTTCTTTTTAGTGAGGGTCTTTTAGTGGTAAACTCTGTATTTGTTTAAAAATGTCCGTATTTTGCCCTTACTCTTGAATGTTGTTTTGCTGATTGCAGGATTCTAGTTGTCAGTCTCTTACTATTTTGAAGATACTATTCTGTTCTCCTCTAGTCTCTCTTATTGTTGAAATTGTCACTGTTACCATTCTAAATTAACTTTACAGATAATCTGACTCTGTGGTTGCTTTCAAGTTTTTTCTTTGACTTTGGAGCCGGTAGTTTCACCATAACTTGTCTAGGGGTGGTTGTGCTTTCTGAGTCTGAGGATTCATGTTTTGCATTAGTTCTGGAGAATTCTCATGAGTAATGCCTTTTCTTCATTTTACCTATTTATATCTTGGGACTTATAATACATGATATACTGGTTTTCTTCTTTCTATCCTTTGTGTCTTTTAATCTTTCATATTTTCAGTCTTTCCTTTGATTCTTGTTTTTTCTTCTGAGTTCTTCATCTCATCTAAGCTGTAGTCTAACCTCTTGAGTTTTTAATTTTAGTGACTATTTTTAGAATTTCTTCAAATCTGTATAATCCTTGTTTTAAGGATAGAATCTTCTATTTTTTTTACTGCCTTGTTTCTTTTATATTTTTAGTTATTAAAATATACTGCTTTTGTTTTCTAATATTTAAGTTATTGTCTAATACTTATATCATCTACTTGTGGGGGGTTGTTTATAAGGTTGTTTTGTAATATTGGATTGTGACCTAATATTTAGTTGGATTTTATTCGTGGGAATCCTATCTAGATTAGTTTGTGGAATTTTTTTTTAAATTTTTATGTATTTTTTATTGAAGTACAGTCAGTTACAATGTGTCACCTTCTCGTGTACAGCCCAATGTTCCAGTCATGCATATACATACATATATTTGTTTCCATATTCTTTTTCATTAAAGGTTATTATAAGATATTGAATATAGTTCCCTGATCTGTACAGAAGACACCTTTTTTTTTGGTGGAAGTTTAGTATCTTTCTGGACTTCTCTCTCTTTGCCCTCTCATAACACTTCTTAATCCTCTTCCCTGATTTTTTAAAAATAGATTTATCCTCTAATATACAACTCAATGTACTTTATGTATACCAGTTTCCCTCCGTTATTTCTTCCGTAAGAGTAGAGATTTTCTGTTACTTTTATCCATTGCATCTGCAGCACCTACAAGAGTACTTACATGTAACAGGTGCTTAAGAAATGTTTATTACCTGAAATACTGGCTTTATTTACCAGTGGCCTCAGGAATATGTTGTACCTGGGATCATTAAAAAAAAAAAATCAGCCTGAGGTTTCTCGTTCATGCCAGTAGTGTAAATTTGAACTCCCAACTTATGTAAAGAGCATTCCAGGATTTTATTTTTTCAGAGGAGACTTTTTTTTTTTTAAAGATAAGTAGCCCAGCCAGAGACTGGTTATTTGGAATTTCCCTGTACCAGTGGAAGGATTTGTTTTTTCTTTTGGCAGGGCAGGTTGTGGGGAGGATCTGTTTTTTCACCTTTGAGAGTCCCATATTTTCATGGAGATTTCATTCTTTAAGTAGGCACCATACTTTATTCTGTATTTCTACATAGGCATTGAAATTCAAGTCTCTAGGTTGCTAGCTTCTCTTCCTGAACCCCTTCAGCAGTTGTAATAGCAGTTCAAATGTATTGTTTTCCTGTTTCTTCTTCTTTTTTGTCTCTTGGAGTTGGCCTTTCTTGCAAGTTCAACTCTACATTGAAAAGTGGTTTTTTTTTTTTTTTTGTTATATTTACCTAGTATTTGTAGGTGTTTGTGAAGTGATAGTTTTTAGGTCATCTTAGTCCACTCACTGTCTTGCTGGAA
This sequence comes from Vicugna pacos, assembly GCF_048564905.1. Classification (NCBI taxonomy): domain Eukaryota; kingdom Metazoa; phylum Chordata; class Mammalia; order Artiodactyla; family Camelidae; genus Vicugna; species Vicugna pacos. The sequence continues at coordinate 14,072,867 of NC_132988.1, forward strand.
CTTTGATTTATAACTATCATATATAACAAAGCACTTGGTATAAAATAGCCAGTGAATAAATTATAGTACCAATTTAGGCAACATTAGGCCATGTTATTTCCTACCTAGTAATACATTGGAAGTTTATTACTTTAGATAATTCCAGAAAATGGAGTTCTACTGCGGGTCAATGAAGAAATTGTAAGTAAAGAAAATTTGTCATTTTTCTTCTTTCTCAAATCCTTAACATTTATATATGCAGGCAGATGAGCAGTTTTTAATCTTAGAAAGCAATCCTCTATTACCAAAACCAAATATAGATTCATGGGAAATTTTATATATGGCAGGTAGTGTTTTAGATTTTGGTATTTAAGTGAGTTTTCTGAGCTTTTAGAATTGTAGAATATTGTGGGATGGTGAAAGGCAGCCAGTTTTTTTTCTTCCAACCCTTACCCACTTAAAGGAAACAACATATAATGACATAGTACCATTCTTTGAATTTTAATTCTTCATATGTTCTTAATCATTTAGATGAAATGCTAGTAACATGCATAGAAATCTCATTTGTACTGACAGGGAGCTTTGCAATTTTACTATTTTTAGTATTTCATCTGCCCAGGGGTGTCTTTTGAAACAAACTCTCAGTAAGCAAGTCAAATGATGACCATTTGTTTATTTTTTATTGAGATATAGTTTATTTACAGTACTATTTAAGTTTCAGGTGTACAACACAGTGATTCACACTTTTTAAAGATTATACTCCATTTAAAGTTACTATAAAATATTTTCTGTATTTCCTATGTTGTAAAATATATACTTGTGGCTTATTTTATACCTAATAGTTTGTACTTCTTAATCCCCTGCCCCATATTTCCCTTCTCCCTCCTCTCTCCGCAGTGGTTACCACTAGTTTGTTCTCTATTATCTGTGAGTTTTCTTTTTTGTTATATTCAGTAGTTTGTTGTATTTTTAAGATGCCACATATAAGTGATACCATACAGCATTTGTCTTTCTCTGACTTATTTCACTAAGCATAATCTCTAGGTCCATCCATAGTGTTGCAAATGGAAAAATTTCATTCCTTTTTATGGCTGAGTAGTATTACATTGTATATGTATATACATACATACATAAGACATCTTCTTTATCCATTCATCTGTTGAGGGACAGTATGGTTGCTTACCTGTCTTGGCCAATGTGAATAATGCTGCCATGAATACTGGAGTACATGTATCTTTTTGAATTAGTGTTCTCATTTTCTTGGGATATATACCCAGGAGTGGGATTGATGGATCATATGGTAGTTCTTTTTTATTTTTTTTTGAGAAACCTCCATACTGTTTTCCATAGTGGCCGCACCAATTTGCATTCCCACTAACAGTGTTCAAGGGTTCACTTTTCTTTACATCCTCGCCAACATCTGTTAATCTCTTAGGTACAACACGTAAATTGAGAAGATGGCTTTTGACTTAAAAATTTCAGGGACTGTTTTGTTGATTTATTTCTTTGAAACACTAAAGAAAATTATTCAGTTTAGCCAAGTTCAAAATTCAGGATAGCATATCATTCAAATTTTTTCTAGTTTATATCGTTAGACATTAATTTTTTATTCTATGACGCTAACTATGCATGCATGAACAGTTATATCAAATTATACAAGTGGTACTTCAGAAGGAAGGATTGAAATTAATACTTCATTCTGTGGTCCAGATGTAATGGGGCTTAACCTGGGTGTAAGTCAGGGTGTGACTGAGTCGGTAGATTACGTATTAGCCAACATAAGTGGTTTTTATAAGTATTATTTTACTTAATCCACACAACACTCTTTGAGGTAATACTTTATAAAACTTGTTTTATAGCAAGAAAACAGGATTGGAGAGATTAAAAATGCTCCAGTCCCACAGTTAGTAAGATGGGATTAGGATCCAGGTTGTTTGAGCCTGAATCCTCCACACTGTATTATATACCGTTTTGACTATAAATTTAAGTTGCTTGCTCACATTAGAATTGTAGAAATGGCCACTTAACTAAATTCCTCAAGAATTGTATTCATTGAAGAACTACTTCATGATAATCAGAAACGTTGTTAAGAGTGATAAGCTTTGAGAAAATAAATGATTTAAAAACTTTATCATTGATTTAACTGTGCATATTTTATCTGATTCTTTAAACCAGTTTCCCTGTGTGTCAAGTGGTAAGTACATGGTAACTTGTATATGTTTAATATATCCACCATTCAATTTTCTTTTATTCTGATAACCAGGGGAAAAAATGAAATGACCAGCTTTTTAATATTAAGAGATGAATTAGACATCTAAGTTGTGATTTATGAATATTGTTCTTAATCTGTATTACTTGTGTTTTTTTTCATGGTTTTGTTAGATAGCACCTTAGCCTGAGGGCAGAAATATGAAAGAAAAGAAAAAATAGTTATTTTGCTAGTTACTTGTTAGTATCTCTTGAAAAGATCTGGAAAAAGCTGAGCATTAAAAAGTTAACATGAAAAATTTTGGCTTATGTTTGGGAATTTCATTTATTCTGAATTCTCATTTATACAGAATATAATGGTGACTTCACTTGGGAAATTTTTGAACACTGAGAGGGTGTCCTGATTAATAATTAATACTCAAGTTTGCAGTGTCCCCTACTTTGCAATGACAATTTTAATAGATCTTTTTCTCCTGTTCATCATTGTTGCTTCCAGATACTTATCTTCTCAATCACCTGGGGATACTTTTCCATTTTCCTCCTTTTGTACCTTGCTCACACAAGACCTAGATTTCTTTTTTGACACTGAAACTACTGCTTAAGATGCTTCTCACTTCAAAGAAATTCAGTGTTTTCTATTCCCTTCTGGACCTACTTGGAGTCTTCTAGAGCTCTGCTCTGGCTGCTATATTTGATATTGTAATGGGGAAGAAAAAAATGACTGTTTCTATTATCGAAATTTTTCCAATGGAATCTATGGGATAATATCTAAAATTTATTGAGTGCTTCTGTGACCTACTAAGCAGTACTCCTTTGCCCTTACTCTACTCTTGTTTACTCCATTCTGGATGCAGTGGCCCCTTCACTCTTGTTTTTCCCTCTGCCTAGAATAATCTCCTCTTAGTTATCTAATTATATTATAAATATCAATAAATCATATACTATAAATATAAATTATAATTTTATACCTTGAACTTCTGTTTGATTCTTTTTCATATTCATATTTTTATAGTTCCTTTTCCCTGGTCACCTTTCTGATATCTCTTATTTTCTTAAACATTAACATTTTAATATTGTATATCTGATCATGTTTAATTTTTAAATTAATATTTAAATTTTTTCAATTTATTCAACAAGTATTTGAGTACCTGTTAAAAGAAAAACAAAATCTATAGGTGTATGAAAGCTATTTGCAAGGTGTATTACAGAGTGATACTACTGAGAGAAATAACAAATTCCTCTGTGTTTGTGTGTGTGAGTGCACGTGCGTGTGCATTTTTTAAAAAAATTGAAGTATAGTCAGTAACAGTGTGTCAGTTTCTGGTGTACAGCATAATGTCCCAGTCATTCATATACATACATGTATTTGTTTTCATATTCTTTTTTGTGAAAGGTTATTAGAAGACATTGAATATAGTTCCCTGTACTATACAGAAAAAATTTGTTTTTTATCTATTTTTTGTGTATCTGATCATTTTTATCTTCTTCACTGTTTGGGGTCTGTTTCTATAAAGCTTCTTGTTCTGCTGATTCTTGAGGGTTTGTTTCTTCATTATTTTGTGATTTAAAAAAAATTGTGAGCTTGTGTTCTGTGGCTTTTTATTTTTGAGTATAGTTTGAGGCCTGGGTATAAGTACACTCCTCCTAATGAGATTGGTGTTTGCTTCTGTTATGCTCCAGTGTCTTCAAACTCAGAATCTCTTGAAACTAAATTTTTAGTTTGAATTTTGTTAAACCTCACAGGTGATATGAGTTCCGTCCCATTTTGGAGTGAGAGGGGAGAGATTTCTTTTTTTCTCTTCTACCCAGCTTGAGACACAAAATATATCCACTGTTTCCTACAATAAGCATATCCTGTCCCTGTTGTCCCCCTACACCTGGTTCACCTGCTGAGAGAGTTTCTTTTCAGATTTCCCACCTTGTTTAGGCCACAAGCTTTTTGTCCTTTTCTGCCTTAGTAGTCCTTTTAGACTCAGTTTCTAAACCTCTAGAGATTGGTGGCTGCTCTCAGGGCAGATACTGGCCTCAGTGCTCTCTGAAGCTTTGTTGTTTCTTACCTGCAGAGATTTTCCTTGGGGTCTCTCTAGTTCAACCATCCATGAAAATAGTTTTTTAGCTTAATATTCAGCATTTTAAGGAATTCCGAAGCATGAGTGTTTTTCTGGACAGCTAAGTCTCCTGTATTGCCAGAAACGGATCTGATTTCTTCTTCCAGTTATCTGTGATTCTTCCCTTAAGGTCTCTGTTCAGATGTTACCTTGTTAGAGAATCTTTACATACTGCCAAACAGGTGCGCTCCTTGTCACTCTTTACCTCCTATATTCTGCTTTATTTTTCATAGCATTTATCTCCATCATATATTTTGTTCGTGTTTCCTTATGTTAGAAAATAAGCTCCATTTTTTGGTTTACTACTATATTGTCAGTGCTTAGTATAGTGCCTGACACATAGTTGGTGCTCAAATATGTGTTGGATGAATGAATGTGCTTAATGCTTTAAATTGATTATGTCTTTTAATCCTCACAGTAACTGTGAGGTAGGTGATTTTATCATCTTCATTTTAAAGGTGTGAGGAGCCTCAGGCTTGCAGAGTTAATTAACATGCCCAGGGTCACAAAGTGGCAGAGGAGGTAGATGGTGAACCCTAGACAGTCCAACTTCAGAGCAACCTGTTCTAACCACTGTGCTGTGGTGGTAGTAGTGAGGGTGGTTCTTTAGTAGGTTGGTATAACACTGGTATAATTCTGGAGTTCAGCTGTACTCTGTATCCATTGCTTCTTTGGGAAACTGTATTCTAGATTTCAATTAATTGATTTACAACTAAAAATTTGGAAGGTAATATGTACATTGGAAACTTAGGCAGTACAGTAGTCCTTCCTTATTTGCAGGGTTACGTTCCAAGAGCTCAGTGGTTACCTGAAACCACGGATAGTACCAAACATTATATATACTGTGTTTTCCTATATGTATACCACATATATTTCTGTGGTATGCTCTAATTTATAAGTTAGGCAGAGCAAGAGATTAACACTAATAACTAATAATAAAATGGAACAATTGTAACAATATCCTGTGAAAGAAGTTATGTGAATGTGCTCTCTCTCAAGACGTATTCTACCAGCACACCTTTTCTTCCAGAAATTGAAGGTTTGTGGCAACTTTGTGTAAAGCAAGTCTGGTGGGCCAATTTTCCACCAGCATTTGCTCACTCCTTGTCTCTGTCACATTTTGGTAATTCTCATAATATTGTAAACTTTTTCAGTATTATATTTATTATATAATAGTATATTATATAATATTATATAAGATCTTTGATGTTACTATTATAGTTGTGTTGACATGTTTTAGCAATGAAGTATTTTTAAATTAAGGTGTGTGTGTGTGTGTATATATATATATATATATATAGACATAATGCTGTTGCATGCCTAACAAACTATAGTATAGTGTAAGTATAACTTTTATATGCACTGGGAAACCAAAAAATTCCTGACTCACTTTACTGCAATATTTGTTTTATTGTGGTAGTCTGGAACTGAATCTCCACCATCTCCTAGTTATGCCTGTACAAATGTAATGCCTTTTCCACCTTAAATAAGCACTTAACCATGCACTGTGGTTCTAACTTTTGCAGATTGAGGTTTGACTGCAAAATAAGCATGGGTTTTTTTTTTTTTCTTCACAATTTCACGGATAGAAGAAAATTCATTCATACTGGAGACCTTAGCAATCTCAGCATACGATGTTTTTCTTTGCTTATTAGGTCACTGGCTTTCACCTTTTTGCTTAAAGTGAGCACTTTATGGCTTCTCTTTGGCATATCCAAATTGTCAGCATCACTACTCTTGCACTTTGGGATCATTATTAAGTAAAATAGGGGCTGCTTGAACCCAAGCACTGCAATACCTCTACGGTCGATGTGCTAACCTAGATGGCTACTAAGGGGTGAAAGGGTGGGCTATGCTAGACAAAGGGATGGTTTGTGTCCTGGGTGGGATGGAGCAGGATGACTCGAGATTGCATCACTCTACTCAGAATGGCCTGCAATTTAAAACTGAGAAATAGTTTATTTCTGGAATTTTCCATTTAATATTTTTGGACCATGGTTGACCTAGGGTAACTGAAACTGTGGATAAGGGCGGTGGTTTCTATATTAAATATGGTAAGTTCTTCCTCTCCTATTTTCAATTTCTTTCATTCTTCCCATTTTTAAAAAAAAATTTATTTTTTAAAGTAACTGTTAGGCTGCTCTCTCTTAAGACATTGTAAAGATTCTGGTGAAGTTATGCTGTATTACCTTTATTTCTTACAGTTGATAAAGTAGTTCAAATATTTAATTTATAATGAATTTTAGTTAGAGAAGGCATGTAAGTAAACTAATTAGTAGGTAGGGAAACAAAAAGCCTGATGATTCCTTCCTAACCAAGGTTATCAAACAAACTGTATTTCCTCTTGCAGTCTTCATTTCAGTGCTATCCCTTTCCCTTTCCCAGAAACTTAACCTTGACTTGCCTTCTTCCTTCCTTATTCCCACAACCGGTCTGTCACTGAACAGTCTGCCTCTTAGTTCCACCCCCCGGAATCTCTTGCTGGGATTATCGTAAAACCTTTCAGAACTGTTCTTTTCCTCTGCCGTGCTGTTCCACAGCATGGTCTCCGAGGCCCCAACTCCTCCTGTATTTTCTTTCCTTTCTCATCGTCTTCACTCTATAAGCTATACTTAAGCCATGCTGAACTTTTTCTTACTCTCTTAGTAGGTCTTGCCTTCACAACATTGTGCTCTTCTTTCAACTCTTCTCTCTGCTTGGATGCTTTTCTTCCTTCTCTGCCTGTCATTGTCAAGCTCATACTTTAAGACTTAGCTTAGATATCACCTTCTTTACGAATCCCAACTCTCTGCCCAACTCCGAGACACATGTTTGTTCTGCATGTTCCACCACGGAGCTTTGTTCATAGCATGTAGCATTTATTTAGTGCTGTTATAATTGTATGTTTATACATTTCTCCCACTTGACCAAGAGCTTGAAGGCAGAGACTATACCTTTATTATCTTCTTTCTTGAAGTCAGGTTTATTGAGGTGCAATAGACACAGAATAAAACTCATTGCTTTTAGGTGTAGAGTTTGGTGTATATCACCTTGTAACCATCATCGTGGTTGAGATGTAGGATGTTTATGTCACCCCGGAAAGTTCTCATGTGCCCTCTAGTAGTCAGGCCTCTCTTCCCTATTCCCAACCCCTGACAGTGATCTAGTTTCTGTCCCTATACTTTCGTCTTTTCTAGAATGTCAAATAAAAATGAAATCATCAGTGAGTAGTCTTGTGACTAGCTTCTTATACTTAGCATACTGCATTTGAGATTCTTTCATGTTTTTGCATATATTACATTTGTTTCTTTTTATTTGAGCTGTATTTTACTGTATAGACGAACCGCAACTTGTTTATCCAGTCACCATCTGGTTTCCATCGGCCTTATAGATAAAGTTGCCTCTAGACATTTCCATACAAGTCTTTATGTGGACATGTTTTTGTTTTTCCTGGGTAAATAGCCAAGAGTATGCTTACTGACTCATGTGGTAAATGCATTTTAAATTTATAAGAAACGGCCAAATTCTTATCCAAAGTAGCTGTGCTGTTTTCCATTCCCACCAGTAATGCTGAGTTCTAGTTGTCCATAATGCTGAGTTCTAGTTGTCCATCCTTGACAACACTTGGTATTGTCATTGTTTTTAATTTTATTCTAGATTCTAGGACGTTTGTAGTAGTGTTTTGTTGTAGGCCTTCATTTTTTTAACTTGTAATATTTAACATAGCTTCTGGCATATTCAAGATGGAATAACAAAATATTTACATATTTTTGACCAGGCAAGTGTCTTATAGTGTTTTATGTTACTGTTAATCTTGAGCTGCACCACTTTAAAGCCAAATCATTTTTAGGCTATAAAGGTTTGAATTAAGACATAAGAATAAGAATCATACTTCAGCTTTTTCTGTGGTTGAAGTGATATTCTCTACCAACTATATAGTAACGTATATATTTATAAATAATTAAAAATCATCAAAATTTATTGGTAATATTGTTTAGTTCTCTTGTGGGATGTGAATTTAGTCAGTTACTTAAGATAGTCTCTAATTTTTCTCTTCTAGGTTCTATCCTTGAGATGATTGTCCTTTGATTTTTTTTTTTTTTTTTTTTGATTTCTGGTTGTTGAAAATTTCTCCCCTTCTTAACTAGCCTTAGTGTGTTATTTTGTTTTGAACTATGGGCATACTTAGGAGATACTGCAGGTTCAATTCCAGACTGTCACAATAAAATGAATATTGCAATAAAACAAGTCATACAAATTTTTTTGGTTTTCCAGTAACATATAAAAGTTACATTTATAGTGTAGTCTACTTATAATGTAGTCTGCTAGGTGTGCAATACCATTATGTCTAAAAATACAGTGTATTTTTTTATTGCTAAAACATGTGAAAAGAATTACATTAGTAACATCAAAGATCAGTGATCACAGATCACCATGATGATGATAATAACGAAAAAGTTTGCAGTTTTGTGAGAATTACCAAAATGTGACACAGAGACATGAAGTGAGCAAATGCTGTTGGCAAAATGGCACTGATAGACTTGTTCCATGCAGGGCTGCCACAAACCTTCACTTTGTCAAAAATGCAAAATCTGCAAAGCACAGTAAAGTGAAATTTTTGCTGTAAAATGAGGTATGCCTGTATTTGCATTTCTTGGCATGTGACAGAACCTGTTACAACATGTCATAGCATGGAAGGAAACATAAAAATAACACATTCTAACTGTCAATTTTTAGGTAAGGAAATTGAGGATTAAAGAGGTGTTTAAGTTGGGTCAGCTGTTTAGGACCAGAACTGGTTCTGGAACCCAAGTCTCCTAAATTATCATACGTTTCTCTCTTTACTTAGACATTAATGGCTTTCAGTTTAGTGAATCAAGTTTTATTATTCCTCTTTTCATTTGAGGCAGATTTTTCTATTGTTTCTTGGCTTTCTCTTTCTTCAGATTTACCCACACTCAAATGAAAACCTCAATCTGATTATAGTTGTTTTTTGTAGTTTCTAATTGATTATGTTTCTGAAGATCAGTGGTCCATAATAGAATTAGCGTTTTTCTACTCTGACATTATACAGACAAATTGAGAAACTAGGATTTTGTCAATTAAGATGTGAGGAAGGAAACTAGCATTTTTTATGTACTTTAGAATGGATTTTCATACTTATGGTATTACTTTTATATATTTGCCTTAACACTGGAGGGTTGGAGTAATATATCTGGATAGTGATCTTAAAATATACTGAATATATACCAAAGTTTTCTGGATTACAAATACAAAGTACCACTTTAAACATGTTATGACACTTTTTCAATATTTTCTTGGGTTTATTCTGACTTGTGGTTAGATAACTAAACAAGGTTAAGAGTAATTTTAATGTATGTATGTGTGTGTGTGTGTATGTGTATTTTTATGGTTACTAACATGGCAGAACTGGAGGTTCTTTAGGATTGGGTATATCAGAGCTAGTAACATACACAAATATTTGCAGATACAGCATAATTACAGATTTTAAAATACAGCTGTATATTTGTCTTTTTTCCTTAAATACTTGTCATTGAATAATACAAGAATCTTTTAACTTGTGGAATTGTCTAGAAATTTTATTTCTCTAATTTTGTCTTTTGTATATTAGTGCAATGGTGTTTTTTTCCCTTTAACCAACTTATTGCCTGCTTTCTTTTTATCCTCTCCCCTTCTCGCTCTTTCTGCCTCTCCTCTTTGGTTGTGAATCTCAGTTATTTTATGATCTTGGGCAAGAAAATTTACCACTCTGATTTTTAGTTTTTTCTTATGGAAAATAGGGCTGATTCTGTGTATCTCATAGGGATTGTTATATATTAAAACACCTACTAGGTACTTACTGCTAGTTACCTTGTTTTTTCTCTCTACAATTTTAAAATATTTAACAAAATCTTACATTTTGGGGTTTAAAATTTGACCTATTGTTAATCAATAAAAATTAACAAAATTTTATTGTGGAAAATTTCAAATGTATAGAAAAGCATGAGAGAGCTCAGCTCCTCTGCACCCATCAGCCAGCTTCAATCATTATCAACGTTCTTTCATTTTCTCATATGTTATTTTAACTAATGATGTATGGCCTCTATGTATATTTTTTCTTTAGCTCTCTATAATTTGTTCCTTGGAATTATAATGCTTTAATTAAGGTTATTAACATTTGGGGAGCAATTTTTTAGGAACTTAAAGTCTGCTGCCAAAGTTTATTAAAAAATTGCCAAGATAGCATCCATGGTATTTTTTTTTTTTTGAATTGAAGTATAATCACATTACAACGTTGTATCAACTTCTGGTGTACAGCACAATACTTCAGTCATATAGGAACATATGTATATTCATTTTCATATCTTTTTTCACCGTTCATTACTATAAGATATTGAATATAGTTCCCCTGTGCTATACATGGTATGTTGAATGTAGTAGAACTGTGCTCAACAACAGGATCTAGTGTGTGCTATCCTGTTGTGTTTTGAGAGCAGTAGTATTTGGCTTTTTTGTCTTTTCAAATGGTTTTATAATTAAAATTATCTCGGGTCACCGTGTGTTTATACCTTGGGCTTTATTTTTTTTTCTTGCATATTTGATATGCATATTTGTAATAATCTAATTTAATATGACAGATACTGATTTGACTTTGGTCTTAGAGGAACAGTTTTCAGTAAGATGACTGCGCTTGTTGAATTGGCTTTTGTCCTACCTGGTAGAGATTTATACCCATACTCTTGTAAGTCCCTTATTGTCAGTGACCTTGAAGACACTAGCGTAGTTTCTCTAATATCTATATTGGTGTGTTTCTGTTTTAGCTCTTGTCCTTACTGGAGTTGGGGGTGAAATATTCTTAATTTCCAATTATTGTCCACCATAGTCCCAAGAACCTCCACTCATTGGGACTGTTGTATAGTTTAAGTTCTTATTTTTGCCTAGAAATACCAATTCACTGGTATAGATGAGGAAAACCCTTCCTGTATAAATATGAAGACATGAGGACTTGCTGTTGGAACAAAATTTTAAGAATATTTTTGCCTAAAGCAAGTCAAATTTTGACTCTTAATAAGGATGTTTTCAGCTAGCTTCTCTGCTCTCTGGCCCCACTGGGTATATTATTAGTTTGGTACATCCTATTGTTTTTTCTGTCCTTTAGAGGAAGGTGGAAATTTCCACAAAGATTTCTTTTCTCTCCCTCTACTCACGGCAAGTAGAACTGTCGTTGCCCTTTCCCGCCTTGGGCTGCTGCTGCTTTTCCTTGAAACCTGTATTCTGATCTTTTCAAATTGGTAGCTTCCTTGGCACTCTGGCTCAAGTGAAAAGCCTGTAAAAATCTTTGTTTTCAGTCACTGCACGGTGAGTAGATTTCTGTTTTGTTTTCCTAGCATGTTTGCTACCTTCAGTAGAGTGAAAAAGTAAGCATGATGACTTTTACTGATTGGTTCAGAAATAGTTACTGTACCAGTACACTCCCTCTTCTTTAAACATCTTACTGATTTTTGTGGTCTGCATACATTCTATTTCAGATCGTGTCTTAGCATCCTCTGCTAGTTAAAAAGGAGGCTGATGGTTGACCAAGATCTATGTACATAATAGGCTTGGTCTTAGTCACGAAGAATATTCTAGATTAGGACGTAAAAGAATGAATTATTGTACTACATTTCTAATTATAGCATGCTAGTTACTTAGAAAACGCTGCTTTGGAAAGAAATTTTCTCTATCCAATTTAATTTGTATATTTTAAGTTGATGTTAAAATGTTGATTTTTATGTTAAAAGAGCTCCATTTAAAGTTTGAGAACTACTGATTTCTAATCCAAGTATTGTACTCTTGAAGAAACTTACCTTTGACTCAGAGTCAAAGATTGCAAAACCAACTAACACTCATGTTGCTCCTGGTCCTTTCTGGGCAATGATAGTAAAACGCAATCAACCAAAAGATGGTAAAATTGATCTGATTTGCACGAAGGCTGTGATTGTGTTGCTTAGAGTTTGAGTCAGGCCTAACTGGAGGTGGTATTTCCTAAGTATGAAATGTCATTTGGTGTTTTTTACATTAACCTTCTCATACATGATTTTGGAATTTCTTTTAGAGCTCCTTCTTGTTTTCTAGTTAGTAAACAAAACAACCAACCAACAACCCCAAACAAAACCTAAAACCAAAACAGACTTGTGTTTCTCCTCATTGCATTTATAATTACTTCTGAAGTAAATTTGAAATAGTGGTACATTTCCTTTGATATCTGATATTTAATTTAACCCAGTTTAGTTCTTTTTAAAGTATAATTTTTAGATTCTGGCTAGCTGAGAGCACTATTGACAGATTGTACAGTTCCACATTGTGGATAGGTACATATGCCTATGTGACTGTAAAGAATATGCTTTTATCCACTGGAAATGTACTTAGTTGTCAAATTTATGTGTTTAGTATACTGGAAAAAATGTATTTTAGGAATTAGATTAGTGAAGAGTCATTTGGACTTTTAGCTGTTATTTTTGAGTATCATTTTCTTCTACAACAGAAGGATATAAACATATGTCCATTAAAATTATCTGAATTCTAGATTTCAACATGTATACATTAAATTTTGTGTTGGATAAAATGCTAAATAAAAACATTTTAGAATGGGATTTACATAGACCCAACTAACATAAAATAGTTATTTTGATTTTACTTGTTCCATAGTGGAGCTTATGTCACAGGATTTATTTTGGACGTAAACATGAGTTTGTTTAAAAAAAACCTTTAGTTTAAAACAAGCTTTTTTAGACTTATTAAACATAAGTTTACTCACTGACAAGTAAGATAGCTAGGTACACAAAGGAGTGTTAAAGAATTTGATGCTGCTAGCAAGGATTTTTTTATGTTAAGTCATACCACCACTTTTATGATTCCATTTACTTCTTTCCTTTCTTCTAAGTTAAAGTGTGCATATATTAGAATAAAAGCCAAAATTTCTTTTTGTCTATTACACACACACACACACACACACACACACACACAATTTGAAATTTCTTTGGGAAGTCAAAGCATAACAAAGAAGAAAATGTATGTTAGCAATGAAGGGAAGTTAGTGTTTAGGGTGAAGATTTACAGCAGATTACCATTTACATTTTTAGTGAAAGATGGTGTGTCAGTTAAGACATTGTATATTTTGGCATATTGGATAAAATTGTAAATCCTAACTATTAAGTCATACAATGTAAAAGTTTTCCTATGTATGGCATGTATTTCTCTCTTAATTGGATTTTAACAGTTGAATGTAATTAGCTAGTTTCATTGGCAGCTTCTTTGTGGTTCCCTTTATCTTATGGTTCAGAAAAGTATGAGCTGACTTTGAGCTATGTCAGGGAGTAGTGTAGGAAGTGAGACTTACAGCTTGCATTAAGATGTCTTCTCAGGCTGGAAGGAGCATGGCATAATAAGGATGAAATAAATATTTGTTGCATAAATGAGTAAATTATGAACGCATGCACAAATGAGAACATTTTAGGAATAGAAAGATGAGCATGGCCATACACCATTTCTTTTTCTAGTAAGTATCTTGAGTGTTCAGATGACTAGTCTCTGATTCTTACCCATCAGCCATTTGTAGTTTTTTGGAACCCTTACTACAAATTAAGAATACATAGAACATCACCTGGGTGAAGGTCCTGGGGGAAAAATTCCTACATGCCTACAGTTGGCACGTTGTAGTATTTCAGCACAAAATAATTAGGAACTTTTACTGTATGGAATACTTGTGTATCACTCAGGTAACAGAATTTGAAATACTTGATTTTAATACATTGTATTTTATTTTATTGTATTTTTTAATTGAAATATGGTTGATATACTAATACATTTTATTTTAAACAAACTTTATGCAATGGAGAGAACTGGTTTTAAGTCCAATTCTGCCACTTCCAAACGAGACATGACCTCATGTTAATCACTCTTAATCTCCTTATTTGCAAATAACTTAACCATATTTGAAAGAATTCACTTATCTGCTTGAGTATTTGTTGAACTGTTTTGATAACATAATGATGCTCTTGAGAGTTACTGAATTAGGTGGTATAGTTTACCCTATTGCTGAATATCTGGAGATTATTAGATTTCGAGTTCTTTGATTTCTATAGGATTTCTTTTACCTGTTGATGTTGGGTTACCAACTGTTATTCCGCCCCCCTTTTTAAATTGTTTTAAAAGATACATAACATAACATTTGCCCTCTGAAACATTTTTGAGTGATATTAAGTACATTCATATTTGTTGTACAACCATCATCACCGTCCAGCTCTGGAAGTCTTCATCTTGTGTAACTGAATCTCTTTACCTGTTAAATAACAACTCTACCTTCTCCCCTTATGCCTTGTTCCAGCCAGTCACCATTCTACTTTCTGTGTCTATGTATTATTTTCTTTAAATCAAATAATTATTTTTTTATAGTAATGAAAACACAAAGTGGAGAAATCTATTTTTATGTTACTGCAGATTTCAACATCTGTTCAACAACAGATTTTTGACATCTTAGAGGAGGAGAAATTTAGAGGAAACATGTAATAATGCTGGACCAGCGTATGGTGAATGATTTGTGACTTACTTGGAGATACCATTTGTGCCAGTTATTTCAGTTCAGTTTCTACATTTGATAGTTCAACATGAAAGCATTAAAAAAATAAAAATGTTTACTGAATTCACGTTTAGTAGCTACAAGTTGGAATGGAAAATTTTAAAGAAGGTGGAAAAATCATCAGACTGGATAATTCCTAGGAAATTACTTAGTACAGAGTTTTTCCCTCCCACTTCCCAGTTTTGCACCTGTCATTTGTGTAAATACAAAGATCACAGTGTGGGTTTTCAGATTGTTTTCCCAGCTTAGTGTATTGCTTACATTTCTTCCATTACATTCATAGTCTCCTGATTCACTTGGATATACTGATAAGCATTGCCCTACATTCTGGCTTGTTCACTGCCTGCCCTCTGCAGCCATTTATTTGACCCAGCATAGTGATCTTTTGTTAGCTCCTTCTAGAAGTAGAAATGCAGTGGTAAAAATCATGCAAATTTAAAAAGAAACCTGTGTTTTTAATTCTGTGGGCTTTCTTTTTGGCAAATACACTGTAGCATGCAGGTGAAAGCAGAAATCTCTAGTAATCTTAGCATTTCTTTCTTTTTTATGGGGATTTCTCTGACAGTTGAATTATGTTTTTACTACTTACTATCTTTGAAATCTAATTTATTGTAATCTTATATTTTTTCCCCTTGTTTTCAGTTTGTCCTTTATTGACAATTAATTTTGGATGATCCACCTATTGATTTAACCAATTTAACAGTTTTCAGTTCCCGCTAAGCCTGGTTTTCAAGGGACATTTTATTTGATCATTGAAAGCCCATTTAAAATACATTACATATTTAAAATAGCTGTACATTGATTTCCTCACAATGTATGTAGATATTTTATATTTGTAAGTAAGCAAACATATTACAAAATGAATCTTAAGAATTAATGAATACATAAAGTCCCAATTGCTTGAAGACTAGATTGGTAACACAAAGTATCTTGTTCCTTTAAGTAGTCTTAATTTAGTGTTCATGGTGTGTCTTGCTGTCTTTCTCCCTAAAAGCTTGTTAGTTGGATAAAGAAAATTTTTTGAGGTTTGTTTTTTTTTTTGCCTCTCCACTTATTATTTTTCATTGACCCTAAGATGCTATTCATTGTAAGATGCATCATTATGTTATGTACCACCAAGAAAGAGAATTTTATTAAACTATGAAATAGTGCTTTCTTATCATTGACTTTTTTTATTTAATGGAGGTGCTGGGGATTGAACCCAGGACCTTGTGTGTGCTAAGCATGTGCTCTACCACTGAGCTATTACAGTCCCTTCTAAAACACTTTTTATTTGTTAATAATTGCAGACTTAAAAGTTGCAAGGACATCTGCATATCCTTTTTCTAGTTTAATTTATTATTAACAATCTGTCTCATTTGCTTTATCATTGCTTGCTTCTCTCTATGTATGTGTATCCACAGTTCCTTTCTGACATTTGAAAGTAAGTTGAGCACATTGGCAGTTTAGCCCTTAATGCCATAGTGTGTATTTCTTAAGAAAGAGGGGTATCTCTTACATAATCAACATACAATTAGAATGTTTCTCATTTTTGTTTTTTTTGATATTTGTTCATGATTAGATTCAGGTTATACATTACTGAAAAGAATTCTACATAAGTGATGCTGTGTTTTTCTTAGGGCATCAAATCTGGAGTCCCACAGTGTTCATTTGGTCTTTATTGGTGATGATTTTTATTACTTGAGGTATTGTCTGATTTGTTCACTGTATAGCTATTATTTTTACCCTTACCATTAATAAGCAATCTGTGAGGAGACCCTTTAAAACTATGCAATTATCTTGCTCCTCATCAAAAATTTTCCCTAGATTTAGCATCCATGGATTCTTGCCTAAACAAATCTTTATAATGATAGTTGCAAAATAATTTTTCAACTTTAGCATTCCCTTCATATTTACCAGTCAACCTTTGTCATTCTCCCGTAAACAAGAATCCTCTCTTCTCCCCCATTTATATATTTGTGTATTTATTATCGATACAAACTCTTGGATTCTTATTTTTTGTAGTTGTTTATAATTCATTACTGTTCTTAATTATTTTGATGCTCAAATTTTGATGTACTGCCATACATTTTGACACAATAGTGTGTTTCATAACAGTATAATCTTCATACCTATTCTGGAATGAGCCACTTTTCTCTGGAACTTACGTTACTTTGTGGAGAATGGTCACGGAGGCCAAGTTTTGGGTGTTAGGCATCTTTGCTTTTGGGTTCTTTCAGTTGACAGAGGAAGAAACATGCATATATTTATATATGCACATTGAGTATATGTGCTTATATGAATAGACACTCATATTTTATACATGCTTGCATACACATATATACATAGTTAAGAATTTACGAGTTCACACTGACATCTTCAAATTATGTCCATCCTGGTAGGATTTTTGTTTATCTCCCCTCACTGTATATTTGTATATCTCCTCCACGGTGAGAACCCTGGCTTCCAATAGTATGTACATATTCCAATTGTTCTGATCAGAGTACTTCTAAAATAGTTTTAGAATTACTATGCCTGTACTACTGCCACATACACAAAAACTCATCTAAAAAGAATCAGAATTTGTAGGACTGAGGATACACACACACACACACATACACACACACAGTCAAATACTGTGTCCATAAATTACTTGGATTAGCTCTTTTTCTCCCTTCTGTATGATTATGGTATCAATTTAAACTGCAGTTGGATTTTTGGTTTTGTTTTAGTTACACCCCTTCCCATCTTTATTGATTTAATTAATTTTTTTTTGAACATTTGGAGCATCTTTTCTCTTTGTTTGCTTCATTGTTTTCTGATTTGCCTTTCATTTGCTTAGTTTTGTTAAGCAAAGCAGATAAGTGTCTAATTTTCTCTTTCTTATGCAAAACATAGCATATGCTTTTTTCCCCTAATTTTTTATTGTGGTAATTTATATATAACATAAAATTTACCATCTTAACCATTTTTAAGTGTACAGTTTAGTGTTGTTGAGTACCATTATATTGTGCAACTGTCACAGCCATCCATCTCCAGAACTCTTTTCATCTTGCAAAACTGAAACTCTATACCCATAAGACAATAACTCTATATACCCTCTCATCCCCTGACACCCCTGGCAACCACCATTCTATATCCTGTGTTCATGATTTTGATTATTCTACTTCATGTAAGTGAAATCATACAGTATTTGCCTTTTTGTGGCTGGCTTTTTTCACCAACAAAATACGTCTTCCAGATTCATCTGTGTTGTCATATATTGCAGGGTTTCCTTCCTTTTTAAAGATGAATAATATTCATTGTATGTGTATATTCATATTTTGTTTATCCTTTCATCCATTGATGGACACTTGGGTTGCACCTACATTTTAGCTGTTATGAATAATGTTCTTGTGAACGTGGTGTACAAATATCTCTATGAGACCTAACTTTCAATTTTTTGGGGTATAAACCCAGAAGTGGAATTGTTGAATCATATGGTAATTCTATTTTTAATTTTTTGAGGAGCTTCCATACTGGTTTCCATAGTGGCTGTGCCATTTTACATTCTTTTCAACAGTTCACAAGTGTTTCAGTTTCTCCACATCCTTTCCAGCACTTCTTCCTTTCTGTGAGTTTTCTTTTCTTTTCTTTTTTTTTTTAATAGTAGCTATCCTAATGGTTTATTGTAGTTCTGATTTGTATTTCCCTAATGATTAGTGATTTGGGGCATTTTTTCATGTGCTTATTGGTCTTTTGTATTTTCTTCTTTGGAGAAATGTTTATTTAAATCTTTTGCCCATTTTTGAATAAAGTTGTTTGTTGTTGAATTTTAGAAGTTCTGCATAGATTCTAGCTGGTAATCTCTTATCAGATATATGATATTTTCTCCCATTCTATGGATTGCCATTTTACTCTATTAATAGTGTCTTTTGATGCACAAAAATTAAAAATTTTCATGAAATTCAGTATGTGTTTTCTTTTTGTTGCTTGCACCTTTGGTGTCATATCCAAGAAATCATTGCCAAATTCAATGTCATGAAGATTTTGCCCTGTGTTTTCTTCTAAGAGTTTTACAATTTTAAATCTGACATTTAGATCTTTGATTCATTGTGAGTTAATTTTTTCTATATAGTGTAAGGTGTAAGAGTAAAAGTTCATTCTTTTGCTTATGGCTGTCCAGTTTTTCCAGCACCATTTGTTGAAAAGGCTGTCCTTTCCCCTTTATATGGTCTTGGCACCAGCTTATGCTCTTCTGAAGTTTCCTATTCTCACATAATACTTTCTTATGGAAGTCACTGTGTATCATTCCTTGGAGATATTTCTCATTTTTATTTATTAATTTATTTTTACAGCTGCGTAGTTTTCTTTTGTGTGTATGTACTGTCTTATTTAACCAATCTCCTATACTTAGACATTTGGATAGTTTCTATTATTTCCAAATAATGCTGTAATAAATAACCTCATTCAAATCTATTTTTCTATGGTTGGTGGTGTATCTCCAGGGTGTATTCCTAGAAGTAGAATAGCTGAGTAGAAGTGCAAATTCATTTGTGGTTCTGTTAGATACTAGAAGATACTCACTTTCGTGTGGATTGACCCATTTTGCTAGCAATATATGAAAGTGCCTGTTTACTCATGGTTTGTATTGTCTAGCTTTTGATGTTTTCTGCTAGTCTGGTGGGTGAGAAATGATATTTTAGCATAGTCATAATTTGCATTTCTCATATTTTGAAGTTTTATGTCTTCACAATTTTAGAACCATTTTAATATCTTTTTGTAAATCATATGTTCATGTCTTTGGTCTATTTTTCTATGGATTTTTTGGTCTTTTTTCCCTCAATTAAAAAAATATTTTTGCACATAAGGGATATTAGCCTTCTATATACGTTACATGTTGCAAATACTTTCTCCCAGTTTGTGGTTTGTCTTTTAGCTTTGTTTATGGTATTTTGCCATGCAGACTTTATTTTAATATAGTCAAATTTAATAATCTTTTTCTTTTTTGCAGCTGGATTTTAAATCATAATTAGAAGGGCTCTCCCTAAGTTCAGTTTATAGAAATTTACCCATTTTTTTCTATTACTTGTATAATTTCATTTTTTTACATGTAGACCTCTGATCCATTCTGTGTTAAATTATGAAGAATGAATCCCATTTTGTCTTTTTCCAAATGTCTACTCACTTGTCCCAATACTAAAGATCAACTTCACCCCAGTAATTTGGCATACTATCTTTATCATATACTTGATGTTTTATATCATTGGTCTCTTTTTGAACTTTTCTGTTTGTTTATTCATACCTCAATACCACACTGTTTTAGTTTTAGAAGCTATGTAATACTTTTTAATATCTCGTAGAGTTAGTCTACCTTCATAGCTCTTACTTTGTAGTGTTTTCCTAGCTAACTCTTTTGAATTTATTTTTCTATATTAATTTTAACATCCACTTGGTCTAGTTTCATTATAAAAGCTCATTGGTGTTTTCATTGGGAACACATTGCACTTATTAAATATTTTAGGTAGAACTGATACCATAATTATATTGAGGCATTTTTCACCTAGAACATGGAACATCTTTCCATTTGTTTAAGTCTACTTTTGTTTCTTTCAGGAAAGTTTATATTTTTCTTTATATAGATTACTTGCTAATTGTATTCTTAATTATTTTTTTCCTTTTATGTTGCTATTGTAAATGGGGTTTTCTCACCCATTATATCTTCTAACTGGTTATTATTTGTTACTAGTGAGATATTTTATTCTATATTTACTAAAAACACTTTTAATTTGGACATGAAATTTTTACCATATGTCACATCCATGTGTACATATAAAGGGAAATAGAAGCAAAATAAATTGTTTCAGGTATATCTAAAACTGTTTGATATTCAGAGTCCAAATCTTCTGAGTTATTTTTGATTAAGAGTTCATGGTATCTGTGTTAACTACCCAGTGTTATCCTCTTGGCCATCAAAAATACTGTTGTTGTAGCATTCTTAACAGAGTGTTTCTTTATCATCTTGGAGTTTCTTCTAAGCCACCGTTACTGATTTTGCAAATTTTGATGCTGGTATTTTGGTGATTTTATCAAAAAGTGTTAACGGAAGATTTTAAAGACAAACAACTAAGATGCATTCCTTTCTCAAATGATACTTAAGTGGTTTCTTGACATGAGTGGTTGCATCGTCCAGCCACACTACTGGAAATAACGACCAGATTTCTACGATGCTGCTGCCTAAGTAACACAGATACATGGAACATAATATGCACTTTATTTCAGAGACACTAAAATAAAATTAAAAGCCTTAGAATTGATGAAATATAGTATCTACTTGTACATTTCCTTATCTATTTATATTTTCAGTTAAGAACTTTTTCTTCAAAACCATGGTTTATTTGATTGAAGTTTTCCTTTGTAAGAACTGAAATTTCATTATTGATAGGTGTGATCGCCAAAGTGGAGTGAAGGAAGGAAATAACACTTACCTAGATTTTAGAAATCATATCCTTTTAAATTTCAGTTTTAGTGCATGTGTTTAAAGGTACATACTACATTAGTAAAGTAGCATATACTATATTAGTGATTTACCACTGATGTAGAGGTCAGACTTTGGGCAACCTTGGCTTAACTGAAAAACAGCCCTGAGGCGGGTAGTATTTTCCAAGGATGACAGCAATAGTTTCTCCCATCTCATGCATTCTTGCAAGTGTGCTTAGAGGTGAGGTCTATGTCCCCTCCCTTTGAAACTGGAAGGGTTTTTGTGGTTTTCAACGTATAGAGCATGGTAGAAGTGACGTGATGTGACTTTGAGGCTAACTGAAATGCTTGTGCTTGGGGCACTCAGCTGTGATGCAAATTCAACTGTTTTAGACCAGTAGGTGGTAAGGAAGCTCAAAGTAGCTCAGCAGGGAGAGCATATGGAGAGGCTCTGGAACCGGAGAAGAGCCTTCCAGCCACCACATTCTTTAGCAGCTGCCTCCCTCAACTGTTCCAAATCTAGCCACTGTATGATCGCAACTGTCCCAAACAGGAAAGTGAGAGCACTTGAGATTTAGCATAGGGTTATTTGTATTTGAACAGTGCATTAAAAAATGAATGGCCTTAGTGACTCAATACTTTACATTTTTGTTGTCTTTATTGAGATGTAGTTCACATATATTAAAACTTGCCATTTGCAAGCACACTGTTTAGTGACTTTTAGTGTATTCCTAGGATTGTAGGACCAGGACCATATCCACATAATTAAGGAATGTTTGTGTCACCCCCAGAACGAGAGATCCTGTACCCAGTAACAGTCACACCCTACTCCTCCTTCCCTCCAGCTCCTGGCAGCCACAAATCTACTTTGTTATCACTCATAGTTAACATTTAATTTTTAAACTTGGTTGTCTAATTTTCTTTCCTTCGCACATTTGATATAATTCACTAGAGGGATCTTGAGAGTGCTTTAGACTGGTTTAATGATAGCAGAAGTGACAGCTGAGAATGTAACAGTATGGAGGATCCAGAATTAAAAAACAAACGAACCACAGTGCTTCGTTATTTAAAAGATAGTAATGATATGACTAATGAATGTCTCTGTGTCATCAAGAAAAAGTTATATTTAATTATCTTTTTAAGGAGCCAGATAATTCTGCATTTTTTATTAAAAAGTATGTGGGGAAAATACTGAAAATTAAAAGGGCAAATAAAATTAGAGAGGGTACTTTTTTCTGTCTCTAAAATGAAGAAGTAGATTTTAATGTCTGTCTTAAAAGAAATCCTGTCAGTAAGAGGTATATGTCATTAGTTATTCTTAAAAAGTTCATATATATTTCACTCTACTTCTAGATACACGTATGTGTATTTAGTCTTTGATTTTTGAGAAAGATATCTGTCAGCCATATCATTTCCCCTTGGAAGGCTAAGACTTGGTCATAAAATCCAGGAGCAACTGTAGTCTCCAAAGTGGGATGCTTAAGATGACTCACTAAAGTACTTGAAGAAAGTATTAGAATTTATTATATTCATTTTCTTAATGAGTAATGATAAGAAACATTAAGAAAAAATTAACTTTACTGTGGTAACCCTCATTCTGTCTGATGGTCAAGTAGGAATTATAGCTTGTGTGGCATCCTGAGGAAGCCTGGAGGGGGTGATAATAGAAACTTCACTAAGTGTTTCCTTTCCATTTGTTGTAATAAGTTTACCTGTGCCTGGGTGAGCGAAATTAAAGATAATATTATTTTAAATAATAGACTTAAAAAATTAATTAATTTTTGGCAGAGGAGGTAATTAGGTTTACTTATTTATTTGTTTCTAGAGGAAGTACTGGGGATTGAACCCAGGACCTTGTGTATGCTAAGCATGCACTCTGCCACTTGAGCTATACCCTTCCCTCTTAAATAATAGACTTTTAACAATATTTTGTGATGAGGAGTGATTATAAAAATATTTTAATACTCAGTTTCACTACCTATAGCATGATAGAGTAATTAAAACAAAATTTAGAGAGGAGTTAGGCATTTTCTTATTAAAGAAAGATCTTCTAAATTGATCTTTTCTGTAATTGTCAGTGATATTTTTATACGTATAAACGTAATATGTCCTTTGACATTTAAAGCTATGAATGAGAAAGTAACTTTGTTTTTTTTGGAGGGGGAGGTTATTAGGTTTATTTATTTACTTATTTACTTACTGTAACGGAGATAGTGGGGAATGGAGGTACTTTTTGAGTGAAATTTGTCTTGTGAAAATGGATGTTTGGAGATGTTTACTTTATTTTCTGACTTTGTTGTTGAAAGGGGTATGTCACTTATGGAAGTGGTTATACTTTGAAAAACACAGAGACAAAATTTTTAGTCCATTTTTTTTCCCAAAAAGTTATAGAGGATTTTGAATTTACATTTTAAAAACAAAGCAATACTTTATAATGAGTTTGTAAGAAAAGCTGGAAAATTATACTTAAATTTCAGCAAAGCCAGTGTATCCTATCTTACAATTGGATTTACGTATATTTGTGTACTCCTCTTTCTAATCTATTTTGACATGAAAACCAAACTTAGATGAGACCTCTGATTGCTGTATCACACAGTGTTTACACAAAGAGCTAAAAACAGGTATATGCATTCACATTCCTTTCAATTACAAAAAGCAAAAAAGGAGAGAGTGTAAAAGGTTTCCTGTATCAGTATAAATAAAAAAAATTATCGCTTTACTTCACTTAATTTCTTTTTCTTATTTTTAGAACATATATATTAGTATTCAGTAGTCCATATATAACTTATGCATTAATATGTCTGTGATCTGACTACTTAAACTTTTACTGATAGGAATGTGTAATCTGAGGTTTGGAGATCATTAATCCAGATTATTGTCTGCTATTTCAGGGGAGAAATTTGAACTCCCCATCACTAATGAAGCACTTTTGCCTAGAGGGCCACTATTCTGTTAACTCGTGTAAAGTTTAAACTCGTGCTGATGCCATATTCAAAGTAACTGGTGCTTCACCAAATTTGTCAAATTTAGTCAAATATTCTTCTGTCTGTATTTTTCTGGTTTCCTCTTCTGAGCCTCTAATGACTCATGCATTAGACTTTTTGATATTGTTCCACATGTCCCAGAGGCTATTCATTGTATTCAATCTTTATTCTGTTTGTTCTTCAGGTTGGATTCTACATATTCACTGGTTATTACTACAGTTTCCTCTGTCATCTCCATTCTGTAAATGAACCTGTCCAGATCTGTTTTTCAGTAGATCTTTCACTTGTAAAATTTCTCTGCTGAGAACCTCTGTCTTTCCATTCGTTTCACATTTCTTTACCTTTATCTTTACCTCCTGAAGCTTAGTTATAATAGCTGCTTTAAAATCTTTGATAATTCCGACATCTGAGTCATCTCATGGACATCTGTTTATTATCATTTTTTTCTTGAAATGCATCACATTTTCCCGATTCTTATTTGTCAGGTACTTTTGAATTGTATCCTAGATTTTGTGAATGTTTTGTTGGTAGACCCTAAGTTCTGTTGCATTCCTTGGAGGAAGTTGATTGTTTTAGCAGGTGATCTGCTTGGTTAGGGTCATGGGTTTTGTCGTGCTTTCTGTATATGATGCTTTCAGGATAGGTTCAGTTTTTAAGACCTTTGCCTTGCTGCTTTGGGCCTGTCCTGTGCATGTGCCACTCGGAGATTAGTCTGAGACTTGCTCAGTTAAATTCTCAAAGCTTTTGCTTTGCTGGTTTAAGTCTGTCATGTGGGTAGCTTAGGAATGAGTCTAAGACTTGTGTGGGTTCATAGCATGCTTTCTCCTTTCTATGACTCCTATACCCTCTGCAGCCTGTCCTGGTTTCTCTGGCTTTAAAGACAGGGTTTCTATCAGGATTTTAGCTGTCTCTTCCATTGCTCTGCTGTGCAACTCCCTCAGGGCAGAGTCAAGGCTTGTTTTTAAAAATATTGCTATGGTGAATATGGAGTAGCCTTTAAGATTACTTTAGCCATTCTACTAAGGCTTGATCCTTTTGGAATCTCTCCTCAAAGTTGCATGTTTAAGATCTTTCTGCTTTGGTCAGAATTCAGACCTCTTCCAGTCCTGTGTGATCTGTTAGGATTTCTTAGTTTACAGTCCCCAGGAGTTGTTCCTGGTGGTGTTCTGAGCCTCACCCTATGCCTGTGCAGCTTGGTATTCAACCAACTAGTCAAAGGGACCACTATTTAGATTTCTGGAGCAGTTTCTGAGGTAATCTTCTCTGGTGCCCTACCGCCTAGATTCCAGCCACCTCAGTTTTCGTGAATTCTGATCTATGTCTGTTCAACTCATAAGATTGTCTCCTCAGCTCAGTAAAAAAAAAGTACCATCTTTTCAACCCTTTGAAACATTTGTATTCTGCTTGGGCTCCTTCCCTGTTTAGTAGTTTAGAAAGTGCCTCTGGGCACAAGGTTGGCGGAAATCTTACCTTGTTTATTTCCCTTCTCTCAGAGATTACAGACCAGTTCTGCCTATTGTCTAGTGTCTGAAAATAGTTGCTTTATGTATTTTGTTTAATTTTCCAGTTGTGTTTATGGTAAGAAGTTAAATTCAGTGTTAGTTACTCAGTTGTGGCCAATGGGAGATGTGTTGTCCCATTATTATTATTATTATTATTATTTATTGTTTTTGGTTGGGGGAAGTAATTAGGTGTACTTATTTATTTATTTTTAGAGGAGGTACTGGGGATTGAACCCAGGACCTTGTGCATGCTAAGCATGCGCTCTACCACTTGAGCTATACCTTCTTCCTCCCATTTTTTTTAACATAACAACTTACTAAATAAATTTGTGCTGCCTAACAAATTAACCCAGAGCTTAGAGGCTTAACACAAATACACAAAATCTCATACCATTACAGTATCTTAACAAACTCGAGAATCTCATCATCTAGTTCAAGTCCAAGTATGGGTAAGACTCCTTAGGTGTAGTTTCTTAAGAAAAGCTTTTTGTGGACAGTTCCTCTAGCTCTGTAGATACTTGTAAAATTAGAGACAAGTTATCTGCCCCCACGCCAACATTTAATGGTGGACTAGTGTTGAGTAACTGCTATACACATTCTTATTTAAAAGAGGGGGGAATACACAAGGGAGCCACTGTTCTGAAGTACTGAAATCCAGCCAAATGTTGAAAGTTCCTTGGTTAGGTCTCAAGCGGGGAATATATTTCTAGGCTCTTGATTTGCCGTCTAGATTCTGCCATCTGAATCATGTCTCCTTTTTCAGAAAGATAGCATATCTTTACAGCTGAGCAAAAGCCTCAGCTTGCTTCCTCCAGTGAAATTCTGGGAGTCCAAAGGCCTGTCCTCACTCTGTCCTATCTCTAGCTTCCTCAGTCCAAGCTGGTGATGCTTCTGCATATTTACATTACATCTTTTGTGAAATTTGTGGGTTTCCTGTGAATTGCTCCATTGGACAAAACCTCACCCATAAGTATCTTCTAGATGTGGATTTGTTAAAAAAAAAGACTTGACTATACCTAATTGTAGGAGTTGGTTAAACTCTATAGTTTAGCTCTCTGTAAGGCTCTGTGTCTTTGTGTCTGATTCTGGAGTTAGGCAAGCCATCAGGAAGAGAGGATGTATGTAAAGTGGAGGAAAGCAAGGGTAAGCTGGAGCCCACAGGACAAGGTGGAGCCCACAAGGACAGACTAAAAACCTTATCAGGTCTGGCTTGTTGCCTCTGACCTTGATGGTGTGCGTGTCCTGCAGAAGTTGAGTTCCTTTGTCATTAAGGTTAACACACACATCTGAACCAGAAGTATAAGAAGCCAAAAGAAAATGTAGGGGAAGGTAGGGCAGTGGTAGGCCCAGCCACTGTATCACACCATTGAGGTGAATCATCAGGTAAGTGAAAATGTGTGTGAGCTATAGAATGGGTGCTGCCTTAATTTTAGCTTCTGTGTTTCCCACAAGAATATCTGATATGGACCACCCTGACTAGATATGAACAGGAAAGAGAATTCTGGGAAATGTAGCTCCGCCTAGCCACGTTGACGTGTTACAATGCCACCTCATTAGATAGCTGAGTTGTTTGTTGCTATTTGTTACAAGCAATACTATAACTTAACTAGTGTGTACAAAGTGCCTTAAATATTTTGGTTTATTGGGATAGATTTCTATAAGCCCAGTTGCTGGATCCAACAGTATGAAATTTTCCTTAAGGCTTTTGAGATTTTTATAGCTATATTTCATTCCAGAATGCCTGTATTAATACACAATCTCATGGTGGTGTATCAGTTTTACTGTACCATTGCATACGTATATGCATTTATACATTTATTCAAATATCTTTTTATTTGTATCATTCACTACATTAGGATACCTGCAAAGAACAGAATTGATTGAGGTATGGTCTGTTTTCAGTTTTTTCAGTTTGATACTTAACACACTTAAATTTATACCATTGCGTTACTGCGAGTAATATATGGTTTTGGCTCTGAGTTTTGTTGTTGTTGTTGTTGTTGTTAGTATTTTGCATGTATTTCACGTTAATTTTGCCCATGGAACATGAATATTATCCCAAATCAATGAGTGCATCTTATATTTGATCTTGTGCATGGTTGCTGCTTGATTAATGCTTGTCGATAGATTCATTTCCAGTGTTCTGCTCTTTTAAACTTTTCTCCACGGCTGATATTTAAAAGCATTTCTAGTTAATTTTTAATTTAGAGCTACTGAAGATTGATTGAAGCTGTCATATTTCAATGTGGGCAGGGTAAATGCAGTTAGTGTTCTCATTTTGGATAATGATGCTTAAAATTCTCTTTTAGAGGATTGTATGAGATAATGTAAAGATGAATTTCGTTACCATTAATATTTTCAAACAGTCTTTTTATCTTATTAACTTAAAAATGGTAGAAAATATAAGGGCTTTAATTGATTTTAGTATCTTTTAGTTTTTAAACATGTTAGTTAACTGTCATTTGTAATCATATCTAACTCAGTAATGTGAGAGTTTCCCCCTCACCCTTTTAATTTGCAAATACTTCAATGTGTATCTTTTTTTTTTTTTAATTTTGTTGAAGTACAGTCAGTTACAGTGTGTCAATTTCTGGTATATAGCATAATGTCCCAGTTATGCATATACATACATATATTCATTTTCATATTCTTTTTCATTAAAGGTATTGAATATAGTCCCTTGTGCTGTACAGAATAAATTTGGTTTTTATCTCTGTTGTATATAATGATTAACCTTTGCAAATCTCAAACTCCCAAATTTATCCTTTCCCATCTTCTTTCCCCAGTAACCATAAAGTTGTTTACCATGTCTATGAGCCTGTGTCTGCTTTGTAAGTGAGTTCATTCATTTCCTTTTCTTTTTTTCTTTTATATTCCACATATGAGTGATAGCACATGATATTTTCTTTCTCTTTCTGGCTTCACTTAGAATGACGATCTCCAGGTCCATCCATGTTGCTGCAAATGGCATTATTTTATTCTTCTTTATGGCTGAGTAGTATTCCATTGTATAAATATACCACAGCTTCTTTATCCAGTCGTTGATGGACATTTAGGTTGCTTCCATGTCTTGGCTATTGTATCAGATAAAGACTTTAAAAAAATCAGTCACACCACAGTACCGTCATCATTCTTAAAAGCAGTTCATCGAATATTCAGTGTTCGAAATTCTTACGTGTTATTAATTTTTGGTTTGTTTTAAATATAGTTGGTTTATTTGAGTCATGAGCCAAGTAATGTGTATACATTTGATTTGGTGTATGTGTTTCTCAAATATTTTTCAGTCTGCAGCTTCCCCTCCCCCTTTTTTCTTACCATCTGTTTTTCTATAGAATTGGGTCTTTTTTTCTATAGAATTTTCCAGTCTGGATTGTTTTCTGTAAAGTGATCAATACTTGGTTAGATTCAGATTCAAGTCTTTCATATTGAGTGTTCTTTTTAGGCAGTATGTTTATTTACTGTTTTATCCCATCAGGAAGCACATGAAGTCTAGTGTGTCTCCTTCCGTGATGTTAAGATCAGTGGGTGTAAGGTTACTAATCCAATGGGTTTAGATATTTTAGCTTGATCCATCTATTTTCAAGTTTCCTTGAACCTTTTACTTTTTACCTAATGGCTTTAGCAGTCATTAATAACTGTTGCTTAAATCCATTATTTCACCAGGGGTTCTAAGTGGTGGCGTTCTAAATCTATCATTTCCCACATTGATTAGCTGAAATTTTTTATAGTGAAGAATTTTATGAAGTCAACAGTTTGGTTCCTATAGGAAAAAAAACCAGAATAAATGCTTGATTCTTTCCCTTTCTTTTACATTTTTCAGAATGAGTTGGTTTCTTTAAAGGAAATTGAATAATATCCTTTATATTGTACTTGGCAAAAATTCACACAAATTTTCTTTTTTTTTTAGTATTTATTATTATATTATTTATTTTTTTAATTTTGACAGTGGGGAGTAATTAAGTTTATTTATTTTTGGAGGAAGTACTGGGGATTGAACCGAGGACCTTGTGCATGCTAAGCATACACTCTACCACTTGAGCTATACCCTCTCCCCACACAAATTTTCATTCAGACACCTTTTAATCTCATGTATCATCACATAGTTATGAGAACAGGATTATTAGAAGTTTTTACTCTAAGTTACAAAAAATATTGATTTAGATAGTTTGTTTCTCTTGAAATATTACTGTAGCACAAAAAGATTAAACTTGAAAAGACCAATTTAAAATAATTACAGTTTTTGTCCTCTCCATTTGCCACTCCTTTTAACACTATAAGAAGATACTTGATCAAACTATTAACTTACAGAAGGTGAGTCCATGTAACCTGAACTAAGAGAGAATGTGATACTGAAGCGCTTCAGTGACTGTATATTGCTTCTATTGGATGAAATTTCAGGTAGGGAATAATTGCATCGTTTGGTGTCAGGTAGTCAAGTTAGTGTATTCCACTTGAATGCTTTCAGAAAATGAACTACATGAGGGGTCAGAGAAGCTTTAAAAAAAATTGCTTTAGTCTTAAAATACTTGTTTTTCTTTGAGTGAGAAATGCCTGCCTTGTGAAATGCACATTAGAGGAAATATGACCTCCCCTCTTTTTTTTTTTTAAAGCATTTCTTCTGACTTTGCTTTTAAGATAGAAAATGTGTTGGTTATTGTAAAAAAAAAAAGGCTCAGTTTATATTACTTACACAGTTGCCAAGCATATCTAAATGCGTGGTTCATCTTGTTTAATACTAATATGTTGTTTTCCTTTTTTCCCCAGTCTTCGATTTTGCTTCTGTTTAACTCTTCTATGGCGTTTATTTATATTTGTCATTGAGAATCATTTTTTGGCTCTTACTCTAATATTTGTTGAACCTATTTGAATACTGACTTAAATATTTCTGTTTATTTAAACCATTTGCTAACTTTTTGGGTTATATGTACAAAATTTGAAATTTCGAAGAAGATATTATAATCAAGCCTTTACTGAGTAGCCTGGCTTCTTAAAGCCATTGCAAAGGCTGATTTTATATTACTTCAAATGCCCATGAGATGGTGCTCATTTGTTTCTTTTTGGTAGTATTGATGCTCTGTAAGATGCTCATAAAGGACTTTATAAATATATTATAGCTGTTAACTCCTAATTACTTTCTTAGTAATTATTATGGTGTAGAGGTGCATTATGCCAGCATGATATAAATCTGTTACTCATCTTAGTTTAATAGTGTTTATTTTCTAATCATTTTTTCCTAATCTGTTAGTTGGCTAGCATACATTGATTTGCTGTAGGTCTTCAAATGAATGATACCTTAAGCACATCTCAGTTTTGACCTTCTTTAACAAAACTTTAGATTGCATCTGTTTTTTCATAATGTGTCAGGTCTTTTCCCTTTCCTCTTTGCGCTTAGCTAGTAACTCTTGTAAAACAATAGATGAAATTTAGAGCTCTTTCCTTTTTAACTTGCTATAGCTATTTGCCGAGTAAACTTCAGTACATCTTAAGATTAGAAAGAAGATGGTGTTTTGTGATCTGAGTCCTCTAAACTGAGAGCATTCTACTAGTTCCTTGACTTGTATTTTTTTGAACATAGATTTTAGTAGGACATGAGAAACCAACTGTTTCTAGATTGTTACTCTTGTCCCAAATATTCCTTTTGGAATTATTGAACTTTTATTAAACTTGTATTGATTTGAGAAAAGTGAACATGGCCTACATGAGGTAGAAAGAGTTGTTCAGAGATAACATCATGAAGAGGCTCAAACTCCTTGGAAGACTGGCCTGACTTAGCATCATGGCCATACCACTGAAACAGTCACTACATCTGATGTATGTGATATTCTGATTGCCTAACCGGTGTCCCAGACCACTGTGTGAAACTGCACTGTGACTGACATCCCTACCAGGACTACAGGAAGTCAGGCAAGAGTTCCCCAAAAGAACCAAAGGAAGGGGAATATGAAAGCATGTTTACCAGGGAGTGGTGGTAGTAACTGTAAATATACATCACCTTTAAGGTTTGCTACAAAGAGGAAATTAGTGAATAAGTGAACACACTTTTAAAATATGCTGTATACCGTAGAGCTTTATAACAGTTTTAGTTTTTTTTTTTTGGAAGATAGTATCCTGTATGGAATCAAACAGACTTCAGTTTGATTCCTAATTCTGTCACTTGTTAGGTTTGTGATCTTGGGCAAGCTATATGATCTTTCTGATCTAGTTTCTTTGTCTGTAAAGTGGGAATAATAGTACCAGTCTTACAGGGTTGTTGTTAGAATCTTCGGGAATAATGCCTGACATGTAGTTCCTTCTACTATTTTCCTTCTCAGGAGCTTACAGTCTGGTGGCGACAAGACTCATGTTAAGATAACTAATAATCCAAAGCAGTAAGTGTGAACTCCGCATGCTTTGGAATAGACAGACTTTATGAGGGGAAATCATTACTTCCTTTTTGGTTTCGTCTAGAGGTATCTTTGTAGAGGTGAGAATTGAGCTTTGAAGGGAGAACAAAGGTAAGAAAGTAGAATTTTAAAGCTGGTTCTTAGTGGCTTGACTACTAATACTGTATGGGAACAAAATGAGAGGTGAGGCTTTTTGAGATTTTGTGGGGTAGTCCAAATGACTGGGAGTTTATTCTGTAGATGATGAGCCATGATGACTCTTGTCCAGGGGTTATTACATGGTCAAAATGCTCTCAGGAAGCGTGAAATGGTGGTAATGACATGACATTATTAGAACTATGAACTAAATTGGATTATTTTTCAATAAGTTTTTTTATCTACGTAATACATTACTGATTTTATTTCTTATTTATCTGAATTAAATTAGGCTTTCATTAAAAATCAGTGTTTAGCTGATATTTTAGTTTACTAAGTGAATAGTAGATCTCAAATAGCTAATAGGGGTTAGGTGAAGGCTTATGTTTCTGTGTTGTTTAGATTTCAAGGCCATGAGCTTGTCTCTGGCCTCAGCCTGGGATTTCTGATGGCAAGATACTGAGAAAGTCATTTAAATATTAATTCTTACCAAAGCTGTCTAATTTTAACCCTGTCCTTTGTACTTCTGTTTGTTTATGTTGTTAGAAAATGTGTGGTAATAAATGTTTTGGGAAGTATAGGTTCATTGACTTTAATGTGCTCTTGTTTGGGAATATCTGTTAATTTTGTTAAATACTTCAACTTCTACAATGTGTACCTTCCTGGTTTTATAATGTGTTAAGATCTAGAAAAGTCCTGATTTAGTATCTAGACAATTTGATCAATTAAGACTGAACTATCCACGTAAGAACAAAAAGAAAAAGCCTAGCACTTCTGAGAATGAGCTACAGAAATACCACTTGGACGTTTTGCTTTTACTGCATTTATTTTAGAAGTAGCTGATTCATTAAATTCTCCTTCACTACCCATCATCCACCACAACCTACAATTTGCATTTCTCTTTCTTTCGGGGGTTAAACACTCCACGTAACACTGAGATGAAAAAGAAAATGAAGATGAATCATGTATTAAAGGTCGTTTTTATTGATACTAACGTGTTAGTTGGCTGCAGTATCTGAACTAGCATTAGTGATCTGTGGGATGGTATTTTTCCAGGATTTCTGAGCTATCAAATACATATTTTTGTGTAATACTTTATGTTCAAAAAAAAAAGTCAATATAAATGCTTATCTCCCTCTGACCTCTGGTCTCCCATGTTTTCAGCACACCTTATCCCTGCTAAATCCTGTCTCACCCAAACTTAAGTCAGTCATGGCTAAAGAAGACCTGAAAAATAACTATTATTAGTATCTTATATATCCTTTCCAATTGCTATAGGCTTCTGTAAATACAAAATATTTGTATGTTTAACTTATTTTAAAATGCATATTTCCAAGTTTTTATGTGAAGATTTGAAAAAGTGGTCTCACAGGAATATTTTAATGTTCAATCCATCTTAGTTATTTCACCATTTTAATTTCTTACATATTAAAAAATATTTCATTGTGATAAGAACACAACATGGGATCTAACCTTTTAACAAATTTTAAAGTTTAGAATATGTTTTATTAACTATAGGCACAAAGTTGTACAGCATCATTGGAACTTATGCATCTTGCGTAATTGTCCATTATGTAGTTTATGCCCATTCATTAGCAATTACCCATTTCCTCCTTCCCCCAGCCCCCGGCAACCACTATTCTGCTCTCTGATTCTACGACTTTGACTATTTTAGGTAGTTCATAGAAGTGGAATCACGCAGTATTTGTCCTTCTGTGACTGGATTATTTCACTTAACATAATGTCTTCAAGTTTCATCCATTTTGTCACATATTGTAGGATTTCTGCCTTTTTTGAGGCTGAATAATACTCCATTGTATTTATATACCACATTTTCTTTTTCCGTTCATCTGTCAATGGACATTTATATTGTTAGCACATTGAATAATGCTGTAGTGAACATCAGAGTGCTAATATCTCTTCTAGCTCCTGATTTCAGTTCTTTTGAATTAGAAGTGAGATTGCTAGATCATATGGTAGTTCTATTTTTAATTTTTTGAGGAACTTTCATGTCTTCCATAGTGGCTGCACCATTTTGTATTTCTACCCATGTGTACAAGGATTCCAGTTTCTTTACGTTCTTGCCAATACATGTTGTCTTTTTTGTTTTTTTGAATAATAGCTGTCCTTTTAGGTGTGAGGTGATGTCTCTTTGCAGTTTTGATTTGCATTTCCCTGATGGTTAGTGCATCTTTTCATACAACTTTTGGTCATTTGTATGTCTGCTTTGCAGAAATGTATTTTCCAGTCTTTAGTAGCACATGTTTTTAAACATTTTTTTATTGAGTAATAGTCATTTTACAATGTTGTGTCAAATTCCAGTGTAGAGCACGATTTTCAGTTATACGTGAACATACGTATATTCATTGTCACTTTTTTTTTTCACTGTGAGCTACCACAAGATCTTGTATCTATTTCCCTGTGCTATACAGTATAATCTTGTTTATCTATTCTACATTTTAAAATCTCAGTCTGTCCCTTCCCACCCCCTGCCCCCTTGGCAACCGCAAGTTTATATTCTATGTCTATGAGTCTGTTTCTGTTTTGTATTTATGTTTTTTCTTTAGATTCCACATACGAGTGATCTCACACGGCATTCCTCCCTCTGCTGGCCTACTTCACTTAGAATGACATTCTCCAGGGACGTCCATGTTGCTGCAAATGGCGTTATGTTGTCGGTTTTTGTGGCTGAATAGTATTCCATTGTATAAATATACCTCTTCTTCATCCAGTCATCTATTGATGGACATTTAGGCTGTTTCCATGTCTTGGCTATTGTAAATAGTGCTGCTATGAACATTGGGGTGCATGTGTCATCCTGAAGTAGGGTTCCTTCTGGATATATGCCCAGAAGCAGGATTCCTGGGTCATATGGTAAGTCTATTCCTAGTCTTTTGAGGAATCTCCATACTGTTTTCCACAGTTGCTTTCCTTGCTTCCCTCTCCCACTCTTAATGATTTGTATGTCTTCTTTTACAATTTTGTCTTTATTCTTTTTGTAATTCATGGCACTTATCTCATTTCCAGTTATGAGTTTCTCATTTTTGTAACATCCTGCTTCTTTTCTATTTAGAGTAGACCTGTGAATATTCCTTTTAGTATGGGTTTAGTGTTGCTAAACTCTTTTAATTTTTGCTTGTCTGTGAAGTTCTTTATCTCTCCTTCTATTCTAAAGGATAGCCTTGCTGGATAGAGTATCCTAGACTGCATCTTTTTTTCATTCAGGACTTTGAATATATCTTGCCACTCCCTTCTGGCCTGTAGTGTTTGTGTAGAGAAATCAGCTGAGAGCCTTATGGGGGTTCCCTTGTAACTCACTCTTTGTTTTTCTCCTGTTGCCTTTAGGATCATTTCTTTATCCTTGACTCGGGCCATCTTGATTATGATATGTCTTGGTGTGGGTCTATTTGGGTTCTTCCTGTTTGGGACCCTCTGAGCCTCCTGTACTTGGATATCTGATTCCTTCTTTAGGTTTGGGAAGTTTTCAGTCATGATTTCTTCAAAGACCTTTTCAATCCCCTTTGTTCTTTCTTCCCCTTCTGGAACCTCTATTGAGCGTAGATTGGCACGCTTTATGTTATCCCATAGGTCCCTTATATTGTTTTCATTGCTTTTTACTTGTTTTTCTCTCAGCTGTTCTGATTGGGTGCTTTCTGTTGTCCTGTCTTCTAGGTCACTTATCTGTTCCTCTGCGTTATCTAGCCTGCTTTGCACAGTCTTTAGGTCAGCTCTCATCTCGGCGAATGAGTTTACTAATTCTACTTGGTTCTTCTTTATAGCTTCTATTTCATTTTTGATATATTTTATATCTCTAAACACTTTCTTTTAGTTCCTTCAGTACTTTGATCAGTCCTTTTTTGAAATCTTGATCTAGTAGGTCATCAATGTCTATTTCCTTGATCATGCTTTCAGGGGATTTCTCTTGATCTTTTAATTGGGAATGGTTCCTCTGCTTCTTCATATTGCTCATATCTCTGGCACTGTGGCCGGTGGGCGGGTGGGTCACTTCACCGCCCGATGCTGCAGTCAGATGCTGCGCTCAGGTGAGGCAGGTGGGCAGATTCACGCCCCCTCCAAGCACCATGGTCAGGTGCTGCACTCCTGCCAGGAAGATGGGTGGCTGCCCGCCCTCTCCTGGCGCAGGTCACTTTGCTGCTCTGTGCAGCTGCCCGCTCCGCCTCAGGTTGGCGCTCTGTAGGTGGCTTGGGAAGACCGTGGAACAACTCTGCCCCTGCTCTGTGCCAAATCTCAGCTCCTTGTTTGTCTTGGTGGCCCGAGTTCTCTTAGGTGCCAGGGCAGAAAGATCCTATCTGCCTTGGGCTGTAAACAAGTCTCAGTCTTGCCTAGGAGGTTGCGAAGCCCCTGGGTGCAGATCAGGTCTTGGCCCACCCCCGCCTGGGTGCTGCACACAGGAGGAGATGGCACACAGGAGGAGATGGCAGCTGTGGCTGTGACCCGCCTCTCTTCTCGCAAGAAGCGCCAGTAATGGCGTCGTGAGTCTGAGGAGACAAAGGCTACAGTGCCCCTCTCCCCAGGGCACACCAGCTGTGTTGCTTTGCTTTTTTCGCAATTTATGGGGGACCGAGGTTGTTCTGCTCCTTGTATCCCCTCCCAGTCACAGTGCGCAGCACCCTGCAGTCCCCTGGGGCTGCCTCAGTGCAGCCACCCCAGTCCTCTGCATGGCTTAGGTGGCCTGTCCCGGCCCCCAGCTGCCGGCTCACATCTTGGGCTGGGTGTCGCAGGGACCCCTTTGTGCCCGTTTAACTTCGTTCTGTTGGTCAAGGGGTGCTCCAGGCAGATCTGAGCCTCAGAGGCTCCCCTTCTGTCCCGCTGACCTCTCCATTGGAGAGGGGAGACCCAGTGAACGAGCACTAGTCCTCCTTTGGCGCTCCCTCTCCGTGGGACCAGGCCTGCACTGTTTTGTTTTTTCTTCTTTCTTTTTTCCTTTTCTTCTATGAGATTTTTGGCATTCTGTCTCTGGAAGAGGGCGATGTTCTGTTGGAGTTCGGCAGGTGCTCTGGTTGGCTGAGTGGGTCTGTAGTTGTGAGTTTTGGTGTATTTGTGGGAGAGGGTGAGCTACAAAGTTCCTACTCTGCCATCTTTCTTCTCTCAGTAGCACATTTCTTAATTGGACTGTTAAGTTTTTTGCTGTTGAGTTGTAAGTGTTCCTTATATATTTTGGAAATTAATCCCTTATTTGATGAATGTTTTGCGGATATTTTTTCCCATTCTGTAAGTTGCCTTTCTGTTTTGTTATTTATTACCTTTTCTTTGTGGGAATATGTTAGTTGATGTAGTCCTGCTTGTTTATTTTTGCTTAGGTTGCTTGTGTGTTGGTGTCAAATCCAAAATATCATTTCTGAGACCACAGTCCAGGAACTTTTCCCCTAGATTTCCTTCTAGCAGTTTATGGTTTTAGATCTTAATTCTTAAATCTATTTTGAGTTGCTTTGTGTTTGGCGTAAGCTAAGGGTCTGATTTTAGCATATGGATATCCAGTTTTCCCAGCACTATTTGTTGGAGACTGTCCCTTACCCATTGTGTATTTTTGGTGTATTTGCTGAAGATAAATTGACGTATGTGTATAGATTTATTTGTGGGCTCTCTATTCTGTTCCATTGGTCTATATATCTTTTTTCTTAATGCTAGTACCATACGGCTTTGATTATTGTGGCTTTGCTATGTAGTGTAGGTCAGGAAGCATGATACATCCAGCTTAGTTCTTCTTTCTCTAGATTGCTTTGGCTATTTGTGCGGTTCCATTTGAGTTTTAGGATTGTTTTTTTCTATTTCTATGAAAAATGCCATTGATAGGAATTTTGATAGGAATTGCATTGAATCTGTAGCTTGCTTTGTATAGAATGAACTTTTAACAATATTAATTTTTCCAGTCCATGAACATGAGCTATCTTTCCATTTATTTGCATCTTTCTCAGTTTCTGTCATCAATGCCTTATAGTTTTCAGTGTACAGATCTTTCAGTGCACAGATCTTTCACCTTTATTCCTAAGTATTTTATTCTTTTTTTTTTCTGCTATTGTACATGAGATTGTTTTCTTAATGTCTGTTTGAGGTACTTCATTGTTAGTGTATAGAAATGCAATTGAATTTTTTAATGTTGATTTTGTATCCTATAACTTTTTAATGAATTCATTTATTTTCACAGTTTTGTGGTGGAGTCTTCCGAATTTTCTGGAGGGTCATCTGCAAACAGATAATTTTATTTCTTCCTTTCTAATTTGGATGCCTTTTATTTCTTTTTCTTGTCTAATTTCCGTGGGTAGGCCTCCAGTAATTGTGTTAAATCATGGTGGTGAGAGTGGACACCCTTGCCTTATTCCTGATATTAGAGGAAAACTTTCAGCTTTTTACCAATGAGTATGATCTTAGCTGTGGATTTGTCATGTATAGCTTTTATTATGTTGAGGTACATTCCTTCTATATCTAATTTATTGAATTTTTAGGTGTAGAAGTTTGTTAGTTGCTTTTTCTGCATCTATTGAGATGATCATGTGATTTTTTTTTTCATTTTGTTCATGTGTTTATTGATTTGCATCCCAGGTATAAATATGAGCTGATCATGATGTATTATCCTTTTAATGTGCTTTGTTTATTTTTAATTTTTTAAATTGAAGTACAGTCAGTTACAATGTGTCAGTTTCTGGTGTATAGCACAATATCCCAGTCATGCATATACATACATATATTCATTTTTGTACTTTTTTTTCACCTGTAATGTACTTTGAATTCAGTTTGCTAGTCTTGTTGTATCCGTGTTCACTAGGAATATTGGCCTGTAATTTGCTTTTTTTGTAGTGTCCTCCTCTGGCTTAGGTATCAGGGTAATAGTGGCCTTGTAAAATTAGTTTGAGAGTGCTCACTTCTCCTCAGTTTTGGGGAAGAGTTTGAGAAACGTTGGTATTAATTCTTTAAATGTTTGGCAGAATATATCAGTGAAGCCATCTGGTCCTGGATTTTTGTCTTTTGGGAGATTTTTGATTACTGATTCATGTCTTTACTTGTAATGGGCCTGTTCAAACTAACTTACTTTTCTTTCTTTCTCTCTTCCTCTTCTTTCTCTTTCTCTCTTTCTTTCTCTCTCTCTCTCTCCCTCTCTCTCTTTCTTTCCTCTCTCTCTCTTACCCTCTCTCTTTCTTTCTCTTTCTCTCTCTTTTTTCCTCCCTCCCTCTCCCTCCCTCCCTCCCTCCTGCTAGAACCAGGCCCAGAGTTTCTCTACCCACAGGTCTCCCAGTATGGGTCTAAGGCCCAAAGTCATGTCACTGGGGAAAACATATCTAAGACTTGTTTCCTGAGCCTCTTAGTTTCTGCTGAGTAGCACTGCCAGATTTTACCTATAAAATGAGGAACATTTGAGGGGCACTTAAAGTAAAGAAGTATTTGTTGCTTATCTGAAATTCAAACATAACTGGGCATCCTAAATTTTATCTGGCAACCAACTCTACTTGAGAAGAATCCTGCAGACTTCAGCTCCTGGCTGCTAGCATTCCCTGGAAGTGGAGTTGGGATGACGCTTAATCATTTTGCTGCTCAACAAATAAACATTCCTGTTTTAAGAACATGATCTGCAGCCTTCGTTAGGCTGGCATCTGTGAGTCCAGGTTCCTCTGGTTCCAACCATCAGAGGAAACCTTGTGTCTTTTCTTGGGATGAGAAAGGGCAGATGCTCAGATGTGCAAAGTGTTGGAGAAGATCTTGGGTCTAATTGTTTCTTGTAAAATCTGTCCACCAATCCTCCTATTTTCCTGCTCATTCCAGGGAATCCTTGATGGTTCATTCTTAGTAGGTTGTGTGTTTCTAAAAATTTATCTATTTCTTCTAGATTTTCTAATTTGTAGGCATATAGTAGTTCATAGTAGTTCTCATGAGCCTTTGTCTTTCTGGGATATCAGTTCTGAAGTGTCTCTCCTCTTTCATTTCTGATTTTAATTTATTTGAGTATTTAATCTTTTTTGCTTTCTCAGGCTAAAGGTTTGTCAACATTATCTTTTCAGAATACCAGCTCTTAGTTTCATTGATCCTTTCTGGTGTCTTTCTAGTGTCTGTTTCATTTCTTTCTGCTCTGAGCTTTATTTCCTTTCTTCTACTAACTTTGGTCTTAGTTTGTTCTTTATAGTTCTTTAAGATGTAAAGTTAGGTTTTTTTATTTGAGATCTTTTTATTTTCTTAATGTAGATGTTTATTGCCATAAACTTCCCTATAAGAACTGCTTTTGCAGCATCCCATAAGTTTTGCTATGTTGTGCTTCCATTTTTGTTTGTCTCAGGATAACTTTTTGATTTCCCTTTGACTTCTTTTTTGACCCATTGGTTGTTCAGGAGTGTTTTACTTAACCTCGACATATTTTTGAATTTTCCAGGTTTCCACCCATCACTGATACGTAGTTTCATACCCTTGTGGTTGGAAAAGATACTGGGTGTGATTTCAGATCTCTTTAACTTGTTAAGACTTGTTTTGTGTCTTAACACATGATCTGTCCTGGAGAATGTTTCATGTGCTCTTGAGAAGAATGCTTATACTGCTGCTGTTGGAAGAAATGTTCTGTATCTCTCTGTTAGGTATTTTTTGTTTAAAACATAATTCAGGTCCAGTGTTTCCTTATTGATTTTCTGTTCATACTTTGTTTTATTTGGAACTTTACCAAGAATTAAAAATTATGTCTGGTTGGAATACAACAGAGTATGAGTGTTCAGTGCAGTTCTTAGTGTGCTTTGCTATTGTCACATACATTGATATAAAACCGTTTACATAGGTGGTCATTAACAGGCATTTGCATATTTAAAATATATTTTAAATTATTTTGTTTCCCCTTTATTTTGGTTAGGGCACTTTTTTTTTCTTTAGCTCTTCTGTTGTATTTCTTGGTCAGTGTTATCTGTTGCATTTTATCGAATCTAATATGCTATCAGCTGAAACATTTGCCATTTTTTAATTCAACATTAAGGAAAAAAACCTGCCAATTATAATTTGCCATTGCCATTGATTGTAAGACACATTCTAAGTTTTTAGGGTGTTTTTAATAGAAATGATAAAGTTCAGCATATGAAATTTATTTCAGGTAGTATAGTGGTGTTACAAAATTTTTTTTTTTTAATGAAAAGAAGGCATTGGGTCTAATTTGGTTAGACTGTCAGTAGGGAAATGTGCATGAAAATGAAATACTTTATGTCTTTAAAGTGGCTGCATTATATACAGTTGTATGGTTGTGCCTCAGTTCAGCTAGTTCCCTCTTTTTGAAATTAGTCTGGATTTTTTTTTCTGGTTGCAGGGATAGAAACTTGTATCAAACTAGCTTAAGTATAAGTTGGGATTGATTGATCTGTAGGACCAGGATAGATCATTGAGTGAACCTGGAAGAACCAGGAAAGCTCTGGGAACAAGGTGTTGAAACTAGGAAGTTGATGCCACCCGGACATTCTTTTTCCATTCATGGTGCAGATGGGTTTCTCTGTACACATGGCAGGGAAGATGTCTGCTTTAGAAGCTGCCAATTTACGTATCTTTACAGCTTTTGACCCCAAAGGCCAAAAGCTCTTCTTCA
The DNA here is from genome assembly GCF_048564905.1 of Vicugna pacos. NCBI lineage: Eukaryota > Metazoa > Chordata > Mammalia > Artiodactyla > Camelidae > Vicugna > Vicugna pacos. The sequence goes on from NC_132988.1 coordinate 14,114,760, forward strand.
ACTCCCAATTAAAAAAAAATTCTGAAAAAAGAAAAAGTTCTGGTAATGATTTTAATTAGCCTGATTTAGGCCATGTTTTCACTTCCGGATTAATCATTGTGACCAGGAGATTGGGGAACTGTATGTGCCAGGCCTGAGTTAAGTGTTCTCTTTATGGCCTGGGTGTGAGGCAGTGTGACTTTATTGCCTGGAGAATGCTGCAAATTGAATGGGGGTTTAAAGGAAGAGTGAATGCAATACAGAAGAAACAACAGATGTCTATTACGGTGGACATTCAGTTTATTACTCTGTTAATACAGTTCCTTCTTTCACATCTGATAAATACTTAGGAATATTGGTGTGAAACTATTATAAGGTTCTAAAAGTCCATCTATTGTGGAGAAAAGTTAGTAATACAGAGCTTTCTTTCATATATGCTAAATTTTCCTATTCCTTTAAATAGGACTTGTAGTCTACAAATAATAAACTATGAAATTTAACAGTGTATTTTAAAATAGTTTGGCAGCACTGAGACAATAATAGAGCTAAGCTTGCTAAAGTGCATGTGATGCTGTAGTTTTAAATAGTTATAAACATAAAATCAAACTCAAATACTGGAATAATTGATTTGATTATGGACTGCATGACATTTTGCTATCATCTATTTATTTACTATGATGTTTTGATTTCGAGAAATATAAGTTCAGTGGACTTCTGACTGGTTGTCACATGGTGACAGATTTCTGATTTTTAAAATATGTCACTGCTGTAAATCACCAGTTTGCTAGATTGAACTAGCAAGCTATTAAGGGACATGGCAGTATTTACTGTAGATAAATGCAAATTTAAAAAGGTTCTGTGTATGAAGGTTTAAATGATTTATTAGCTTTCAGTGCACATATGAATCTGAAGTTATGTCACGGGTTTCGAAAATTTCATTTCCTGTTTGAAGGTTTGAATTTGCATATTCTATAATGTGAGTGTTTGATCTGAGTTGATAGAATATACAGTTAAACTATGTGATATCAATATATGTTTAATCATTTTTTGTCTGTTGTATGGCAAATCTTTTTTAGGTGTAGGGTAAGTTATTAAATGTTACACCAACATTTTTGGAGGGGGTTGGGTTGGGGTAGTAGGGAGAATTAAAGAAACTGGCACTGTGTGTCTTTAGGTGGCTTCAGAATTTGTACTTATAAGGGTTTCCTGAATGCCCTTTAATTTGACTCTCATTTCCTGTCAATGAGATATTCTTTTAGGTTAATATAGTTTTCCTTTCAATGGGAAATAATCAGTGGAACAATTAATCCTATGACAAAGTTACACCTCATATACAGTTGCTTATTTTTTTAAATTAGAGTTTATTTCAAGATAATTGTAGATTCCCTTGCAGTTGTAAGAAATAATACAGAGAAATTCCTTATGCCCTTTACTCAGTTGCCCCTAGTCGGAAAATCTTACAAAACTCTAGTACAATATTGACATTGACATAATCAAGATACAGAAAATTTCCATCACACGTAAGAATCCCTCCTGTTGCTCTTTTATATTCACGTTTACTTTTCTCCTTGGTGCACCCCTCTTTAACCCCTGGTGGCCACCAATCTGTTCTCCAGTTCTATAATGTTGTCATTTCAAGAATTTTGTATAAATGGAATCCTGTACTATATGACCTTTTGTTTTGTTTCAGTCAGCACAGTTCTCTGGAGATTCAGCCAGATTGTTGTGTGTACATCTATAGTTTGTTTTTTATTATTGAGGAGTATTCCCTTGTATGAATATGCCAGTTTGTTTAACCATTTATCTATTGAAGGACATCTAAATTGTTTCCAGTTTTTGGCTGTGATGAATGAAATTCTATCAGATAATTGGGGAGTGAATGCATATTTCTTACTGTAAGAATAAATGCAACAATGATTAGTTATTATGAAAGCTACCAATTTTACATACAAAATAATTGAGAACTCCAATAGCTGAAATAATAGAAAAATGGACTGTCAGTAATATGATTTTTAAAAGTCTTAGCTAGATACATTACTGGAGGAAGAACATTATATTCTTTTTTTAAAAATAAAACCCAAAATGTTTACAAATGGACAAAAGCCCATGATAACTGAATTCAAATAAATGATTGGTTATTGCCCTTCGCCCCAAACTCTGCCACCAAATTCTCAAGGGACTGGAAAAACTGCATCTAGTAGAGAAGGTCATTTCTCATAAGAAAGTGCCTCCTAATCATGTAGAACTTTCTCAGTTCAGCTGTGTATGGTTCTAAATTTCACTGTTACTTCACTTCTGTGCTTTCTAGGACAACGTAGACTAAAACATAATATAATTAATCTTGAAATAGCGCAGTCCTCAATTTTACACAAGTGAATTTTTTAGACTCTACATGTCTTATCAAGGTACAGTAAAACTTTCAACACCAGACAGAAAAGATAACATCTCATTCCTCAGTGCTTTATCATAACTCTCTCATACCACCATCCCTTTACTATTATTAATTTAATGAACATGCTACCTCTGCTATCATCACCATCACATGACACTCTATACCTCTTTCCTGGTACCTTAGATATACTTCATTTCAAGGGGTACGGATGCCCTACGATCTTCACCTTTCGGAAGAGTGTTGTGAAGTGTGTCTATATTATACTCTCATCACTTTTTGTGCATTATTCTCCATTTTGGCACCCCGTCTTCTGTCTCCAGATGGAAGTAATCTTATATTTTCCACTAGATGTTCAGTCATTTTCCTCCAAGAGCAAAATCCCACCCAGATCTGTACTCTATTAAGGTTCCCAAAGCTCCAATATTTCCTGTACATATATTATTGTCTTCCACTCAGAATCATGATCTCTCCCATGGAGTTCTCCATTCTGAGGGGAAAAAAAGCATTATATTATAAAAGTAACTCTTTCTCCCTTAATAATTGATAGAACTACGAGACAGAAAATCAGCAAGGATTAGAACTCGGTAACACCATCAACTAATAGGAACTAATTGAATTTTATAGAGGACTGTACCATAAAACAGCAGAATACATATTGTTTTCAAGTGCGCATGTAACATACACCAAAATGGACTTTGTCTCCTGGGAGATAATACAAACCTCAACAAATTGAAAGGAATTGAAATGATACAGAGTGGATTCTCTGACTAGAGTGGAATCAAATTAGAAATCAGTAACAGAAATATAAGGATACTAGAAGAATCTTCATACACTTGAAAACTAAAAATTAAACTTTTAAATAATCAGTGGATCAAAGAGGAAGTCTCAAAGGAACTTAAAAAATACCATGAACTGAATCAAAATAAAAATATAACATCAAAGTTTGTGGGCCATAGCTAAAGGAAAGCCATAAAAGCCTTAATGACCTAGTCTTGGAAATCACACATTACTTCTGCTGAACTCTGTTGGCACACAGAGTAGCTCTAATTTAATGTGGGGGATTATCCATCTTACTTGGCTTTTGGACTGAATTGTTCACTTTGATAGATTTTGATAGTATTTTGTTTTCCCTTAAAGTAATTCTAATTTAAGATTTCTTTCTTTGTCTAATTATTATATTCTATAGATCATAAAAAGAAACCTATGAAAAATAAATAGGTTGTTTAAACCATTTACCTGAAAATTTTGAAAGGCCTTCTAAATGCTTGCCTAGAAGATAGTTAATTCTGTGATATTCATAGCAATGAGCTTCAAGAGCACAAATATATTATCCAGTGTTCCTAAAAAAAGCTTTTGAAAAATGCTATTACTGTGAAAAGCTCTTGCCAAAAAAAAAAAAAAAAAGAAAGAAAAGCAAAGAAAGAGAAAAAGGAATTCTGTTTTATTGTCAAATACATTTTGAGAAGTCCATGCATTGGTTATAAATCTTTTTGACAAGTATAATACTCAGTAGCATATTAAAGCTCCGAGAATTTTATCATGTAAACATCTTTAGCCTTGTTTAATCCAGTGTTTCTCAGTCATATTTAGTTATGGAAACTTTCTGCTTAGTACTGGTTTTGTAGACATGGCATAGTTCAGTGAAAATGTCTAATTCTTATGAAAGATACAACAAACAATGAGAGAGGATAGGTTATTTGCTACTTTCTAGTACATTTGGGGATTTTAAAAACTAGAAAGATGATAATTCATTATCAGTAAGATATGCATTTTGACTAATTTCTTATAGATAGTGAAGTTGATAAATTTATCAAATTCTTACTTTAGCTCACTATATAAAGAAACTATAGAAAACCCAACTTGAATGTTAGATTATTAATGAAGGTGTAAGGAAAGCATAAGTTTACTGGTCAAATAGTCTGATGAGAGGTTTTGGTTGTCAATTAATATACAATCTTTTGTTCCTCTGTAAAATAGATGTGCAATAATTGATCTTTATGACCTACTTGGTTCTTGTAAAGATGAGTTGAAATAGTAGAAATGGAAATTTTACATCAGTATAAGTGTGTTGGTCCTATTACTGAAACTGCTGATGTATCTGGGCATTCCAACAAAGAGTGAAAGACCCAGGAGACAGTAGTGGGAGGAGGACAAAAACCTCAAAGGGAGTAATTTTCAGTTCAAAATATTAAATGACTGACAAGAAATTATAATTGTTCCCAATGGAGTTTCCTTTAATTCTCTTAATATGCATATTTGGGATTTTATGATTATAGAAAATCTTTATAATCTTTGTTAATAATTAATGTGAAGCCTCCAAGCCCAAACCAGTCTCATTGTGAGATTATGGTGTAATTCCATTCTTTTTAGTCTTCCCAGGGTATTTGTGATTGTAGCATACATTACAAAATGCTAAGGATTAAAATTTTCTGTTCGCTGCTGCTAATTTCCTTGTAGTATACTTTACAAAATGCTAAGGATTAAAATTTTCTGTTTGTCTCTGCTAATTTCCTTGTGTTCCATGTCTTCTGCCTCTGAATTCTACATTGTTACCTTTAGTCAGTGGATTTTACTTTCCCTTGCCTTTGATATAAATAAATTGAGCTTGCTTTTTAAAAACTTTACTTTAAACCTTAGGTTTACTAAGATATACAGTAAAATTCACTCTTTTTAGGTGTACAGTTTTATGAAATTTGACAGATGGATACACTTGTATATTTGATACTATAATTAAGATGTTGAAACTTTTATCACCTTCAAAAGTCCCTTCATGTTTTATTTGTGGTTAATTCTGTCCCTCCATTCTCAGCCCCTCAACCATTGCTCTAACTTCTTTCCATATGATTTTACCTTTTCCTGAATGTCATAAAGATGGAATCATATAATATGCAGCTTTTGTGTCTAGCTTCTTTGACTTAGCATATGTTTTTGAGATTGATTCATATTGTTAATGGTATCGGTAATTTGCTCCTTATTATGCTGATTAGTGTTCTGTGGTATGGTTGTACAACTTGCTTGTCCATTTACTAGCTGATGACTTTTGAATTGTTTCCAATTTTTGGTGATTATGAACAAAGGTGCTGTAAACATTCACGTACAGATCTTTATGTGGGCAAATGCTTTCATGAAATGAGTTGAGCAGGAATCTTAATATTTCATTATTATCGTGTTGAGAGTTTAGTGCCTACCTTATCTTCTGGAGAGAGATTAAGATACTAGAAGTAGGAGTTCAGGTTTCCTGGTTATTGCACTGGGATATAGTAAGAACTCATATCTATTTCCTTAATTTGTATTTATTTTTATTTTTGAAACATTTTTATTGATTTATAATCATTTTACTATATTGTGTCAAATTCTAGTGTAGAGCACAATTTTTCAGTTATACATGAACATATATATATATTCATTGTCACAGTTTTTTCTCCTTGAGCTACCATAAGATCTTGTATATATTTTCCTGTGCTATACAGTATAATCTTGTTCTTAATTTTTAAATTATGAAAATAATGAGTAATACTTAAACTTAGTGGTATATATCCTATGGATCCATTACATGTCAAGTACAGTGCTAAGATTAAAAAGGATAAAAAACAATTTTTTGAACTGGTTCCTATTTTCAGTGATCATCATTTCTGGTATTTGAGTAGAAAAGATTGATAGGAAATAATTGAATAAGTGATCAAAATTTAATATGAACAGATATGTATGATATGATTAAAATATTAGATTAAATCATATGAAATTGCTGTCTTATAGTCAGAAACATTTGAATATTGGTAACATAATACATATACATACATATATTCATTTTCATATTTTTCATTAAAGGTTATTACAAGATATTGAACATAGCTCCCTGTGCTATATGGAAGAAACTTTTAAAAAGTCTATATTTATATATATATAAATTTATATGTAAATTTCAAACTCCCAAATTTATTCCTTCTCACCCCTTTACCCAGTAACCGTAAGATTGCTTACTATGTCTGGGAGTCTGTTTCTGTTTTGTAGATGCATTCGATACTATCCTTTTTCTCAGATTCCACATGAGTGATAGCATATGGTATTTTTCTTTCTCTTCCTGGCTTACTTAACTTAGAATGATGATCTCTAAGTCCATCCACGTTGCTGCAAATAGCACTGTTTTATTCTTTTTTATGGCTGAATAGTATTCTATTGTATAAATATACAATTTCTTTATCCAGTCGCCTGCTGATGGACAGTTAGTTTGCTTCTGTGTCTTGGCTATTGTGTATAGTGCTGCTGTGAACATTGGTGTGCATATACAGGAGATTTTTGATCTGAAAGTAGACCTGACATTACCAAAATAAGTCTGGTTATATTACTGTAGTATCTGTAGTGTTAAATTTTGTGTAAGAATTGGGGCTTTTTGTGTTCTAATTCTGAGGATTTACATTATTGTTGATTACTATAAAGGTCTTAGTTATTATAGATGGATATACCATCTTTCCTGCTTTTCAACGTTTACTCTTGGACCTTTCTATTAAACATGTGTTTGTCCCTCTCATATTACCCTCTATGTGTCTCAGCTTCTCTTTCGTATTTTCTGTTTCCTTGTCTGTCTTTCCTGCCTTCTGGGACATTCCTTAGCTCTTTTACTTCCCAAATTATTTATTCAACTCTTTATAACCTGTTTTCTAACCTGTTGAATTTTTAATTTCAGTGACTTTTTATTTTGAAAGTTGGTTATTGTTATCCTTTCAAATATGCTGAGTAATCTTCCCCCTTTTCCTTCATAATCTTTTAAATGTCTTTTTTTCCCTTATTTTCTTGTATGTCTTCATGATGTGAAAGTCTCATTATAATAGTATATTGTAATTTTATAATTATTTATAATTGCATACATTTGATAAATTTACAATTTTAAGTTCGTAAGCATGTAATATTATGAGTAAACCTGCTGACTTTTCCTTATGCTGTGTTGTGTTCTCATATGTTTGTTTGTTTTTGATTTTGGTTTGTGAGTTTATTTTATCTGAGAGAATGTGGCTTTTTCTAAGAGTATTGTGTAGCCTGTGCTGTTCTAGATTGAATTTATGTCTCTTCTAGCTGCTGTAGAAATAGCTTCATCATGAAACCACTTAAATTTTTTTTATCATGAAGTGTAGCAAACATACCAAAGATACATGTGTAAAATATATAAATGTATTGAAATATTACATATACCCAACACCAGATTAGTGATAGAACAGTGTTAATAGCTTGGAATCTTTTTATCCCCACCGGGACAATTTATCCATATCCTAACTTTGGTGTGAGCCATTCCTTTGTTTTTTTAAAAAATGTTTATCACCTATGTATGTATCTTTCAACAATATACTGTTTATTTTTGAAAACCTGAGTGCCAGTTACAAACCTCTTTCTGTGAGGAAAGCACAGTGCTGTCTCTATTAAATGAAGGTTCTGGGAGAAGATAAGATAAGCTGAACAGGGTCTCTTAGATTGTGATCTGGGTTTTTTTGTTTTAGAGTTTATATGAGTCCTCACTGGGATATTTAGTAAGCAACATCAGAAATGAACCCTGGGGAATATAAAAGTGCATCAGTTTGCTTGTACTGCTGTAACACAGTACCCAAAATTGAATAGCTTAGACAACAAATTTATTGCCTTTAAGTTCTCTTGGCTGGAAGTCCAAGATAAACATTTGGGCAGGATTGATTCTTTCTGAGCACTGTGAGAGAGAATATTTTCATGCCTCTTTCCTTGTTCTGGTGGTTTTCTGGCATTCGTTGGTATTCCTTAGGTTTTGGAAGCATCACCCCAATCTCTCTCTTCATCTCCATATGGTGTTCTCTCTATGTGCGTGTCTCTGTCCAGATTTTCCCTTTTTTTGGGACACCAGTCATATTGGATTAGGGCCCACCCTAATGACCTCATCTTAGCTAATTACATCTGAAACAACCTTGTTTCCAGATAAGCTCACATTCTGAGGCACTGGGGGTTAGGACTTAAACGTAAGAATTTTGGAAAGAGATGCAGTTCAACCTATAACAAGGGGCATCTGGCATACTGGCAGTGCAGAGCAAGTGTTAAGCTTTCTAGTAAGAATGCAATCAGAGAGGTTAGGCTGCTGTGTAGTTTCTGTTTCTAAACTTATCAGGGCATACTACCATCTCTTAAATGTAGGTCGAAATACACTTAGTCAGTTAACACCTGCTATAGTGTAAGAGGTGGGGATGGGGATATGTCATACGAGATGGTGATAAATATATGTTTTGTCAATTTCTGAGAAAGTGCAGCTAATAGCAATAGCATATATATTAGTCAGAATATAGGTTTTAGGCTGATATGACAGAGATGCCCCCCAAAACAGTGGCTTAAATGAGGTAGAAGTGTATTTGTCCTTCAGGTGAAAATTTGGGTAGTTAAATGGTCTAGGGCTATTGAGGCAGTTCTATAATAGTCAGGGCCATTTTTTTGCTTTGTTACCCTCAACATAAGACTTTCAGCAGACATTCCAAGGTGACTACCCTAGCTCTTGCCATCATTTCAGTATCTATGTAACAGGAAGGAGGAAAGTTGTAAAGAGAAATTGTTTTTTCCTTTTAAGATGTGTGTGTATTAATATATATATTAGTGTACACACACACATGGAATATTACTCAGCCATATAAAAGGATGAAATAATGCCATTTGTAGCAACATGGATAGACCTAGAGATGATCATATTAAGTAAAGTAAGTCAGGCAGAGAAAGACAGATAGCATATATCTCTTATATGTGAAATCTAAAAAAAAAAAAAAAGACCCAAATGAACTTACTTTCAAACCAGAAATAGGACTCATAGACTTAAAAAACAAACTTTGGTTACCAAAGGGGAAAGGGGTTGAGGGAAGGGATAAATTGGGAGTTTGGGATTAACATATACGTATTACTATATATAAAATAGATAACAACAAGGACCTGCTGTATAGCACAGGGAACTATATTCAATGTCTTGTAATAACCTATAATGGAAAAGAATGTATATATGTGTAATTGAATCATTTTGCTATACACCCAAAACTAATACAACATTGTAAATCAGCTATACTTCAATTTAAAAAAGTTAGCTCCTTTTAAGAGTAATATGCAGGGTTGTATATATTACTACCTGTCCTTGGTCAGAACGTGGTCACATGGCTGTAACGTCAGGAAAGCTGGGAAGTGAGATACTTCGCCTGGGCCCCAGGTACCAAACTAGTACTGTTACTATGGAAGGAGAAGAAAATGTAAATTGAGACACATTGCAGTTTGTGTCAGAATGTAATTTTTCTTCAGTTTCTCCCTATTAATAAGTTTCAAGTGACTGTAAACAGGTATAGGGTCACATTCATGCAAGAATGGGTTCTTAGGGATAAATTGGATTCCTTGAGATTGGAATTTTAAAAAGTCAATACATTTTTGAAGAATGTAAATAAATAAAGCTAACTATTTAGTTCATTTTATAAATGAATAGACAGGTCCAAAGAAAAAAAGCTGATTTGTCACAAGAAGCAGAAACTACCTAGTTAGAGGCGTAAGCTGTGATTATGCTCTGTCCAGTGCTCCTGCTACATCTCTGAGGAAGAATTTAGCAAGTTTCCAGGGAAAACATAGCTTTCCTTTGAAGTATTAGAATTTTCTGTGTATAGGAGTCTTTCCAGTTTTATAAACCTTTTGAAGAGAAGATAATTATTTCTGATCTGAATTTGTTTTTTGGCTTTTTGAAAATACTGGTGGCTTAGGCTTAGTGGCTAATTTCAGCTTAAAGCCTTTTATTAATATAATCATTGTGAAGAAAATGCTCATTGTGCCCAATTACAGTCCCTATACAAAACTTCTGAAGGTTTATTTAGATTCTTTGAGTAATAGGCTTTAAAATTTCTATAATCTTGTACATTAAACTATAACCTATAGAAAGCATGTTATGCCACCCTGAAGGTGGCTATAAAAATTGTTTATGAAGTTCAGGCCAAGACTAAAATATGTTGAAGTGGAGAGTTTTGAAAAATGTTCTATATCGCAAAGGAGACCAAATCATGCTAAAATGCAGAAAGAGACTATACATCAGTTTCCAGGCTACATTATTCAAAAAAAATACAACCATAAAAAAAGGTAATAAGATTACATTTTCACATTTCATGGCTAGCAAGGTACATTAGGCTGCTCAGATATTCATAACTTACTGTGACATTCGGGAAGATTACATTTTGTAGTGCACAGCCATTACTACAGCTCAGATAATAACTAGCCAATGCCTGGACCTGGATTATGATCCCTGTCATTGGAAACAAATTTGTGTTTTGAAGGTTGATCAAATTCAAATAACTATTAGAAAGGGTTAACATGACATACTGTAGACCCTGTGCATGCTTTTTAGGTATAATAGATATGCATACATATAGTATATCAAATATGCCACATATTTGTATGTACCAATTTCTGCCATCAATTTTCTCCTTGAAAGCCATATTTTATGATATTTAAAGCAATGGAGAAATATTTAAAACACCTGTCTGGATACTGCTCTCACAGTATAAACTCAATTTAAAAGCTGGTGAAATATTTGGAGGTTTTTTGGAAATTACTTTGAAAAATTAATTCTATAGCTTCTTGGGAGGGTGGTTACTGATGGTAATAAACACAGATCAAAATGAAAGATTGATGTAAGTGGTATTAAGGTGAAGGTAAGGTCTCTTAAGTTAGTTGCAACTAGGTCTTTGACCTATTTTGATCTGTGTGAAGGATGCCCCAAAGTGTATATATACTAAAAACCCTGCCCTTGTGCTCTTTCCCCAGATGCTCAGTTGCCTTTTCAGAGGTAATCACAATTTAGTTTCTGGTGTAGCATTCTTAGATATATATCTATATGTATATGTTTTACACTCAAATTGTAACCTACTGTTCATGCTTTTTTCCACTTCGATTTTTCTCACTTAAACAATATATTTCAGAGATCTTTTTTTATGTCAGATGGGGTTGCCTCATTCTTTTCAATGTGTCGTATTCTATTATGGAACTAAATAACTTTACTGACTTTAGATTATAGCTTTTTTAGGGGGGTATTGTTTTTTCTGCGTTCCCATAGAAATGCTAAAGTGCAGTTCTTGTATGTAGCATCATTACCAAAATGTGTCTGTGGAATACATTTTTAGTGGTCGTTAAGGTAGCCATTTGTGTCTGGCTTCTATTTAGCATAATTCTTTTGATATTGATTCATGTTGTTAACTAATCAGTAGTTCCATTACCAAATACTTTTCTCATTTATAGTAATTTTTCAGTTTTCCAGATATATATCATATCATCTGAAAATAATTGGAGTGTAAGTCCTCTCTCCTGATATTTATACATGTTGCTGCCTTTTGACTAAATGTGGCTTAATAATTAACAATTTAAAAATGAAAGACAGTATCTTTAAAATGGAAAAAATATGACAGATGCCTCCTTAAGCATGCGATCAAAGCTACTAGCTTTATCAGTAGTGAGACATAACTGGCATCAGTTACCATCAGAAATACCCTGAGAAGGGCACACATCACTTGTGTGATACTTTTGCTTAATTTGAATTTAGACATATACATTCAGATTGGAAGACAGTCTGTAAAATAACTGGCAAATACACTTCAAAAAATGTCCAAATCATGAAAGTCAAAGAATGCGTGTGCGACTGTCTCAGTTTGGAGAAGACACTAAGGGGATGTTGGCCCTGGATCTGAAAAATGGCATTAGTATGATAAATGGCAATATTTGAGTAAGATCTGTAGTATTTGTACCTGGTTTTAATGATTGTACTGTGAGTATGTAATATACTCATATTAGGGAAGGCTGAGTAAAGGTACACAGGAACTCTGTACTATTTTGCATTTTTTAAAATGCCTGGAATTATTTCAGAATAAAAAGTTAAAGACAAAACAAGCGAATAGTAGTCACAAATGGCCACAAAAGCAAAAAAACAAGTTTCTAGAATTCTTACGTAGTTTATAGAATTTTGAGGTGTGCTTCGGGAACCAGGCACACATACTTCACAGCCAGGACCGTGTAGCCAGGAGGATTGGCCTGGTCACGCCAAGGGACTCTTTTAGCAGAAACCAGCTGTCAGCTCCCTGTGCTGCGTGTTACTGATGATGCAAAGAGTTGTACACTAAAATCTCTGCCAAAGCTTTCCTAGAAGAACCAAAAGCCTTTACCACTGTGCTTGCCAGGTGTTCTTAGCTCCCTGCATGCAGATACTGCTACTCCTCTTGTTCATTTTTCCACTCCTTCTCTTGCATGCCAATGTGTGTCTTTAACAGAACCTGGGGTGCATATTGATCCCTGGCTGCAAGGACTTTTAATTGGTTTCCTAATTCTGAACTGTCTTTGCTTTTTCTAGAGTAAACTCTATTTGTTCATGTCTGTTATGTTATGAGCTGTTGGATTTTGTTTGTAAAGTTCATTTTTTCCAATTCTGGCCTACCTTTTGGGTTTAAGAAAGCATACTGAACAAAGACATATTCAGAAGGACAGGAGGGTAGGTGAATCATGCATGTAACTTTCTGACAGAGATCTTTAAAAAAAATCAATTCGGAGGGAGGTTATAGCTCAAGAGCACCTGCTTAGCATGCACGAAGTCCTCGGTTCAGTCCCCAGTACCTCATCTAAAAATAAAATAAATAAATAAAACTAGTAAATAAAATTGTCTGCCTTTAAAAATATCAGTTCAAAAAGATAGACCTGCAAAGGCAATTCTAAAAGTGTTTTACTTTAAACCATTGGAGTTTGTTAAAATTAATAGCACTTGCCCTCTGTGGGAAGCTGTGTGTGAGTTGGCAAGATAGGAACAGGTCAGTATAGCTTTCTCTGGATGGATTTTCTGATAGTATCAGTGAAATAAGTTTTCTTGGTTCCTGACTTTGAGTGTGTGACTAAGTTTAAGTTAGATTTAAGGTATGCTGATTATTGACCAAGGGGATCAAAATGGATAGGTGCAATAAACCAAGAACTTGACAAATAAAAACTGTCAGTTTTATGTTTACTCTGAGCCTTTTTCAGCTTTTCGTTCTTGCTGTGAGCCCATACCTTGTAGAGTGTGCAAAGGACCTTTAGGTTGCTGTGAGTAGCTCACAGACTTCCTAATTCATAGACAAAATATTGAATTAGAAGCAATTATGGAGCTAAATTAGATCTTTATTAGTATCAGGGCAGTAGATAGTGATTTTCCTATGACATCCTGTATTTGTTTTTGTTGAAAAATATCTCCATTTTTATATTCTAAGTCTTGCCTGACTTTGTGCTATCTTAACTTGAATATTTCTTTAGAAGCTTTATTTTTTAGAGCTGTGTGTGTGTGTGTGTACGTGTGTAAGATCTTTTTATTGTTGTAGGGGTAGAGAAGAATGTATATGGGTGGTTACTGCCAATCTGAAGCTTAGCAGTATACTCTAGTTATACTGAATATGTACTAATACTTTTAATGTTTCTTTTCCCCCCTCCTTGGAAGCTGGTAGGAGGACAGTTTGATTTAGAAATGAATTTCATTATTCAAGAAGGTGAGAGTATCATCTGCATGGTGGACCTCCTTGAAAAATGTGACGTTACTTGCCAAGCAGAAGTCTGGAGCATGTTTACAGCCATTCTGAAGAAAAGTATACGAAATCTTCAAGTCTGCACTGAAGTAGGCCTTGTTGAAAAAGTGCTTGGGAAAATTGAAAAAGTTGACAATATGATAGCAGGTATGACTTTCTATACTATGATGGATGTGAAGAAATGAACTTTGATTCTTAAGTACTCTATTTTTCTTATTTTATAAAATAATATTTATTTAAGAAGTATTTGAGCATTTAACATGTACCTGGAACTTTAGTGTCCAAACTCTTAAGTAACCATAGTGTATCAGTATATTTTAATTTTTCAAGAAATACAAGTAGCTTAATTTTTATATTGTTTTCTCTGTTTCCAGATCTTTTAGTTGACATGTTGGGAGTGCTGGCTAGCTACAATTTGACAGTTCGAGAACTAAAGCTGTTCTTCAGTAAACTTCAAGGAGATAAAGGACAATGGGTAAACTTAAATACTCTTTGGTATTTGAAAGAACCCCCCCCCCCCCACAACATATCAGTGGCTTTTAAGCAGTTGGTATTCTTGCAGAGGGGATAAATGTCAAATTGAGGGAAAGAGATCAATTAGAATCATATTTAGACGTATACAGCTGCTTTTGTTACGACTTGACACAACTGTGGACCAGGAGAGCTTGGTGTTCCAGGCAGGTGGATAATTTGGTCCTCCTTCAAATGGTTATGTTTTAAATATACATTCAACATTTTGGGGGGAAAAGGATGAGGACAGAGAAATAAAAATGTTGGGTAGCAGCACCTAGCTTCTGTATCAGTCTAAGTAGTTTTGCTGTGGCCCTTAAACTTGAATAACCCACTCAGTGAACAAAAGCTCTGCAGTTAATTGGATGCACCCTCCTTAGACGCAGTTTTGTGGTCCTTTGCAATGGATGCTGCTGGTCAACTGAGGTTGAACTCCAGGTACCTTATCAAACTGTTTCTTCCTACCCTTTAATTACTTATTCCTTAGAGGAATACTAGTAAATTTTTCTCCATTTTTGTTGCATTTCTAGGCTTATTTAGAGCTCTTTAGAAATCACTGCTGTAGCAACTACTTAGCCAGCTGGTCCTTAATCTAGTTCTGTTTTAGGTATATCTACATTTGTGCTCTGTAATTGCACACTCGAATTTATTGTGTTAAAGCGTTTAGACTCTGTAGCATCTTTGTATCAAACTCTAGCTCTCTGGCTGCTTTTAAGATTTTCCCCACTGATTTTCAGTGATTTTATTATGTTTTTTTGCTGTGGTTTACCTTGTATTTATCTTTATTAGAGTTCTTGCACATGTGGATTTATAATATAGTTCTCATCAAATTTAGAAACATTTTGGTCGTTATTTTTTCAAATATATTCTTGTCCCTCTTCCCCTCCTTCTGGGACTCCAGTTACACGTGTGTTAGTCTTGGTAGTGTCCCTCAGGTCCCTCAGAACTGTTAACTTTTGTTTTTTAGTTGTTTCTCTTTGTGCTTCGTTTTAGATTGCTTTGATTGCTGTTTTTAAGGTAATTGGTCTTTTCTTTTGCAGTGTGTTAATATTCATTAAAATTTTCAAAAATTTTTTTATCTCTAAATTCCATTTGGCTCTTTTAATATCTTCCATTTTCCCCCTCATTTGTGTTTTCCTTTAAATCCTTGGGAATATGTAGCATATTCATAGTTGCTTTAATGTTCTTGTCTTCTAATTCTGTCAAATCTGTCATGTTCTAGATCAGTTTTTTGCTCACTCATTCTCCTTTTACTTATAAGTCATATTTTCCTTTTTTTTTTTTAATGGAGGTACTTGTGATTGAACCCAGGATTTCATGCATGCTAAGCACACACTGTACCACTGATCTATCACCCACCTTTATGCTAGTGATTTTACACATGGTGATGTTAGACAAAGTGAGTTTATTCCTTGTTCAGTGCTAGATTTTGTCGTATTCCATTTAAGATTGTTAGACTGTTTTTGGAGGCAAATAAGTTACTTGTGGATTAACTTTATTTTTTCAGGCTAGTTTTAAAGGTCTTTTTGGTTAGATCCAGATTGGCTGTTACTCTAGGGCTAGGTCAGCCTTGTTATTCAGGCCTGACTTTTCTAGGTTACCTATAAATGACCCTGATTCTCAGACATGAGGCAACAGGTCGTGCAAGACTATCTCCATAATACCTACTAGAGTCTCAACAATTTTTGGCTCCCTACCAGCTCTGGGGATTCTTTGACTTACAGCTTTCAAAATCTTGTTGAGTTTATGGTAGAAATGAACAGTTTGGTATTAATGTCAAACAGTGAGGGCAGATTTCTGGAGCTTATTCTCTGCATAGGCCCTTCCTCTGTAGTACTGTACCCTGAAGGTTCTATCCACCTCACACTATCCTTTTTCCAATTCCTACCTCATCAACTCAGTGAGACTTACAGGTTCTCTTTGGTTTCCCTCTCCCTGTGCAGTGAAATGTGATATGGAAATTGACTCCAGGTGGAAAGTCAGGGTCCTCTGATGGCTCATTTTGTTTCCTCTTCTCAAGGCTCACAGTCTTTACCTGCCTCTTTTCTATGCCTGAAAACAGTTTTCTTTCATACATTTTGTTCAGTTTTCTAGTTGTTTATGGTGAATTGGTAAATGTAGTTCTTGTTACTGTGTCATGTCTAGAAGACATATACTGGTTTGATTTTGGGTTTGATTTATATTCAAATAATGTATTTATTCTGAATATGTAATTAAAACTTTTTTTGTTACATTGGTGAATATAGAAAACTAGAAGAAACTAGCAAAGGATATGAACAAATATTTATTTACAGGGATAGAAACCCCATAATCAAATAAATGCTAAATCACTAATAACTAGAGATGTTTAAATTAAAACAATATTGATATGTCACCTTATATCTATTAGTATCAAGAATTATAAAGTTGGATAATAGCAAGTATAATTGGGGGGATTAGAGTTATTTTAAACCTGTGTACTATTGGTTGGAATGAACACCAGTGGATCCAAACTCAAGGCCAATCTAGCACTGCTTAGTCACTTAAATTATACCCATATCCAGTGACTTAGGAGTTAAGGAGAGTGCATGTTCCAAGAAATTGTCACATAGTTCTGTAAGGAAACATTCATGAGAATGTTCACTGAAGCATTATTTTTGATGGCAGTGAATTGTCAACATGTGTGTCTATTAGAGTAAACAGGTAAAATGTATTGGATGCATGGAGTAGATTACGACATAGCAGTTAGAATCAGTGCATAGAGTGATATGAATAGATACCAAAAAGCAGGAAGAAAGTAAGAAAGAGAATGATATATCTAACCCAACATCATTTAAATTGTAAGTAAAATCATACAGAAACACATTTTTGAAGGAATACTTACAAAAAAGATGAATCATGTTAACATAATTGCTTATGGGATTGGGAGTAGGAAGAGAATAGGTGTAGTGGATAAAGGAGAAAAAAATTAATGAACCATTGTTAGTTTAAAAAAAAAAAAAGAGCAAGGCCTTGCTCAGACATTATATTTATGTAGCTTTTGCTATCATGTCAGTGCAGTGAAAAATCCTTGTATCTGTATCTGTATCTCCCTTTCTGATTATTACTTTAGAACAGATTTTCACATATGGAAATAGTGTATCAATGGGCATAAACATTTTTAAAGACTCTTGAAATATGACTAAGTTATTTTCTGAAAGGTTTTCCTAGTGTACAATCTCTCAGCAGTGTCTGTGGAAGAAAGTGCTTATCCTAATGCATTTTTATTTTGATTGGTGTATGAAGAGGAAATTTTGAGGAATGATTTCTCTAGATGGAAATGCTATAATACTATGTTTTAATTTTTGACTGCCGTTACTTTTGGTAATTTCACGTTAGAATTTTTTTTAAAAAAGTGTGATTGTAGTAACTTGTTCCTATACTTTTATAATTGAGCAGTGTGGTTAACTGAAAATTTCTTGAATACTTAAGATCAACGTTTCCACTTAACATTTAGGTAAAAGATTGCTGAACTGTTTTAGATAGTAATGGAAATTTAGAGTAGCTACCAAATAAGATGAAGGCAAGCCAATGATTTCACTTAAGTTTGACACTGTTTAGAACTTTGAACTTTTAAGAGAAATGTACTACACTTATTTGCTTGTAATCTGATTAAAATCATAACGTACATCTGATTGTCCTTTGCTTTTCCTTGTAAATATAAATGTGCCTTTTTGTTTTAGCTATTGGTTGTTTAATGTATTAGAGGAGACTTGTGGGTCAAAGAGACATTAATCAAGTAAACGTAATGTTACAACTTTTATACATGCTATATAGTAGAGGTATATTGTAGAATGAAATATGATAGGAAGCTTTGATCCAGCCTCAGAGGTCAGGGAAGACTGCCCTGAGAAGTGACCATTAAGATGAGCTCTGAATGATGGGTAAGATTTATTTAGTTAAGGAGGGGGAGTGGGGAATCGGCCCAGTGAAAATATTTTAAGCACAAGGATTAGCTTGTGCTCAGGCCCTATTATGGGAGGAAGACAGAGAAGACATTGTAGATGGAGTGCAGAGAGAAGGGGAGATGAGATGCAAAAAGAGGCTGAGGAGGTTAAAAAAAAAAAGTATCTTGTGGGCCATGTTAAGGATTTTGGTCTTTATTTAAAGGCAGTGGGAAGCTACAGGAGAGATAGTAGAACATAAAGGTGAAAGTGTAGTGATTAGCTGCATGGACTTTAGAGTCACACTGAATTCTGATCCATCCTGTCACTTACTACCTGTGTAAACTTGGACATATTCCTCTGCCGCAGATTCATCCTCTGTAGAATGGGATAGTAATAACCCCTACTGTGGTTATGAGCCTAACATATTTTATTTTTAAAGTGCCTTTAACTATGGGGCCTGGTAATTTTTTTTTTTTTGTGAAATTAAGAAGTGGTTTAAAGAGGTATGGATGGTGAGTTAATGTAGTTTGTAATTTTAAAATGTCATTTTTGGTGTAGAGTGGAGAAGAGTTCCAAGTGTCAAATGATACTGGCTCATATTTACCCAACGCCTTGTGCAAAAAAGTGGCATAGACAGTATTGTTTATTTCTTGAAGATAGTTAAAAATAACCTTTCTTTGGTTATTTTGAATGCTTTTTAGCTTATAGAATTATTTAGTTATTTTGGGGTATATTAAATTGTGGCTGTATTAAAAGTAGGTATTTTTGTTCTATGGTGAATAGTGTGGTTAATGAATTATTGATTATATTTGTAGCCTCCACATGCTGGGAAGTTGCTGTCTGTGTTAAAACATATGCCTCAAAAGTATGGCCCCGATGCCTTTTTCAACTTTCCAGGAAAGAGTGCTGCAGTAAGTAAATCTTAATGAGGAAATCACTTGGAGTTCTTCTTTCCTTTGCTTCCCGAAAATACAGCCCTGTAAACACTCCTGACAGGTTCTGTGTTAGGTAGAAACTTCTCTGCACAACCTAACTTAATCCTCACGGCAGTTGTGCATGTTGCTTTTTCCTGACTGTTTTAGAGGTGAAGAAATAAAGGCTCAAAGAAGTTAAGAAAGCTTTTCATTCACTCCTTGGGGCAGAAATGGAATAAGAACCCAATTCTTTTCAACATAGGCTGTGTTGTCTTATGAATTTTATCTCTGCATTCTGAAATAGAAATTTTTCTGTAATACTTTGACTTTTACTTTCTGAACATCTTTCTTTAGCCTTACGTTTCCCAATTCCTGTTTCTTTAGCATGTGATGTATAAAATGAGAGTAACTCTTGAGAACTTTCTAAGGCAAGTTTTCCTAACCTGTGAGTTTCCATATTGTATCAGTCTCGGCATTCTTATAAGCTGTTAACCAGTTTATACATAAGACAGTTATGTATGGCAGTGATGTTTCAGAGTGTTACAGGATTACGTTATATAATGTATATGTGTTGTTTATGAAGGCTTTTTCACCTCATGATTACATTGGTCTGCCAGTTAAAAGCAAACACTTTTGAAGATATTTCAGCCTGTTCTTTTTCTGACCTTACCTTTTATTCATTTTTTTACTTTTGTTTTCATAATCTCTTACTTGATTATGGCCCCTATGTAGCCAGGCAATACTTACAAAAGGAAAAAAAAGTGTTTTAAAAGGACATTTGTGATATTTGAATGCTTCACACACAATATACTGTTTTGTTTGGAAAGTTTTATTGCTCGTATTATCTTTTCTTTATAATTTTTCCTCAGTAACTATTTTGGATTTGAAGCTTTTCAGAATAACTTTCCTCTTTTGGCTTTGAGCTTATCATTTGTCTCAAACATTAAAAAAAAAGTATTTTCATGAGATTAACCTTTTTTCATTCATGTTATACTTTTAGTATTTATAATTCTTTGAGATTATAATATGCCCATTCCATTTACTTGTATGTATATTGAAAGTGGGGCAGTTCAGCTATGCAGCTTTTGGAACTTTCAGAGAATAGATATTTTAAATATAATCAGTGACTCATTTTTTCCCCCCTTAAATATAGCTTTTAAAGGGAAACTAAAGTATTCACGGATAAATTATTTTTACAAAGCTTTCACATTTTCTACTCATTTTTCAGTGAGAGAGAACATATATATACAGTGAATATGTATTCTTTAATTTTTTTCTTAATGTAGCTTCACTTTAAATCAGCCTCTTGAAGGTCTCAGTAGTGTTATTACATAAATGTGACTGATGTTTTTCATGTTTTATGGAATATCTGATACATACAAAAGAGTATATGTGTATATATGATGTATAAACATAAATGTATATGTAAGTTATAACAGTCAAACAAAAGCTTTGTAGCTTTTTTAAACAGCTTTATTGAGTTATAATCCACATATCATATAGTTCACTCATTTAAAGTGTACATTGAATGATTAAGTGTATTCAGCAAGCTGTGCAACCATTATTACAATCAATTTTAGAACGTTTTCATCACACCCAAAAGAAACCCCACAATCATTAGCAGTCACTGCACATTTCACCCCAAACTCTCAGGCCCAGGTAACCACTCTTCTACTTTCTGTGTCTGTGGATTTGTCTACTCTGGAGACAGATAGAGCCATACAATACCTGGACTTTTGTTACTGGCTTTTTCCACTTACCATACTGTTTTCAGGGTCCATTCATGTTGTGACATGTATCAGTGCTTCATTCCTTTTCATGGCTAATATTCTAAGATAAGACTATACCATATTTTGTTTAATTATTCATTAATTAGTGGAAATTTGAATTAATTCCACTTTTGGGGGCTGCTCTCTGGGCCTTTGTGTACTAGTTTTTATGTGGACATGTTTTCATTTCTCTTGTGTATGTACCTAGGAGTGGAATTGCTGAGTCATATTGTTTAACCACATGAGGGACTTCCAGAGTGTTTTCCAAAGTGGCTGTATTATTTTGCAGTCTCACCTGCAATTTATGAGGGTTCCAGTTTCTCTATATGCTTGTCAACATTTGTTAATGTCTGTCTGTTTGATTATAGCCCTCCTAGTGGGTATGAAGTTATACCTCGTTGTTTTGTTCTGCATTTCCTTAATGACTGATTATGTTGAGCATCTTTGCATGTCCTTTTTGGCCATTTGCACGTCTTCTTTGGAGACATATCCATTCAGGTCTTTTGTCCGTTTAAAAATTGCATTTGTCTTTTTAGTATTGAATTGTAAGAATTCTTTATGTATTCTTCTGGATACAAGTTCCTTATCAGATAAATAATTTGCAAATATTTTCTCCCATTCTTTTGTCTTGTTTTTCATTTTCTTGATGATATCCTTTAAAGCACAAAAGTTTTTAATTTTAATGAAGTCCAGTTCATTTATTTTTTGTTGTTGCTTGTGCATAATTAAGAAGGATTTGCCTAACCCAGTGTCATATTTACCCTTATTTTTCCTTATAAGAATTTTATAGTTTTGGCTTTCATATTTAGATCCGTGATGAATTTGAGGTTAGTTTTTTGTATATGATATAAAGAAGTGATCAGCTTCATATTGTAGATATCAGTTTTCTTAGCACATTTGTTGAAAACACTATTCTTTCCTCATTGAACTGTCTTGACACTGTTGTTGAAAATTAAGGCACAAACGTTAGAGTTTATTCTGGGCTCTTGATGCCACTCTATTGGTCTTTATCTGTATCTTTATGCCAATACCCCACAATCTTCATTGCTGTGTCTTTGTGTTATAGGTTTTGAATTTGGTAATTTGAGTCCTCCAGCTTTGTTCTTTTTCAAGATTGTTTTGGCTATTTTGTGTCCCTTTCATTCCATACTGTGATATGTTAAATAAAATTTTAAGCCAAGTGGTGAAGTAATTTATATAGTGACTTACGAATATAAATTTTAAAATGTTATGAAAAAATGTTATGAGTGAATCTTCTTCAGCTTGATATATTTGGTTAAAAATTTATATTTCAAGCTTTTTCCTTAACTTTTTTCTTTCCTCTTGTCCATCTTTCTCTGTTCTGTTACCTTGACATTTTAGTAATGGATTTCCAATTTGATATAATTACCTATCTCGTTTAATTGGAATCTCTTTGTATATATTCACTGTAAGAAATGAAGCAAATAAGATTAGTGTGTCAAGCAGGTCACATGGAATGTTTCTGTTGTTTAACTAAATTAACATCATTACTATGCAGTTTCGAAAATTTAGGCGTTATTAAAAGTTTCTTTCAGATAAAGAGACTACTTCTGCATATTTTAATCATGACATAGAATAATATGTAGTAGAAATACATATAACATTGTAAGGTCTCATTTTCATGATTTCGGTAACAGTTTTCCAGTGTGAGTCAGTAACTCAGAGTTTGTTCCTTCAGGCTATTGCATTACCTCCTATAGCCAAATGGCCATACCAGAATGGTTTTACATTTCATACGTGGCTTAGAATGGATCCTGTAAATAACATCAATGTGGATAAAGATAAACCATATTTGTACTGGTATGTATTTCTGTAACATAGTATTGTTCTTTTACTTTGAAAATGAGAAGAGTATTTCGAGATGAAATGAAAAACTTACTCTTTATAGTTTCAGAACCAGCAAAGGTCTCGGTTATTCTGCTCACTTTGTTGGGGGCTGTTTAATTATAACATCAATAAAGTCAAAAGGAAAAGGGTTTCAACACTGTGTGAAATTTGATTTCAAGCCACAAAAGGTATGTGATCTTACTGAGTCATAGTTATGTTACCAAGGTATTCTAACCTTCACAATGCTTTGTTGTAATGCTATTGACATCATAATATGTGGTAAATCACAACTCTGATTTTAAACTGTTTTAGAAAATGAAGTATAAATTGCTGGACAATTGTTAACTGCTCTGAGTTGAATAATTAAAAGAGTGAATATTTAGTTGTTTGTAGAGTTTAAGGGCAATATAAGGGGAAAATGTCAGTGGCAGTTATTTTAGTAGTGGTAGTAGTACTATGTGTTTTCTTTTGTACCTTTAAATTTAGAGATAAAAGAATGATTTATTAACAAAATGTGCATACATACACATGTAGATAGGCAGATAAAACAAATATGACAAAATGTTGACAGTTGTGGAAACTAGGTGGTGGGAGAGAGTGTACTAAACTCTTCACTTTTGAAGGGTATATTTGAAAATTTTCATAGTAATTTCATAGGTAAGGGAAAAATAATTTAATGGGTAAGCTCTTATCTGTTGAAAGCTCCCTTAAATCAGTATTGTTCCGGAGGTAGAATATTGAATTTAATAAAGGTAGTCTTTTTTTAGATTTAATTGTAATTTAGCATTTAATTTTTACTAATTACCAATGTGATTGAGTTATTGGAAAGATCATTATCTTTTATTAAAACTGTTTTGCTTATTCAGTGGTATATGGTAACTATAGTGCACATTTATAATCGATGGAAGAACAGTGAGCTACGATGTTACGTGAATGGTGAGCTTGCTTCCTATGGAGAGATAACATGGTTTGTCAACACCAGTGATGTAAGTACTCTGAAAAAGTTAAATTTTTGAAAAATTTATTTTACATGGAGTATAAACTTTAGAATACCACAGTGGTGGATTATTATAATCATAGTTTGGCTACTATGTTTAATATATTAATATATATTAATAGAGTGGAACTGTGTTAATGTGTCACATAAGATATTACTCAGCCCTTGTTATAAAATTATTCTGGATAGGGTAGAGATAAGGATTCACTGATAACAGTAGGTGTATCCTGAAAGAATTCGTGTCATCAGTCCATTGATCAAATTAAATTTTTGGATCATTTTTATGAATGCACTAGATGATGCATGGTTATAAATTTTCGGTATAATTCATACCTGCTATACGTAACTATTATAATATTTTCAGGATTCAAAAAGAGATCCATAGGTTAGAATTAAATTCAAATGTTCTTTTTTTCCCCCAATTACATTTTTAATAGAAAACTTGAAAAATACAGATCAGGAAAATAAATACAAACTTGCACCACCCGTTCACCATTAACTCCTCCTTTCATATCCTATGCTATACATATTTACATATTTTGAAATGCTAGCCTTAGGAGCTCAGGTTGTTATAACAGATAGACTTAGGTTTAGATCCCTGCTTTGTTACTTATTGACTACATGACCTTATTTAATCTATTAGGGCTGAGTTTGCTCTATCTAAAACTGAGTGTAAAATAGTACTTATCTCAGAAGGTTGATTAAATGAGATATGTTCACAAAGCCATCGGCAGAGTGCCTTGTACAGCATAAGTGCTCAGTGAGTGTTAGCTCTTATTTTTTTTTTAATGCAAAAAAGGAGTCGGATATGTGTATTGTTTTTCAACCTGTTTTTTCCTTACATAACCTTTATTGAGTGCTTCTTGCATTGTAATACCTTTATTTTCTGTAAGCCCCAACCTTGCAAGGTAAGTACTGTTGTAATCTTCATTTTGCCAACATCAGCAGCATGGGAAGCAGTGGTTTCATCTAGGTGGTTTGTCTTCAAAACCCAAGTCTTAAAAATTTTTCTATATTCCTTAATGTCAATACATATGTATTTTCAACATTCTTCATAATGGTTTCATGTATAAAAGGATACTTTTAAAGAGCTATGAAGTGCTTTACTTCTTTTGCTTTTGTTGTACACGTGGGTTTTTAAAATGTGGTCTTTGCAACCTGGAATCATATTAAGAGGGTTTTTTTTAATGTTAGAAGAAAAACATACACCTGTTTTATAGATTTACATATTCCTTTTGGGAGAGTGCATCTGCCCCCATGACTTTACCCATTATTTGTATCTTGATGTCTGCGAAAATCTGTCTTTACAGTTTTCGCTTCTCACCAGACTAATAGAACCCTGTTGGCAATTGCTTCTTCATCCGTATTAGTTCACAGAAAAGACAGATTTATTATATGTCCCAAACTTAACTGGTGTTTTTCTCCTTGCTCTAAAGCCTGCTCTTCTGTCTGGTTCTTTGGTTGACCAAGTATGAACCTTCAGAATCCATAGTGATTCCTCTGATGCTGTTTCCTACAGCCACTTTATCTTCAAGTTTTGTTTATTGTACTTTGGATAATTTGCCTTATCTCTTTTTCTCTGATGTCTACACCAAATGGGAATGGATGAACTGAAATGCTGAGTGAATTGTTTTAATGTATTTGGATTATATTTTAGAATGGACAGAATATTTATAACAATATAGGTTGTCATCATTTCTGGAGGAGATGGTTTTTTGGGTTTTTTTCTCTAAAAAAATTTTCTGTTTTCTTTCCCAGACCTTTGACAAATGTTTCCTGGGCTCATCAGAAACAGCAGATGCTAATAGGGTATTTTGTGGTCAGATGACTGCAGTTTACCTTTTTAGTGAAGCTCTTAATGCAGCTCAGATTTTTGCTATTTATCAGCTGGGCCTGGGATACAAGGTACTTTACTTGCTGTTCACTGCTTAACATGTGTTAGTTGATCTTGACATAAACAGGGGGGTGATGCATGGGGCAGTTTACTTTGGGTAACTAAACTGTGTGTTGGAGTAACCAGGGGCACCACAGGGAAGTCACAGGTGCCCAAAGGGTACTTGAAACTTTGTGGGAAACACAGTGTACTTGCCATGTGGGGCACTGTGCAAACTACTAGCTTAAGTTTCAACTTTACTTTATGCTGCATTTCTTGTGGTCATACCATATCTTTACACAGCTAAGTTTTTAATAGTTGCTGTGATAAAAAACAAGTACCATGTGAGAATCAGTGTGGAACAGGAAATGAGGAGGTTTGAAATCTGATTCCAAAATTTGAGAAGTTGTGTAGTGCCATTAATTCCATTAATAAATAATTTTGCTGATATACTAATGAAGGAAACTTTTTTCCTTTTAATTTGTGTGTTAATTTTCAATTAGCTAGTAAATTGTTAGGATGTTAAGTTAAAATATAAAATATATTTGTTAAAATATAAATAATAATAAGTAGTTGGTTCAAACTACTTCATAAACAGAAATATTTAGTATTTATTTTGGTCTAGAGCACCATAAAAAATTACTGAGATGCTATAAGTGTCATGAATCAAGAAAGTTTGGGAACCTGTAGGTTAAGTCATTGTTAGTATAGTTTGGTTTCAGGGAGTGATTTAATGTCTGCTGTGTTCCTTTGAAAACAAAATCAACTTTATTGAGTTAATTTACATACAGTTGGAGTCAATAAAGTATACATATTTTAATTAGTTTGGACAAAAGTGTAACTATGCAATAATCAAGAAATAGAGCATTTCTACCACTGCAAAAGTTTCCTCTCTTCTCCCTCCCAGTCAATTCCTTGTGCTTCTCTAACCCTACCCTGTTCCTGTTGATGATCAGAGCAAACCACTGATCTATTTCCTGTTACTATCAGTAAGACTTTTTGTTAATGTTTTATGCAAACAGAATAATCCAATGTGTGCTCCTTGGAGTTTGGCTTCTCTTTAGCATGTTTTTAAGATTCATCCATGTTGTTTTGTATTAGTAGTTCCTTCTTGTTGCTAAATAATCTTCCATTGATTGTATCAATAATAGTTTTTTAACCCATTCATCTGGTGATGGACATTGGGCTATTTCTAGGTTTGGCTGTTATGAACAAGCTACTTATGAATATTGGTGTTCAAACCTTTGTGTAGACATGTGTTTTAGTTTCATAAATTTATAAAGTAGAATTGCTAAGTGGTATGGCAACTGAAATTGCCAAGCTCTTTTCCAAGGTAGTTGCACAGTTTTGCATTTCTACAGGCAGTGTATGAGCTTCCTACTTACTCCACATCTTTGTTAACACCTGATATTGCTGGCCTTTTTAATATTAGATGTTTGAGTAGGTCTGTAACAGTATATCACTGTGGTTTTAATTTGTATCCTTATAATGCCTAGAGAGGCTGAGTATCTTTTCAAGGCTTATTTTCATGTCTATCTTTTTTTTGTGAAGTGTGTGTTCAAATCTTTTACACATTTTTTTGTTTGTGTTTTTATTGTTGAGTTTTGACGCTTCTTTATATATTATGGATGTGTCTTTTATCAGATGTATGAGTTAACAAATATTCCCCCCCCCCAGTCTGTGTCTTGCCTTTTTGTTTTCTTTTTTCTTTTTTTTTTTAATAAGAAGGTACTGATTGTGTTCTGAAGTCCAGTTTAAGTGTGTTTTATTATACAATAACTTTTATTTATTTATTTAATAATTTTTTGGAGGGGAGGTAATAGGGTTTATTTATTTTATTTTATTATTATTATTATTATTTTTAATGGAGGTACTGAGAATTGAACCCAGGACCTTGTGCATGTGCTCTACCACTAAGCTGTACCCCCCTACCCTCCTTTTTTGTTTTCTTAATTTGGCTTTGAAGAACATAGGAATTTAATTTTCATTAATTGCAATTTAACAATTTTTTCCTGTTATTCTTAGATGATTTTTGTGTCTTATCTAAGAAATCTTTGCCTGTTCCAAGATTGGAAAGATTTTCTTACGTTTTCTTTTGAGTATTATAGTTTTGGCATCTATATATAGGCCTGTGATCCATTTTCAGTTAATTTTAGTATATGGTATGAGGTAACTGTTAAGGTTGATTTCTGTCTCTTTCTTCCATAAAGATACCCTGGTGTTCCAGCACAGTTTGTTTCTTTAAATACTATTCTTTCTCCACTGTCTTACCATGGCATCTTTGAGGCTTTCCTTGATTTCAGTGACTTAACATGTTTTTTTTTAATGCCAGTACTTTACTGTCTTATTGTAGCTTCATAGTAAGTCTTGAGAACAGGAAGTCTAAAACTATCAGCTATATTCTTATTCACGTCCTTTACGCTATTTTCCCTTTGCATTTCTAGGTATATTTTAGAACTAGCTTGTCAGTTTATACAAAACAGTCCACTGGGGTTTTATTTGGTACTGTATTGAATATATAGGTCAATTAGAGGATAATTGACATCTCACTAATACTGGATTTTCCAATCTGAACATGATATGTCTCTATTTACATAGGTTGTCTTTAATTTCTCTCAGCAGTGGTTTTTAGTTTTCACTGTGTAGGTCATGCACACATTTTGTTCAGTGCATTTTAAAGTATTTCATGTTTTTTGTATTATATCTTAAGCTGTAATTTTTAAACAGTCAATTTCCAGTCATTTGTTTCTAGTGTATAGAAATACAATTGAGTTTTATTGACTTTTTAACAAGACCTTGCCAAACTTGCGTATTAGTTTTACTGGGTCTTTTTCTTTGTTGTTTTAGTATTTTCTACAGATATATTCATGTAGACTGTAACTTTTACTTCTTCATTTCCAATCTGTATACTTTTCATGTCTTTTTGCCTTATTACATTAGATAGGACCTCCACGATAAATAGTAAAAATAGAAGTGGCAAGAGTAGACATTTTTGCC
Source organism: Vicugna pacos (assembly GCF_048564905.1). Classification (NCBI taxonomy): domain Eukaryota; kingdom Metazoa; phylum Chordata; class Mammalia; order Artiodactyla; family Camelidae; genus Vicugna; species Vicugna pacos. Next base: position 14,143,490 of record NC_132988.1, read on the forward strand.
TTACTCCTGATTTTAGGGGGAAAGCATTCCTACGTATTTTATAGATTCCTTTTCAAGTTGAGAAATTTCTTTTCTATTTCTAGTTTCCTGAGAGTTTTTTTTAGAAGGGTATTAAATTTTGTAAAATGAATCTTGCTTTTTTTTGGGTCCATCTCTGACTTTCATTGAAATGTTTACATTCCATTGTAAGTGTAGATATTGTGTGATTTAAATCTACTATCTTTCTGTTTGTTTTCTATTTCTTTCATGTTTTTTGATACTTCTCCCTTTCTCTGCTTTGATTTAGATTAGTTGTCTCTTATTTAGTATTTCACTTATTTCTACCATTGGTTTATTAGTTTTTTTTTTTTTGAAAACTTTTTAACTTACCATAGTCTACCAATAAATGACAGTGTAAGATGTAAGACCCTTCCAGCATGATCCTGCAATTCTCCCTCCTGCCTTTGGTTTTGTATTTTTGTTGATTTTACTTCTTCAAATATGGTCCTTTTGATACATTCTTATGATTTTTGATTCATTTGCTTTTATTTCGAAGAAATTAGAAATAAGGAAGATCATGTATTTTATATTTACCTATGTATCTATGTATTACCATTTCTAGGACACTTCTTTGTATAAATTCATGTTTCCATCTCATAGCATTTTCCTTCCATTTGAATTACTTTGTTATTTTTTATAATGGGGATTTATTGTCAGTGGCTCTTCCCAGCTTTTATTTGTCTGAGAAAGCCTTTAGTCTTTCAGTTTAAAAAAATAGTTTCACTGATTATAAAATTTTAAGGTGACAGTTTTCTTTTTGAAGCTTTCTAATGATATTCTTTTGTTTAACTGACTTGCATCAGTTCTAACAAGTGTGTAGTCTTTATTATACAACTTCATCTGTATGTAATATATATTTTTTTCTCTTGCTGGCTTTAAGATTTACTCTTATCACTGATTCTTAGAAGTTGAGTATAGCATATGTTGGTATGGGTGTGTGTGTGTGGGGGTGTGTGTGTGTGTATGTACGTACATATGTGCTTAGCCTGCTTCAGGTTACCTGAACTTCTTGGTTCTGTGGGTTTCTGGTTTTGGTCAAATTTTGGCCATTACATCTTTAAATATATTTTCTGTCTTTTATCTTCTTCTAGAATTCATATTACATTTACTTTAGACCTAGATATAAGCAAACAAATCATTGAGGTACTGTTTCTTGTCTGATTTATAAAAAAGTTATATTTTGGATTGTTTTCATAGCATTATCTTTCTGTTCACCTATCTTTCCTTATCAAATGCTTGATTGCTGTTAATTCCATAAGATGAATTCATTTCACATATTTTTTGTATTTTTTTTTTGTTGATAAGTTTTGATTCTTTTCATTGTTATCTGGTTTTTCTTCTTACAAGTTTGTCTTAAAAAAAACTTGACCATAGTTATAACTATTCTAATGTCTTTTTCTTATAACTTCATCATCTTTATTTCTGGGTCTATTTTTCTTTACTGACATTCTCCTGATTGTTTTACACTTCTTGGTTTGTTTAGTAATTTTGGGTTGGATATTGGGCAATATGATTTTTACCATTTAAGTGTCTGGATTTTGTTGCCTTTTTTCTTTTAAAAGAGCATTGGTCTTTGTTCTGCTGTTCAGTAGGTTATTTTCAGTTAAGTTTTTTACTTGAAGTTTGTTTTATTTTGGAGCTTTGTTAATGGATCTCAGAATAGATTTTTTAAAAATAGAAGCTTTATTGAGATACAGTTCATATCTCTTACCATTCACCCATTCAATATGTATAATTCAGTGCTTTTCAATATATTCAGAGTTGTACAAATATCACTCTCAATGTTACACTGTGTTCATCGCCCCCCTGTGCCAAAATACTACACTCATCAGTAGTCATTCCCCATTTTTCCTCCTTCCCAGTCCTCAAATTTACTTTCTGTCTCTTTGGATTTGTCTATCCTGGACACTTCATGTAACTGAAAGAATGCAATATGAGATCTTTTGTGGCTGACTTTTTTTTCGATTAGCTTAATGTTTTCAGGGTTCACCTGTGTTCCTTTTTATTACTAAATAATATTTTGTTGTGTAGATATGTCACATTTTGTTTATCCATTCATCAGTTGATGGACATTGGACTGTTTTCCACCTTTTGGCTATTATGAATAATGCTGCTAAGAAGCCTTGTGTACAGGTTTTTATGTGGACACATTTTTTTTTTTTCCCTCTTGGGTTTATACCTACAGTGGAATTGCTGGTAATATGGTAACTCTATATTTAACTATTTGAGAAACTTCCAGATTGTTTTCCAAGGAGCCACATAATTTTACATTTCTATCGCTTTTTATCAGGATTCCAATTTCTTCATATTTTCTCCAATACCTGTTATTATCTGATTTTTCTGTTATAGTCATTTTATTGGGTATGAGATGGTATGTCAGCGTGGTTTGGTTTTGATTTGCATTTCCTTCATGACTGATAATGTTGAGTAGTTTTTTTGTGTGTGTTTATAGGCTATACATAATATTTTGAGGGGAATATTTATTCAGATCCTTTGCCCTTTTAAAAACTGAGCTGCCCTTTTATTGCTAAGTTTTAAGAGGTTTTAAAAAATATTTGTGGTAAAATATACATAAAACTTACTACTTTAAGCATTTGTAAGTGTACAGCATATTAATAGCTATTCTTTTCCTCACTTGTATGGTTAGATAGTGATAAAACTACTTAAAGATGATATAAAGTGAGAAATTGATGATCAAAGAATTACTCCTTGCTTTACTTACTACTTTTAATTCTATTGTGTAGTATAATACATGCTTTAGATAATTCCTTAAAACTTGTTTAAGATACCTGAGATATGAAAAAATCTTTAAAAGTTTGCAATTAAGTACTTTAAGGATTAAAAAATACATATTTCAAAAGAAATGAAGGGTTGAATGCTTCTTTTGTATGTTCTTAACGTTTGGTGAAGCACCATATTGCTTTAAGTCGTTTGAAAGGGCATTGTTTTTATTTTAATCACATTAAATAGTATTTATACATGCAAACTATTTCCATAAAATTAGCAGCAATTCCTGAAAAATGTCAAATACTTTGTTTTAACTTTGTTTATATTTAGTTTAGTTTAGAGTGGTTAGTAGGAATGATTTATTCCCAAATTCCACACATAATAGAAAATAAAATGTTTACCTATTTCTTTTCAAAACTGGTACTTAAGAATGTTGACATACTGTACTTTGTCATACTGTACAAAGAGTAAATTATTATTTTTGATTGAACTTGTTTCCAGTCTCTGCTCTGCCACAAATTAATTTTCTGGACTCAAAGAAATACTGAATCAGAATTCACAATTGTTCAAAAAGACATTTCTTGTACTTTTAAGTGGCTACAGTTAATTAAAAAAAAAACCCTTGCCTGTGATTTCTTAGAAATATAATTTAAAAGAGCTATGTAAATATGTAGACAAATATAGAATTCTGTAGTACTGTAATGTTGGTACATAAATCACTTAATTTTGGAGACAAGCAAAAAATTTTCTTAATCTATGTTAATGGGTATACAATATAAAAGATAAAATTTTTGACATCAATAATGTAAAGTAGGGTGGTGGAGATATAAAAGAACGAAGTTTTTGGTTTGTGGTTAAAGTTGTTACCAGTTTAGAATGTTGCAACTAATTATATAATTTCCAGCATAACCACAGAGAAAATACTTACAGAAGTTAAATGAAATATAAAGAGAAAGGGATCAAAACATATAAATAGCATATAAAGGGATGAAAGCAATTAAATACAAAGGAAAGTAGTTAACAAGTCACAATGAACAAAATGACAATAGTAAATCTTTCCCTTTCAATAGTAACTCTTTCAATAATTATTTTAAATGTGAATGGATTAAACTTCCAATGCAAAAGAAATAGATTGGATGAATGGATTAAAAAACAAGTACCAACTCTGTTTTGCCTAGGAGACATGCACTGAGGACATATATAGGCTTAAAGTGAAAGGATGGAAAAAGATAGTGCAAATGATAACCAAACGAGAGCAGAAGTAGCTGTACTTATGTTAGAAAACAATAGGATTTAAGTCAAAAACTGTTTGTAAGAGATAAAAGAAGTAAAGTATATAATGATAAAAGTGTCAGTTCACAAAGAAGATAAAACAAAATATACACCTGGAGCAGTCCCTTAAAGCTGTCTGAGAGGCTGTCTCCTGAGCTTGAAGTTCTCAGAAAATCCACCCATTAAAACATAATTCTCCAAAAACAAACAAACAAACAAACAAACAAAATATATATATATATATATATATATATATATATATATATACACACACACACACACACACACACACACACCTAACATCAGAGCTCCCAGATATATTAAGTAGATATTGACAGAATTGAAGGAAAAATTATGCAGAAACACAATAATAGTAGCATACTTCAATATGCTACTTTCAATAGTGGACAGAACAACCAGACAGAAGATCAGTAAGCAGAGATCTTAAACAACAATATAGATCCATTGCACCTAACAGACGTATAAGAACATCTCACCCAGCAACAATAGAGTACACATTCTTCTCAAGCTCACATGGAACCTTCTTTAGGATAGACCACATATTACCACATAACAAGTCTTAACAAATTTAATAATACTGAACTCATACCAGGTATTTTTTCCCTCACAACAATGGAATGAAATCAGTAACAAAAGGAAACTGGAAAATACACAACTATATGGAAATTAAACAACATATTCTTAAAAAACTATTGGATCAAAGAAGAATTCACAAGGGAAATTAGAAAATATCTTGAGACAAATGAACTCTAAAACGACATACCAGAACTTACGGGATTCAGAGAAAGCAGTACTAAGAGGAAAGTTCATAGTGATAAATGCCTACTATAGAAAAAAGAAGGATCTAAAAATCAATAAATTAAGTCTACGCCTCAAGGAACTAGAAAAAGAAGAGTAAACTAAATCCACAGTTAGCAGAGGAATGGAAGTGATAAAAGGTTACAGCAGAAATAAGTGAATTAGATATTAAAAAAAGACAAGAAAAAATCAGCAAAACTGAGTTTTTTTTTAGAGGAACAACGAAACAGACAAATTCTTAGGGTAATTAAGAAAAAAAGAGAGGACTTAAGTAATTAAAAGTAGAAATATAAGAGTAGGCATTACTCTTGAATATAATGAATGCCATGAATATAAAAAGAATTGTAAGAGACTACTGTGAACAGTTACATGCCAGCAAATTGCATAACCTAGAAGAAGTAGATATTCCTAGAAACATACAAGCCACCACTACTGAAGACAGAAAAATCTAGATAGACTATAGCTAGTAAGGAAATTGAAACAGTAATCAAAACCTCTGAATAATGAAAAGCCCAAGACTAGATGGCTTCACTGGAGAACTCTGTCAAACGTTAAAGAGTTAACACCAATCCTCCTCAACTCGTTCAAAAAATAAAGAGGAGGGAACACTTCCAAACTCATTTTATGAGGCCAGCATTGCTGTGAAAACAGAGCCAAATGAAGATGCTTCAAGGAAAGAAAGCTATAGATAAATACCCCTGATTAATATTAATACAGAAATCCTCAACAGTGTAGTAGCAAACCAAATTCAAGAGCACATTAAAAGGATTATACTCTATGAACAACTGGGATTTATTTCTGGAATGTAAGGCTGGTTCAAGATAGGAAGATAAATCAATGTGATACATCACATTAACAGAGTGGAGGACAAAAACTATATGATCATCTCAGTAGATGCAGAGAAAGCATTTGATAAAATTCAACACCCTTTCATAATAAAAGCACTCAACAAATTACATGTAAAAAGGAACTGCCTTAAAATTACAAGGCCATGTATGAAAAGCCCATAGCCTAACATCATATGCAACAGTGAAAGACTAAAATCTTTTTTTTTCTGCAAAATCAGGAACAAGGCAAGAATGCCCACTCTCACCACTTCTATACAACATAACACTGGCTGTCCTGGCCAGAGCAGTTAGTCAAGAAAGAGGAATAAAAGGCATCCACATTAGAAAGGATAGTCAAATTATCTGTGTTCACAGATGACATAATATATGTAGAAAACCCTAAATATTTCACAAAAAACTGTTAGTAAACAAATTTAGCAAAGTTACAGGATACAGATCCACAACAACAAAAAGTTGCATTTTTATACACTAACAATGAAAAATCTGTAAAGAAAATAAGACAATAATCCTATTTATAATAGCAAAAGAGGAATACTTAGGAATAACCTTAACAAAAAAGGCATAAGACTTGTACACTAAAAAGTACAAAACATTGCTGAAAAACTTAAGGAAGACACAAAGAAATGGAAAGATACGTTTACAGATTGAAAGACTTAATACTGTTAAAAATGCATATTACTCAAAGTTCTGTGTAGATTCAATACAATTTCTATCAATATCCCAATGACCTTTTTTTGCAGAAATAGGAAAACTGTCCTAAGATTCTCATGGATCTCAAGGGTTCTCAAATAGCCAGAACAATTTTGAAAAAAATTAACAAAGTTAGCAGTCTCACACTTGAGTATTTCAAGACATATTACAAAGCTACAGCAATGAAAACATTATGGTGCTTGCATAAAGGTAGATGCATAGTATAATGGAACAGAGTGGAGTCCAGAAATGAACCTTTAATTTATGGTGAAATGATCTACAAGGATACAAAACCATGCAGTGGGGAAAGATTAATCTCTTCAACACATCATGTTTTAAAAAGTGGATACCCACATGGGAAAGAATGAAGTTGGATCCTTACCTTATGCCATGTATTAAAATTAGCTCAAAATGGATTAAATACTTAAACATAAGACCTAAACTCCTACATGAAAACAGAAAAGAAGCTTTATGACACTGAGTTTGGCACTGATTTCTTAGGTATGACACCCCCCAAAAATAGGCAACAAAGGCACAAATAGACAAATGGAACTTCATCAAACTTAAAATCTTTTGTGCATCAAAACTTCTGTGCATCACGGAATAGTGTGAAAAGGAAACCCGTGAAATGGGGGAAAATATTTCAAACCGTTTATCTGATAAAGGGTTAATATCCAGAATATATGATGAACCCCAACAACTCAACACCATCAAAAAAAAAAAAACTCATTTAAAAAGTGGGCAAAGGATTGAATAGACATTTTCCCAAAGATATATAAGTGGCCAGCCAACAAGCATATGAAAAGATGCTAAACATCATTAGTCATCAGAGAAATGTAAATCGGACTCACAGTAGATAATTACCTCACACCCATGAGGATGGCCATTGTTAGACAAAATCACAGAAAATATGAAGTGTTGGCCAGAGTGTGGAGAAACTAGTACCTTTATGCACTGTTGGTGGGAATTTAAAATGGAGCAGCTCCTACAGAAAACAATATAGTGATTCTTCAAGAAATTAAAAGTAGAATTACTACATGATTGAGTAATCTTACTTCTACATATATATATAAAAGACTTGAAAGCAGCATCTGAAAGAGCTGTATGTACACTCATGTTCACTGCAGCAGCATTCACAATAGCTAAGAGGTTAAAGCAGCCTAATTGTTTGGATGAGTGAATAAAGACAATGTGGTACATATTTACAATGGAATATTATTCAGCTTTAAAAAAGAGGGAAATCCTGACACATGCTACAACATGAGTGAATTTTAAGGATGTTATGCCAGTCACAAAAAGACATATTTTCTGTGATTCCCCTTACATGAGTTATATAAAGTAGTCAAATTCATAGAATCAGGAAATAGAATAATGGTTACCAGAGGATGGGAGAATGCTGAGATGTTATTCAGTGGGTATAGAATTTCCATTTTGCAAGATGTAAAAGTTCTAGAGATTTGTTATACAACAATGTGCTGTAGTTAACACCACTGTACACTTAAAAATGTTTAAGATGGTAAATTTTATGTGCTTTTTATCACAATTAAAGGAATGAAAAAGACAAAATATGCTTTATATGGTACATTAAGTTCTACATTTTTTTCTAATGTAAGATTTTAATGTTAGGTTGACTTGATTTCCCTTATATCTTTAAAATGAGTTCAGTCTATTTTAGAAGTAATCAAGCATGCAGGGCTCCTCTTAACTGCTATTGTTAGAAGACTGATCAATGTTATGTGTCCCTAAATTTTTATATATGTGGTGATTTGCATTTAGCTTTTCTTTTTGTGGCATACAATCTTAACTGTTCCACTTTTTATTAATTCTTAGGGTACATTTAAATTCAAAGCAGAAAGTGACCTGTTCCTTGCTGAGCATCACAAACTTTTATTGTATGATGGCAAACTCTCTAGTGCCATTGCATTCACATACAATCCACGTGCTACAGATGCCCAGCTCTGCCTTGAATCATCCCCTAAGGACAATCCTTCAATTTTTGTTCATTCACCGCATGCACTCATGCTCCAGGTACTAACTTTTAAGAATGTCTTTAATGGTGAATTTTGATGTATTATTGAGGTGTATGTGGTAGCTTCTATTAGTAAATACAGTCAATGTAACATTTATTGTTCCTGTTATGTTTTGTTTTGAAAAAGAATCATTGAATGCTTCACCATGTCTTCTATTTTATAAGGATGTGAAGGCAGTTTTAACACATTCCATCCAGAGTGCCATGCATTCAATTGGAGGAGTACAAGTGCTGTTTCCACTTTTTGCACAGTTGGATTATAGGCAATATTTATCTGAGGAGGTTGACTTGACTATATGGTGAGTGATTCTGTTTTATCTTTAATTTGATGTGAGAATTATTTTCATCGAGCTGCACAGTATTCAGTGTATTAAATTTGTTATAAGGTTAAAAGAGAATATAAAGAAATTTGTGAACTATAATTATTAAAATTCAATAATAATAGAATTAATTTAAATTCTTTATCAGTAGGAAGCTTTAAAAACATAATAAAGTTTTTGAATAAAGTTGGGAATAGTGATAATGAATTTATCAGAAATGAATTCAGTTGTCTACAATGTATTTTTAAAATATTTTGAATTGTTATTTGGCAATGATTTATTACAATAATTTAGCTTTTGATGGTTATTGATTGCAAGCAACTAATTAAAATCTAAAATTTTTGAGCAGTTATGAGTGATTTAGTGTTTTTTTAAAGTGTACATTCAGCACCTTTGTGTCTGCTGTTGAGTGTAAAGAAGAGAGACATATAAATTCCAGGGCAAGTTATAAAATGTTTAAGAGAATGTTGAAATTTTTCACAGCTGTGTATACTAGTGAAACTATAGTAATTATATTTCATTTATACTTGAGCAATTTTAATGTTTTTTGTTCTTCCTTTTTGAAATTCTTTTTAATTTCTAATTTTATGCATAACTTGACATATACAATGTATGTATTTAAGGATATAATTTTTTTCAGGTTATTTTTAGGCAAAAAAATGATTTTTGAAAAAGAATTGTGTACCGAAACTAGTATTGACTGCATTTTAAAAAATTAAAATTATTCTTGACATATTACTACTTCATAAAATTTTTTTTATCCTGATCTAAAACCATTGTAACAGGGCTCAGTTATTTTTTTTCCTTAGTTATTCTTTTTTTTTTTTTAAACTTTTTAACATCTTCATTGGAATTGCTGACGGTTGAAAGCACTTTTGCGGAGGAAGTTGGCTGCTCTCCCTTTCTTTGTGGGAGTCTCTCTTTGAGAAGGACGCTAACAGCTCACCTTATTCCGTTCTATTTTGAGTAAAAGTTGTGCTGATGGAAGAATGGCTATCGCTCCTATTCAGTTGTTTCAAAAATTTTTATTCATTTATTTATTTTGAAGTGGGGAGGTAATTAGGTTTATTTATTTAATTTTAGAGGAAGTACTGGGAATTGAACCCAGGACCTTGTGCATGTTAAGCATGTGCTTGTACCACTTGAGCTATACCCTTCCCCCTATTCAGTTCTAAAGTCTTCTATATTGACTATAATTTTTTCTGTTGGGATAATGAGCAAAATTCTTAAATTAGTGTCTGAAGGCTTCAGTTTGTCTACAACTTTACTTTCTCATCTTTCCCTTTATGAAACCTCTGCTCCATTCAAATTAGTCCAGTCTGGAGCCCTAACACATTTTGAGAATTTCTACACTAGTCTGTTTGCTCTGCATCTTTTCATTCTGTTTGTCCTCTAACCCTCCAAACTTGAATTTACTTGCTCATCCAAGTTACTTCCATTCTGAAAGGCTATGATATACTTTTATTAATATTTTATTACTTGTTTATAGACATTGCTAATTTTTCTCTATTTTTTGCATGTTTATTGTTTGTCATGTTGTTTCTAAGTAATTCACTTATTACTGTATTTGTGATAAAGTATATGAAATAAATATTTCAGTAATAAATCCTAATCTTACATTAGAATTTGAGTCCTAAAATAATGTTGGAGGCAGTTTTAGTAGAGCTTCAATTTCCTTGAAATGGACTCTTTCTATTAAGATAAATGAAGGACTGCATCTACTTAACCTTTTTTTTTTTTTAGAGGTTTTTTTTTTTTTTCCAACCATTATATTTTTTCTTATTCCAGTTCAACTTTGCTGGCTTTTATCATGGAGTTGTTGAAGAACTCAATTGCTATGCAAGAGCAGATGCTTGCCTGCAAGGGCTTCTTGGTAATAGGATACAGTCTTGAAAAGGTAAAGTATGAAATGCTTTACATTTTTTATTCTTGATTTACAGGCCATGAAACTTGGTCTCTTAAATAGCTGAGAAATTCTGTCTGCAAGTGTGTCTCCTTGGTTATGGAAAATTACCTAGATTAAGATAACCTTTAGTTACTTTACCTTGCCCCCACTGCTTTATTAGAGAAGTGTGGTATTGAATCTTAAGGCATCTTTAACTTTGACCATAGTTTGTGGAACAGTTTTTTTTTCTGGTATCGACAGCCTTTAATTTACTTACTTTGCCTTGTGTTGATAATGACCTTTGAAATATTTTCTCAGTCTTCCAAGTCCCATGTCAGCAGAGCAGTACTTGAACTTTGCCTTGCATTTTCGAAATATCTGAGTAATCTGCACAATGGGATGCCCCTACTCAAGCAGTTGTGTGATCACATTCTTCTTAACCCAGCTATTTGGATTCATACCCCCGCCAAGGTAATACATATCTTGATTTTGTTTTTACTGTCTTCGCTAAATTTTTGAACTTGAGAAGAGTGATAATTATGAGGATTTTCTTTTATTCTTTTACATGCTGTTATTGTAAGATTTAAGTGGATTGCATTTTTGACTAAGTGTACTTTTGCAAGTCGGTATTTCCCTCCTTCCCTCCCTCCCTTCCTTCTTTCTTTCCCTTGTAGAGTAATATCAGTATTTTTAAAAAACAGAGCTATGGCTCTACTTTTCTGTTGTTAAATCAAATCAGATTTTATTTGAAAGAGACTTTGATTTGTTAAATATAAATCAAAGTTGAATAGTTCAAATGTAACTATGATTCCTATCAACTGTTGCTTTGTTCTATTGCAGATGTACATACATATATCTATATGTATATATATATATACACACATAAGCTATGTTTTTTCATTCTCTAACTCACCATGCTCTGTCTCCCACTTCTTTACACACATATCCCTTCCAGCAACATGATGAACTCCTGAGTTTAATTCTTACAGGAGCAGCTGAAATGTCACTCTTTCTTGAAGCCTTCCATGATATACTGGTCTCATTTAAGTTTCACGTTAATTCAAATTATTAAATACAATTATATTTTACACAGTAATGTATTTAGTAATAACAACAAACCAGTTGGTTTATGTGAACATAAGTGAATTTGTGATAAAGAATATAAAATAAGACCTTTGATATGTTGTAGTGTCGTATTCAATTATCCTAAAAATTTAGTATTACCAGTGTTAAGCAGGACTTGAAACAAATTTTTATTAAATTGCATAATTGTATCTGTCTTATCTGCAGTTTTTATTAGAGGTTGTGTTATTTCAAACCCATTAATTTCCTCTCTCCCCCTCTCCCTTTTGGTTCACTTGAAAGTGTTTATCATTGTTGAAGTTGGAATAGCACTTTAGTTGTCATAAAAAAAGTCTGCAGACTTTTTTTTGCTTTTCTAGAGTCATAGTTTCTTATTTTCAGCTGCTCTTTTCAAATGTTAAGGAGAAAAACAGCTGCTGACTCTGATTGCCATTTGGAAATAATCAAAGGAGGCAGCTGGAGGTTGTAGCTTTTTATCTCCAGGTTCAAATTTGACCTCTTTCTCTTCTGTGACCCTCAGTCTTATTTCTTTTCAAGGATTGTTTCAAGTTACTTTTTAAACTTTTTACTAAACACTTCTTTATCTTACTAAGCAGCATATTTGTAAGACTTTGGACCTCTTTTGATGTGGTCAAAAAGCCTCTTTATAAAATTTTTCATTATATCATTTCCTTAAGTTCCTAGTATTATTACACTCTATCTCTTACCTTTTCCTTGTTAATAATTTTCTTTAATTTCCTCTTTAGAATTTGCAATTGATTTGGTAATACTAAACTTAACTTTTGTTTCAACCTTCTGCTTTGTGTATCCATGACGGGGGTTTATCTAATTTTGTTATGAGGGTAGTTATAACAAAGGGCAGATCCAAAGTTTGTTTGATCTGAAGGTCACACAGTTTGGGTGAGGAAGGGGCTTTTTAAGAAAAAGAAAACAAAATAATGCATACAAAATTCGTTTTAGGGTCATGGAAGGAACCTGTATAGATGGGTAGGCATATAGTTTAAGCTTCATTAACTTCATGGTAAATTCACCTCTGGTTACTGAAGTTAAGAGTATGGATATATGAATCAAACTCTGCCTTTGGACAAGGATACTCACAGTCATTTGTGGTATCCATTTATCTTTGGTCTGCTCAGAGACAGGCTTTTTAATGATCTAACAAGAGAGATGAGTTTTCTTGTAGGGAGTAGTCTTTCATTTGTTGAGTTGCTACTTTCTGCTGGGCACTATGGATACGGTGGTGAACATGACAGATCTAATTCCTGCCCTCATAAAACTTAGGTGTAATGGGAAAGACAGATGTTAACATGTAATTTGTGTGGTTATCAGATTATATAAAGAGTGAATGAAGGAAGGTTTATTCATAATTAGAATGTGAATAATCTTGTCTCCATTCTTACTCACCTCAATTTGTTGCTAAATCCTATTCTTTTCTTTAATATAGTATCATTCTCAATAGAGTGACTTTCTCCAGTTTTTTGTATTTTAGTTTATCACTTTCTGTCTAGAATTCCAGTACGTTTTGAATATATCACTCTCATCAGATCATTTCTTAGCCCCCAAACTTGTAATGACTTCTCACTGTTTACTGCATTCAGTCTTCATACCAATTCTTCTTTCCAGTCTGAAAAACTTATTTATCCACAATGGCTGGGGAGTTACCAAAAGGTTATCCTAGAGTGGTAGTTCTTAATGTTGGATGTCTATATAATTAGTTGGGAGAGGCTCTTTTTGGGAAACAAAAACAGAATTCCACTCTTTCCACCCTAGATTCTGATTTAATTGGTCTGGGACAGGACTCAGATAACAGTATTTAAATGTTTTTTAGGTGTTTTACTGCACAGTCAATATTGAGGATGGTTGTTCTAGATCTAGGGTAACCTTTTGTATCACCTACCATTTTCCCTGTTTGAAATTTCCTTTTTTGTTCTGTCAACCTGTTCTTCTGGGCATCTTCAAAGCCTGTCTCAATACCTGCTCTATTAGTGAACCTTTTCTTTACTATTTTAACTTATCCCAAATTGATTTCTCTGACCTCTGAATTCATAATATTTAGTAGCTCTGTGGCAGTCATTTTGCAACTAATTACGTATTGCCACATGACCTTTCTTATATTTCAGTAGGTGTCTTTATTACCTTTGGTTTTTCACTTAAACTTGTGTGTATGTTTTATCTTCTCAGTTAGATTTTCAGCTACTGAGGGGCAATGTCTATACCATTATTATTTCCAGTTATACAGTGCTACGCATATAGGTAGATATAAATATGTTTGAATGACTGAACTAGCACGGTGAAGAATTTGAACCATGCCATAGAAAGCCTTACATGTCTTCAGTAGCAAACTGATTTTATCCATTTGAACAGCAGTAGCTACATCAAACTAACATTATCTTTCAGCAAGTCTATGGATCATAACATTTTTATGGTTTCCTAAACTACACTCGTCTTCTAAGCCTCAGTTTTATGTGGTTCAGAATCCACCAGCTTTTTCCATGTATGGTTCCTGATTGACTCCCTAACTCCTTTAGCCTTGATTGTTTATAGGACATCTGGAAGAAGGCACCTCATTTTTATCTTTCAGGGTTAAAAATGAAATACTTAATATTGTTTAGTTTAAAAAGTACATGCACTAGCAGTGCAATGAAAAATTACTGATTTTAATATGAAGTACAGCAAAAGTGGTCTTTATTTTGTGCTATTATGAGTACTGGAGTGTAGTTGTTTGTGAATTTTAGAGACTACAATGTTGTGGTTACAATCTTTGTAGTAATAAACTTATAACAGAATCCTGTTTTTCTAATAAATATTTTTTTAAGGTAGGCTTTATATGTCTTTGTATGATTTTCTTTCTTTTGACCTATTCTTACTTTTTTTCTTTTGAGTTACTCTCACTTCTTTTTTCTTTCTTTTGAGTTATTCCAGCTATTAATTTTTTTAATAAAACAAGACAATTTCTAGCTTTTTAAAACAACCATGCATAGCATAATAGTAGGTTTATTATAAAGAAATTATCCATGCTTGTGAATAATTGCTGATTGCTAAATAGGAATCAATTTTTTTCCATGGAGTAGTGCTGCAAAAATTTGATGTAATTGGGGTTTTTTACTTTAAAATGCTACTGTAAAAGAAGAAATTGCTTGGTTTCATCTTACAAGGAGTATATGTGCTTGTGAATATGTTTACATAGATGTTATTATCAAGGTCAGTATCTTACTTTTTGGAACAAGTACGATCCAAGTAGAACAGCCTGAGAGTATCAGTGGAAACGGGTAGAATGCTCGTCTGCTCCTTTGATTTGAGCTCTTCATTTTGATTCTCTAGGTTCAGTTGACTCTCTATACTTACCTGTCCACGGAATTCATTGGCACAGTCAACATATATAATGCCATTCGGAGAGTTGGAACAGTGCTTCTCATCATGCACACACTGAAGTACTACTACTGGGCAGTGAATCCTCAGGATCGGAGTGGTATCACCCCAAAAGGACTAGGTATATCATCTGCATCTATGTATTACATTCTACATATGGCAAGTCAGGATTTCCTTCCTTCCTTCCTCCCTTCCTCCCTTCCTACCCTTTCTTCGCAATACAATTACGTTATTCTGAAAATTTTTCTAAATCTCATCGTGGCAACTTTTATTTTAATCTTGTTGATAATTTTAATAGTTTGTCCTTAATTTTAGTAGTTTGTTCTAAATTGTGGTTGTCAGAGGTTAATAGCTTGATGCTTTTATAGAAGAATGCTGCTTTTGCTAGTTTGAGTTGTTTGGGGAGGAGATATGATTTCAATGATTTTTAAGACATTGAGAATAAGAAGAAATGCTATATTAGCAACTGGTATCAATGCTGAGGCCAGTTATCACAATGAGAATCATTGACAACTTTTTTTTTGGAGATGGAGATTTTTTGTAGGAGTAAGGAGTATCTAATAAATAATATAATGAGATTACAGAGTTTCAGTAGTTATTTTCCTATATAATCAGGACTAAATTACTGGAAGGGTAACATTCATTCGTCATGTCAGTAGTACACGGAAGGGATCAAAATACAAATTTTGACAAATGGTGGCTGGTTTGGTTATAAGTATTACAACACCTGCTTCAAACCGGCTTATATCATAAACGGAATTTAATCAGCTCATATAAGCTGGCAGTTTCAGTAGAACTTAGTGCAGAAGTTCTGAATATGGCCCTTGGACCCAATTTGTTTCTCTCCATTTCCCACTGCTGTGTTGGCTCTTTTCATATATTCTCTCCCTTTGTAGGAGCAAGCAGCTACTCTCCTCTCACATCCTCACAACTTTAAATCCAGTAAAAGAGCATTTGCCTGCATCAAACATTTCCAGTAAAAGTCCCTTTTCGTCTCTTTGCTGCTCATTGGCTCAGGTTGCATCATGTGTCCATCCGTGTAGCAGGTATTCTTCACATTACCCAGGCATGGAGGCTCTTCTTACCTCCGTAACACAAGATCTGAGAGTGAAGATAGGTTCAGTCCCTTTATAAACATGGAGGGCTGTTGCTTGAAATCAGGAAATAGATTCTAGAAAGTCAAACAAATACATTCTGATTGTACTGAAAGGCTCTGGGCATTGAGTGACTCACAAAGACAAGGTTTTGTATCTGTACGTTACTTATTTTTTTTAATCCCTTTCAAAATAAACTGGATTTATTCTCAGAGAATATGCTATGTATGATTTAGAAAGCTGTGAGGACACACAGAAGGTAAATGATCTGTTTAAGCTGGCAAGGTTGTGGCCAATCTAGTTAGGCCATAATTTCCCGGTAATTATTTCATGGTGCTGTAGGTGTATCATGTCCTGTCCTGGGTGTTAGTATTGTATTCTTGCTTTGATTTTTATAACTGATTAGTGACCTTGGGAAAGTCTCATACTTCCAGTGAAAGAGCTGGATGAATTTTGTGGTTCTGTTGTAATTCTAACCTGTTCTTTGTCTAGGAATTGTCATATGGAACAAATTTTAAACGATTTTCTTCCTATTTTAATTGATCTGTTCAAGGTCATGGTGGTCCTATGCTTTGGTGGTCTAGGGACTAGCTGTATATAGTGATTAGTGGGGGGAAAAGTGCAGAAAATATGAGGCGAACAATTACCTAAATTAGTATCTTAGAACAATGGGTGTTTTGTTTCAAAAACTTTCTACTTTGGAATTACATGTTTGAGACATGAAAATTGACTATAATGTGAGCCATGTGTGACCAAGGACTTTTTCAAGAAGAGGAGACTCGTCAGAGGTAGTCAGCATAATGTTTCCCTTCTTCATGAATGATACTGTGTTGAGGTAAACTTTTTGAGGTTTTTATGTTTGCTTATACAATGGTAACACTAGAAAAAAGTTTTTTAAATACTAAATTCACATACAAAGTTTAGATTTCTTTCTTTTTACTTATGTTACCATAGTAACATTCTCAGAGAGTCTTTTAAAACAAAATGCAAATGCATGTTACTATGGAATACAGATTTAACTTATTGCCTCATGTTTTGAAATTCCTTTGACTTTCCTCAAAAACAAACTTCTTCATTGCAGTTTCAACATAACCTATTTTGTACATTTAGAGCGTAGTATATACAATTGCATGTGAGACTGAGTGCTTGTCTTTTTAGAGACATAAAACTCTTTAGGAGACTGACCTTTATGTTTCTTGTAAATAAGTGGAAAAACTATTGGGAATGAATATTTTATTAGCTTTGATGTCTTTGAAATACCCAGTATGTGTGTGTTTTTTTTTTTTTTTTAAAAGATGGGCCACGACCTAATCAAAAAGAAATACTTTCCCTACGAGCATTCTTGTTGATGTTCATTAAGCAATTAGTGATGAAGGTGAGTTTGCATTTCTTACCCTATAGCACGTGTGTATTGTAACTTACAGTTTCACATAAAATAAAATCTTGGTTTATTTACTCTTTGCTCTGTTAACAGGAAAACACTTTGAGAGATATTTATTTACTCCTTTGTATTTTGTCCTTCTTTCTTAGGCATCTGTTGATAAACATTAATGCAGACTTGGAGATTGTTAATTGTAATATATATTACATGAATTTCTGTGTCTAGGAGTTCAAGTGTATTCATTCTTTCATTCAGCAAACATTTACTGAGTGCTGTTACTTGTGCTATTCTTAGAACTGGTGATGCAGGAGTCAACAAAGCCTCTCGAGGAGGTTTCATTTTTAGGGGTTCCTTGTACTTGATATTCAGATTTTGAGAAATAATTTTCCTGTGTAAATGTCCATGATATGTATATAGGCCTTTAGAAATGATGACATTTCCCCATTTCATTCTATTACAGGTTAAGTAAAATTTAACATTATTTTTTAATGAATGTGTTTTGGTTTTGTAAGTTGGCAGTGTATAAATGTGTTTGTGGCCAATATTCTATTCAGTATTTTCCTGTATCATTTTATTTCTTACTCTTACAATTTAATGCTTTATTAGCTGTCATGTAATATTGTGGTAAGTAGATCTAACTTTAATTGTATCTTCCAGACTCAGATAGTTTATTTCTACTTATTAAAAAATTTATCCCTTGAATTGTCTGCTTCTATTTTTTCCTAGTGTATTTTGTTTTCTAGTTCTCTTTCTTACAGTTCTTTTTTGAGATTTCAGCTTTATGGTTAATAAATTAATACAGTAGCTTGAAATTTTCCATAATAAATTCATATTTTAAAATACAGTGTTTTTCCCAGTGAAATTACTGTTCAATTTTTAGTACCTGACATTTTAACCTGGCAATTTTAGCAACTGTTCATTTTACTCTCCAAATTTAATAGAAAAAAAAATAGAAAAATTGTCTTCTGTATTTAGAGGAGTGACAGGTGTGAGTAATATCCTTTTACTTATTGTTAATTATTATTTTTCCTTAGTTCAAGATTCTGTAGCTTTACTAGATAGGTTATATGTCATAAGATGCTCAAAACAGGATTCTGATGTCAGATCTCCTTTGACTTCTACAGAGTCTTGCATATGACATGTCTTTAGTGCTTCCTCCAATTTTTATTTTAAATTTACATTCTATATTACATTATCTTTTATATTTATAGCAACTGACCATATGTAAGATTCTTGTATTATGTTTTTAAAGGATTCTGGAGTAAAGGAAGATGAGCTACAGGCCATCCTTAATTACCTTCTCACTATGCATGAGGTAACATTTGAATTTTATATTTGTGGTTTTATTTTTTAAAGCTGCATTATGGGCTTTTTTCAAAAGTAAAAAAGTTAAAGAAATCTTTCATTAGTCATATAACTATAATGGAGAGTAAATGTATCTAGGAACTAAATCTTAGGAACCTTCATTTAAATATTCTTTATACCACAAAATTCCTCTGAGAATAATTGTGAAAGACTTAAAAACTGATAAAATTAGATCTCATTGACCTAATAATAAAGTAAACCAGAGAATACTTTCAGTATTTTTCCAGAAACCAGTTTAACAAATGGAAAAATAGGTAACAAAAATGACCAAAAATGATTGGACTTTTTAATTTATAACATCATCTTCCCACTGATTTTGCATGTTCAAATACTGTTAAATTAAATAGCTCATTTATAATCAATTTAAAATTATGTGGTTGAAAAGGAGGCTAAAAAATAAATAGGTTGAAATATTTTTTAGCACTGGGAAAATGTAAAATATGCCAGATGTAGTCTAAATAAATTATCTGATTAAATGTGTTTTAAATAAGTAGAATTTGGAAATTGATTTCATATAAAATACAACATTTATATTATAACTTACATTCCTATGTTATAATTCATGTCTTGTGAGTTTACAGATATCTGTTACAGCATGAAATAGTACCTTTTAAAATCATTAATGGGTAAGAGATACTGTTTGGACCTATCTTTGTTAATTGGGGCAGAAAAGAATGGGGTAAATTTCTTGATTCACTCATATTTGAAACAAACATTAATGACTGTGATTTCATTTTTGTCTAGAGTAGGATATAATTTTAGATTTTTCTGACCCTGAAACCAAAATATTTCACAAGACAGAAACTGAAAGTCACAGTGACTTTCTGTTTTCTTTGAAACTATTAAATCAGGAATTTTTTCAGGTCCTTGAAATAACACTTTTCCAAAGGCTCAGTACCTTACTTCTAGATCATTTTCTTAGCATATTGAAAATTAAATATTCAGGTAGCTACCACAGTAAAAGTTCAAAGGTGTGAAGGAAAACCTGGAGGTGGTGGCAACAGAGATGAGTAACTGCTGCTTCCCTTTACTTCTTGGGTTCGTGTTGCCACGTTGGCCCTAATGGTATGCATGCATACTGGACTATTCAATGTGAAGAATTAAAAAAAAAATTTGTTTTTTGGTGAGGGGAGGTAATTGGGTTTATTTATTTATTTATAATGTTGGTCCTGGGGATTGAACTCAGGACCTCAGGCATGCTAGGCACGCACTGTACCACTGTGCTATAACCTCCCAGCTGCCCCCACCTCCCTGTGAAGGATTTTCTTGAAATTTCTGGATTTCAGAACTCACGTGTGTTCCTCTGCTATTCTGCAAATGTTACCAAGTTATACCACATACAGTAGTATATTGACTCAGTAAACATTTATTGATCATCAATATCTTTAATCCAGACAACAGATAATATATGAGAACTATCCAGCTATCAGCCTCAGTGCTGAAAGTGGTCCTAGTTAAATAAGCTTAGGAAATGATACACAATGTGTTTTCCCCAAGACCACTACCATATTCACAACATCTGTTAGCATATTAAAGGCTTTAATATGTCTTGCTGTTATATGTAATAAAAAAGAACAACCTGGTTTCTCCTCCTCGCCCAATTTCTTGATGTATAGACTTTCTTTCTTTTTTTTAAAAAAAAAAAAAAAAAACCAAACCTGAAAGTCAGATCGCTTGTATCTAGAGTATGTTTTAGGAAATCTTGATACAATATAATGTAAGAGACATTTTATATCTTTGATTAGGAAATTATCTGATTATTTGATGTATATTTTGAGTTATGTAGATAAATATGTATATGTAAAGAACTAGTTTGTTAAAAACACGTATATTTGTCTATTTGTCTACTTATTTTTTTAAAGTTGAATTTTTTATTGTTTAAGAAGTAGCCATTGTTCAAATAAGTTATTTTTCTTTTTTTTTTTAACATTTTTTATTGATTTATAATCATTTTACAATGTTGTGTTATTTTTCTTTATTTAAAAAAATTCTGAAATGGTTTTAGGATGACAATCTAATGGACGTTCTGCAGCTGCTCGTTGCATTAATGGCAGAACATCCTAACTCTATGATACCTGCTTTTGACCAAAGGAACGGGTTACGGTAAGAGTTTAACATATTGACAATTTTAATATGTTTTATATAAGAGGTTATTTGGAAATGGTAGATTTTTAGATATAAAAAGTATTACTGGATCTTATAAAATGAGTTAAGATGTAAGATCCCTTTATTTCATGTGTTACGTTCTTGGAACAAATCTTTAATTACAGAGGCTGTGTTACGATTTAATATGTGAGGACAGATCAGGCAAATTGTTCCAGTGTTTTGTGTGGTTAGTGCTGTTACACAGCTGTTGTAATGTTGAATTCTTCAGCAGCATTATGTTTAGGTTTTAGAACAGTAGGATTCAATTGTGAGCCAAGAGAAGGTCTTTATCATCCCTTTAAAATATTACCTCTTCCACACCAATCCAAAATCATCATTGTATTAGTCTACCTGGGATGCCATGACAAAGTACCCTAGTCCAGTTGGCTTATGCACCAGAAATTTATTTTCTCACAGTTCTGGAGACTAGAAGTTCAAGATCGAGGTGCCTGCAGGGTTGGTGTCTGCTGAGGGCTCTCCCTTTGGGTTGCAGATAGCTGTTTCCTGTTTAATCACATGACTTCTTTGTGTGTGCACAGACAGGAAGAGAGAGAGCATGCTCTTTGGTCTCATTTTATAAGGACACTCATCCCATTCAATGAGGGACCTACCTTTATGACCTGATTTAATCTTAATTGCTTTCTTGTAGGTTCCATCTCCAAATACTGCCACTGGGGGGCTTAGAGCTTTAACATATGAATTGAGAAGCACATATTCAGTCCATAACAATCATCAGCAGCAAAAGAGTCCTTTTGTTTTAAATCTTTCATTTAATGAGAAGGTTTTGGGGCCACAAAAATTTAATAGCTACTTTGCTGGACGATCAGTTACAGTAACTAATTTAGTGATCTAGTTGTAATGAATTTCCTACATTAAGCCTCTATTACAGATTCTTTACTTGTTACGTTTCAATACTCTCTCCAAGAGAAGATGACTTTAAGCATTATCCTTATTTTTTCTATAACTACCTGTTTTCTTTTTCTTACCTCTTGCCTTTTTTTAAAAATTATTTTATTTCATCTTTTTTTTTTTTTTTTTTTTTTTTGAGTAGAGGTCCTGGGGATTGAACCCAGGACCTTGTGCATGCTAAGTAGGTGTTCTACCACTGAGCTATTCCCTACCTTTTATACATTATTCTTAAGGAGTATATTTTCAGAGATCCCCAGAGAAACACAACTAAAATGGTAGAGTGTGTGTATGTATATGAGAGAGAGAAAGAGAAATTGAAATTTACGTTAAGGAATTGGCTTATGTGATTGTGGAAGCTGACCGGTCCAAAATTTGCAGGTTAGGCTGGCAGGCTGGAGACCCAGATAAAAACTGATGTTGTAGTTTGAGTCCAAAAGCTGTCTGCTAGAATTCCCTTTTCCTTTAGGAAAGTCAGTCTTCTTTTCTGTTAAGGCCT
This sequence comes from Vicugna pacos, assembly GCF_048564905.1. Classification (NCBI taxonomy): domain Eukaryota; kingdom Metazoa; phylum Chordata; class Mammalia; order Artiodactyla; family Camelidae; genus Vicugna; species Vicugna pacos. The sequence goes on from NC_132988.1 coordinate 14,165,961, forward strand.
TCAACTGATTGGATGAAGCACCCACATTATAAAGGGTAATCTGCTTGACTCAGTCTACTGATTTAAATGTAAAAGTAAGTCCTGACCCCACAGAATGATTTGGCAAATATCTCCTACTCTTTCAATTTTCTTGTAGAGTTTGTATAGAATTGTTGTTATTTATTCTTTAAATGTTTGCTAAAATTTACCAGTGAAGTTACCTAGGCGTGCAGTTTTCTTCATAGGCATCTTTTTAGCTATAAATTCAATTTTCTTAATAGATACAGGACTGTTTAGGTTATGTTTCTTCTTTGATGAACATTGGTAAATTTGTATCTGTCAAGGAGTTGTCTATTTCATCTAAACTGTCAGATTTATTGATATAAAGTTGTTCCTTCATTTAAATATCTGAAAAGCTTGTAGTGATTTTTACCTCTCATTAATGATACTAATAATTTTTCTTTTTTATTTTTTTTCCAAATCAGTCTGACCAGAGGTTCATCAAATTTATTGATTGTCACTGTTTTGAGACTCTTTTTCTTTTTGAATATAGGTATTTGGTGCTTTAAATTTCTTCCTAAGCACTTCAGTTTAATGTCATTTTTATTCAATTTAAAATAATTTTTTTTTCATTTCTTGTTTTATCCATTTGTAATTTGAAAGTGTGTTCCAGAGATCATGTTTGAATTCTAATTCCATCATATTCTATGAGGATCTTTGTATGACTTGAATCCTTTGAAATTTATTGATACTTGCTTTATGGTCTGGAATATGGTTATGTATCTGGGAAGATGTTCCATATGCACTGGAAAAGTACATGTATTCTAATGTTGTTGGATATTCAGTATTAGTAGATATTAGTATTCCGTAAATGTCAAGCAGGCTAACTTAGTTGATAGTGTTCTTCAGATCTGTTGTGCCATTACTGACCCTTGTCTACCTATTCTGTCATTTATTGAGATATGATTATGGAAACCTCCGACTATAATTATGTTTTTCTCTATTTTTCTTTCTTTGTGTTTTTACCATTTTTTTGCTTCATGTATTTTAACTCTGATATTAAGTACAACTATATTTAGAATTGTCTTTTTGGGAATTGATGCTTTTATAATTATGTTATTACCTTTTTTCCCCCTAGAAATGTTTTTTTGATGTGAAATCTACTTAGTGTGGTATTTATATTTCTAATCCAGCTTTATTTCCTTTAGGTTTGCATGGTGTATCTTTTTTTCCCCATTCTTTTAATTTATCTCTATCTTTATAGTTAATTGAATTTCTTCATGACACAATCTGATAGCAAATTTTGTGTCATTTTGGCTGGGCCATCCATAGTGTCTTGATGTTTGGTCAAACATTATTCTGGATATTTTGGGGAAGGTATCTTTTGGATGTAGTCAACATTTAAATTGGTGGCCTTTGAGTAAAGCAGGTTGCAACCCATAATATGGATAGGGCTCATCAAATCAGGTGAAAGTATTAATAGAACAAAGACTTACCTTCCCCCAAACAAAAAGGAATTCTGCCAACATAATACCTTTGGACTTGAATTACAGTTTTTCCTCAGTCTCCCAAAGTACTTGTCAATCTTGTAGATTTTGTACTTAGCCTTCACAATTGCATGAGCCAATGTTTTAAAATAAGTATTAGTCTTTCTCTGAATATATACACATCCTGCTGCTTCTCTTTCTATAGAAAACAGTGACTAATACACACAGTGTATATGGTTGGATGTTTTATTACTCTGAGTCACTCAGTCTTTTCATTGTGCTTCAACTTGACTTTTAATGTAATTTTTGATAAGGCTTTATCCTCATCTAGCATTTAATTATTTATTTGTCTCAGTAGAATTTTTCCCCTTTGTTTCTCCTTTTCTTTGTATTTGAATTCTTTTAAAACTTCTATTTAGTTTTGGATCTCTTTGTGTAGTTTTTTTAATGATTACTTCAGAAATTTCACAGTATACCCAGTGTTAATATTCTACCTTTTCAAATACAATACAGAACCTTTGCAAATACATTGATACCTTTAACTTCCACCATTGTTCCATTTTACATCTAATGCATCACAAGCCTCTATAGACAATGTTATAATTTTTAGTTCCACTTGTAATAAGTAGTTTAAAGAATTTAAGAAAAGGAAAAACTTACATTTATTCGGAAATTTACAGTTCTTTGGATCTTCCTTCATTCCTGAGGGAAGCATTTCTTGTTGAATAGTTTTGAGGGAAGCATGTTTTCTTAGTTTTCCTTCTGAAAATGTTTTTGTTTGGCCTTCATCACTCAAGAATATTTTTGTTGCATGTAGAATTCTGTGTTCCTAGTTATTTTCTTTCAGTCCTTTAAAATATTTTCTGTCTGTTGGCCTCCATGATTTTTAAGGAGAAATCTGCATTAAATCCACTCTTTCTTTGCTAAATATAATATGTTAGATTTTTGTACTTGCTTTCAGGACATATTCTTTAGTCTCCCCTCACTCCTCTATACTCCCTGATGTTTCATTTTCTTTGTTACTGTCATTCAAATTTAAGCCCTTGTTTTATTTTTAAAATTAATTAATTAAAAAAATTTTGGGAGGGGTAATTAGGATTTATTTAATTTATTTTAATGGAAGTACTGGGGGTTAAACCCAGGACCTTGTGCATGCTAAGCACATGCTCTACCACTGAGCTGTGCCCTTATCTTAAAACATTTTTTTTTTGTTTCAGATATTTTCTCTTTTATTTGGATTTCTAGTGAATATTAGAGCTTTTATACAAATCTGAGTCTCTTTTTAGTTTCTTTGAATCACTTTTCTCTCTGTTCTTCAGATTTGATACTTTCTGTTGATATAGAAACTTGGTATGTGTGATAAACATGATCTTCAGATTTATAAACTTTTTCTTTGCTTTTTCTATTTTCATATTGAGCTCATCTCATGAACATTTTATTTCAACTATTATACATTTCAGTTTTATAATTTCAACATGGTGAATTTTTATGTTTTCTTTCTTTTTATGAGAATGCTATTTTCTGATCCATTTAGTCTGTATTTACCTTTACCTTCTGGAGCATAGTTGTAATAGCTTCTTTAAAATCTTTGTGTGCTAAGTCTAAGAATTTGCCTATCTCATTAGCATCTGTTCATTGTATTTTCCCATGAGAAGTAGTCACATTTTCTTGGTTCTTCATACATTCAGTATTGTTTAATATGTCAAGGACATTGTAAGTGTTATCTTTTATAGATTCTGTGTCTTATAATTCACTAACAAATGTTGAGTTGTTTTGTTTCAGCAAGAAGGATCAGACCACAAGTTCTACATACCCTTTGTGGGTGGTGGTTCTGATGTCACTTCATTTTAAAAAACCTCTCTTGTCTTGCTTTGAGTCTTGCACATGTACCACTCAGGGATTAGGCCAAGAATTTGGTAATAATTCAAATCTTCTTTCAATTTAGAAAGACTTGATATTCTGGTCTGAGTCTGTCCCGTACATGAGCATCTCTTGGGTCAGTTTAGGGCTTTTGCAGGTTTTTACACATATTTTCAAGTTCCTTCTCTCTTGTTTGCTTATTTTTAGGACTCCCCCTTCCCTCTCTAGCCTGTAAGTGCCCATTTTCTCAGTGTCTCTAACCAGAAGGACAGTATTTCTCAAAATATGAGCTACCTGAATGTCTGACAGGGACCAGCTTTGAGCCAAGGACTCATTCTTAGGTCATGTTTTATAAGAGAAAGGTGAAGATTGAGACTCTTACCTCTAAAATGGGTAATCTCCAAGTATTAGGTCTCCTGCACCAATATACCTGCTTTTGTTCAGTTTTCAGAGTAGTTAGGAAAATGCTTTTTAAAATTGTATATTTTTTTCTATAATTTTAGTTCTAATACACAAGGTAACGAGGCTATATTATGCTTATTACTCCATCTTGGTTGGACAAATGTATAATGGCATGTACTCATCATTATGGTATTACGCAGAATATTTTCACTACTCTAAAAATCCTTTATGCTCTGCCTATTCATCCCACTCCCCTCCGAACCCAACAACCACTGATCTTTTTATTATGTTGCTAATTTTGTCTTTTCTAGAATGTCATATAGTTGGTATCATACAGTATGTAACCTTTCCAGATTGGCTTCTTTCACTTAGTAATAAGCATTTAAGATTCCTCCATGTCTTTTCGTAGCTTGATAGCTCATTTCTTGTAGGGCTAAATAATATTTCATTGTTTGGATGTTCACAGTTTATCCATTGACATACTGAAGCACATCTTGGTTGTTTGTAAGTTTTGGTAATTATGAATAAAGCTAGTATAAACATGCTTGTGCAGGTATGTTTGTAGAAGTATGTTTTCAGCTTTGTTGGATAAACATCAAGAAGTGAGATTGCTGAATTGAATAGTAAAAGTGTTTACTTTTGTAAGAAATTGCTGAACTATCTTCCAAAGTGGCTGTACCATTTTGAATTCCCACTGGCAGTGATGAGAACTCTTGTTGCTCCCCTCACCAGCATTTGGTGCTGTCAGTCTTCTGGATTTTGGCCATTGTAGTAGGTGTGTAGTGGTAATCTCATTGTTTCTTTAATTTACATTTCCCTGATGACATATAATGTGGAGCATTTTGTATACTCTTATTTGCCATCTGTATACTTTCCTTGGTAAGGTGTCTATTAAGTCATTTGTCCTAATTTTTTTTTAAATTTAATTGGTTGTTGAGTTTTAGAGTTCTTCGTGTATTTTGGGTAACAGTCCTTTATCAGATATGTCCTTTGCAAGTGTTTTCTCTCAGTCTGTGTCTTATCTTCTAATTCTTTTGATACTGTTCTTTTGCCAAGCAGTTTTTAATTTTAATGAAGTCTAGTTTACCAATTTTTTTTTTTTATCGTGGATTGTGTCTTTGATGCTGTATCTAAAGAGATGTCACCGTATCCATGATCATCTAGGTTTTCCTCTGTGTTGTCTTTTAGGAGTTTTATAGTTTTGAATTTTACATTTAGGTCCATTTTTAGTTAATTTTTATGAAGGGTTTAAGGTCTGTGTCTAGATTCTTTGGGTGTGGATGTGCTGTTGTTCCAGCATCATTTGTTGAAAAGAGTACCTTTGGTTCATTGTCTTGCTTGTGTTCCTCTTTTGTCAAGATTGGTTGACTATATTTATGTGGGTCTGTTTCTAGACTCTCTATTCTATTTCATTGATCTATTTATGTCTTCTTTTGCCAGTACCACACTGTCTTGATTACTATAGCTTTTTAGTAAATCTTGAAGTCAGGTAGCATTAGTGTTACAACTGTGTTCTTTTCCTTCAATACTGTGTTGGCTATTCTGGGCTTTTGCTCTCTATAAACTTTAGAATGGTTTGTCGATATCTGTAAGATAATTTTCTGGGATTTTTATTGGAATTGCATTGAATCTATAGATCAAGTTAGGAAGAACATAGATCTTGAGAGTACTGAGTCTTCCTACCCACAAACATGGATTTTCTCTCCACTTATTTAGTTCTTTGATTTCATGCATCAGTTTTATTGTTTTCCTCATATAGATATTGTACGTATTTTGGTTAGTATATATCTAAGTATTTCATTTTGGGGAGTCTTATGTAAAATTATTGTGTTTTAAATATCATATTCCACTTGTTTATTATTGGCACACCGGAAGGCAATTGACTTTTTTATATTAACTTTGTATTTTGCAACCTTGTGGTAATCACCTATTATTTCCAGGATTTATTTTGTCATTTCTAGATTTTCTTCATAGTGATCATGTCATCTGCAAACAGAGACAGTGTTATGTGTTCCTTCACAATCAGTGTATCATTTATTTCCTTTTCTTACTTAACTGTTTTAACAAGAACATCCTGTACAATATTGAAAATAAATGGTGAGAGGGGACATTATTGCCTTTTGCTTCATTGTAGTGGGAAAGTATTGAATTTCTTCCCATTAAACATAATGTTAGCTGCAGATTTTTGTAGATAGTCTTTATCAAGTTAAGAAAGTTACCACTATCCTTAGATCTATTTGGAGTTTTTAAATGAATGGCTGTTGGATTTTTCAGACACTTTTTCTGTATCTACTAATATAATCAGCTATTTTCTTATGTTTATGTGATTACATCAGTTGATTTTCAAATGTTGAACCAGCCTTGCATACCTGGAATAAATCTCACTTGGTGATGGTACATAGTTCTTGGACTTTTTTGGATTTGATTTGCTAATAGTTTGCTGAGGATTTTTTCATTTTTATTAATGTAAGTTATTGGTCTGATGTAAGATATTGATAGTTTTCTTGTAATTTCTTTTTCTGGTTTTGTTGTAGGGCAGTGGTGATTCATAGAATGAGTTAGAAGTATTCCTTCTGTTTCTGAAACAGATTGTAGAGAATTGGTATAATTTTTTCCCCTAAATGTTTAGCAGAATTAACCAGTGAACCCATCTGGATTTGGTACTTTCTGTTTTGGGGGGTTATTCAATATCTTTAGTAGATTTAAGCCTATTCAGATCATCAATTTTTTTCTTATGTATGTTTTGACAGATTGTGTCTTTCAAGGAATTGGTCCATTTCACCTAGGTTATAGAATTTGTGGGCATAGAGTTGTACATAGTATTCTTTTATATCCTTCATATGTCTATGGGACATGTGGTGATACACCTTCTTTAATTTATGATATTAGTAAATTATGTCCTTTTTTTCTTATATAAACTACATTTAATGTAAGAATTATGTGCAGAGAGTTTATACTAAACCTGAGTATTTACTTCACAATCATTTAAAAAGAAATGTTAAAACCTAGTTGAAAACCAAGAATCTGTCATTTTAGTATTTTAATACAGCATATTTCTAAACACAGTTTTCAACAGTCCAGAAGCACAGACTGTACTTTCTCTTTTTTCCTTAGCCTGAGTAGAAACTTATTGATTGTATTGATCTTTTTGAAGAACCAGCTTTTGGTTTTGTTCATTTCCTCTATTGATTTTTTAAAAATGTTATTGATTTCTTACTGTTGAAAACTTACTAGTTTTCTTCTGCTTACTTTGGATTGAATTTTCTCATTCAAGTGTCCTAGGGTGGAAACTTAGGTTATTGATTTTAGATCTTTTTTCTTTTCTAATATATGCATTCAGTGCTATAAATTTTCCTGTAAGCACTGCTTTTGCTGCATCCCACAGATTTTTATAAGTTGTGCTTTCATTTTCATTTAGTTGAAAATACTTTTTTTTAACATTTTTTATTGATTTATAATCATTTTACAATGTTGTGTAATACTTCTTTATTTTGAGATTTCTTCTTTGTATTTAGAAGTATGTTGTTTAATCTTCAATTATTTGGCATTTTGCAGCTTTATTTCTGTTATTTATTTCTAATTAAATTCTATTGTGATCTAAGAGCAAATTTTTCTGAGAGCGATAATTTACAGTCTTTACATTTGTTGTTGAGGTGTTGTATGGCCCCGGATGTGGTCTACTTGGTGAATGTTCCATGTTAGCTTGAGAAAAATATGTACTTTGCTACTGTAGGATGAAGTAGTCTGTAGATGTCAGTTATATTCAATTGACTAATGGTATTTTTGAGGTTAACTATGTCCTTACTGATTTTCTGCCTGCTGGATCTGTTTCTGAGAAAGGTATTTTGAAGTCTCTAATTATGATAATGGATTCATCTGCTTTTCCTTGCAGTTCTGTCAGTTTTTGCCTTCCATAGTTCTAGGCTCTAAGTTAGGTGCATACATGTTAAGGACTGTTACATCATCTTGGAGAATTGACCGCTTTATCATTATGTAATGCCCTTCTTTATCCTTGGTAACTTTCCTTACTTTGAAGTGTTCTCTGTCTGAAATTAATATAGCTACACTTGCTTTTTGATTAGTATTAGTATGGTATATTTTTCTCCATTCATTTACTTTTAATCTTCATGTAACTTTATATTTAAACTGGGTTTCTTGCTATGGCTAGGACTTCCAGTATAATGCTGTACACCAGAAATTGACATTATATTGATATTGACATTGACATTATAAACTGACTATACTTCAACTAAAAAAAAAGGGGAAAAATTTTTAAAAGAATAGCCAAAAAAAAGTGGATTTCTTGAAGACAACATGCAATTGATAAGCAAGTTTTTAAACATCAGAAATGTATATTAAAGTCACTCATACTTGAAGTTAGGCTTATAGTCATGTGACTGTATGAAAAATGTACATATATATACATATATATCTTAGATACTTTTTGAAAAATCTAGTAATTTATTTTTAATTTTAATTTATTCAGTGTTATCTATAAACTGATGGCATCAACAAGTGAAGGAATCAGAGTACAAGCTCTAAAGGCAATGGGTTATTTTTTAAAACATCTGGCACCGAAGTAAGTATGCATGAAATCTGAAATAGAATATGTATGTTACTTACTTATTTTAAAAATCTTTGGAATAATATTTCCATCATGTGATTCCTCTATTCTCACTTCTCTTTATTTTTATTCATAAAATGCTATATAAATTTAATCCTATTTCTACTTATCAAAAATAAAATAGGAACAGGAGTATATATATGGTTTGTGTTTTTACTTAAATTTTCCTTTTTTTTTTGATTCATTATGAGAATACATTTGTATACATAGAATTATAGGTACCATGGGGACTTCATTTCAAATGGCTTGATTATTTGCTTTATCTGTTGTATAAAGCTGACATGTTAACCTGAATGTTTGCCGCATAGTTTGTTCTGCTATACATATAACTAAAAACCGAAACTTACATTTTTTTTCTTAGCTTAATGTAGGCATTCATATCTTATCAATTATTCCTTATACCAGGATTAGTTTATTATAATAATTAACAATTTTGGTGGTAGAAATTTATTGGTAAACTTTCAGTCTTTGTGTTGAATCCAGCTGACTGACTGTAAATAAAGTTTCATTGGAACACAGATACATTTATTTGCTTATTATCTATGGCTGTTTTTATGTTACAGCAACAGTGTTGAGTTGTTGCTGCAGGAAACATAGTCCACAAAGCCTAAAGCATACAATATCCAGTCATTTGCAGAAAAAATTAGACAAATCCAGGAGTAGAATTAAGTTTGTGGTCCTTCAGTTTTTAAATTTTTGCCTGAAAGTTTAATTTTACTGTACTTATCTTCACAGTATTCATTAAAAAATTTGCTTACATTTCTTCTACCTTTTCTTCTGTATTGTTTTTCAACTTTACTTATCGGGCTTTAGGTTATTATTTATAATAGAGCTTAGCTCAGCGCTGAGAGCGAGTAGCTGCTGATAAGTAAATAGTTGCCCTGAAGATCTTGATGGAGATTTTGCTGTGCTGCGGCACAGCCAGTCTTGTATGTTTTTCACCCTTCATTGCACCTGTATTGTAGTGTGTCTTTCTCTAAAGACTTTGTGGCCTTGTAAGTTGTAGGTTGAAGAAAATTGGGAGCGTTATTGAGTTGAAATTTGTTGATGTTAGAACATTTTTGTGCCTCCTTTGTCAACGTGCATACTAAATAATGAATAATAAAATTCTACCTTTGATTTTTTTTTTTTCTATCTAATTGCAGAAGAAAAGCTGAAGTCATGCTTGGACATGGATTGTTTTCACTGTTAGCTGAAAGACTCATGCTTCAGACAAATTTAATCACAATGACCACATATAATGTCCTTTTTGAGGTAGGAATGTAGTTAGAATTTTATCTTACTAATTTCTTATAATGAAAATACTGGTATAACTGAGCTGCTAGTGTCTAGATGCGATAAGATCATTTACGTTTGATGCACAATTTTGAAACTAGTTATATAAAGGAAATGTGGCTGCATCTAAATAAATTAGTCTGTGAATTATTAAACAGTGTGGACATCTCTGTTTAAGTATTTTTCTCCATTATATTGACTATTTGATGTTTCATTTTATAATTAAGTAAAAATAGAGCTATAATGAAATTATTTGTTTTACATAATGTAGAAGATATTTAACATGACATCATTAGACTGTATACTTAATGTTGATTAGTGTTGTGTTAAAGTTCATTAGTAGTGATTAAGCTAATACAATCTATTGTTTTACTTCTGTAGATTCTTATAGAACAGATTTGTACTCAAGTAATACATAAACAGCATCCAGATCCTGATTCTTCAGTAAAGATCCAAAATCCTCGTATGTATTTAATATACTTTTATTGTTTTGATACCTGCTTTTTGCTCTTACAGCTTTATTGAAATATGGTTGACATATAACATTGTGTAATTTTAAGGTATTCAATCTAATAATTTGATACATGTTTATGTTGTGACATGGTTACCACAATAAGGTTAGTCCATCACTTCACATAGTAAATTTTTTGTTGTGTTAATGTGTGGTGAAAACTTTTAAGATCTATTTCCTTAGCAACTTTCAAATACACAATATAGTATTAACTGTGGTCTCTGGCTTATACATTGCATCCCTGGAACTTACCCACCTTATAACTGGAGGTTTGTACTCTTTGAGCACCTTCACCCATTTCTCCCACTCCCATCCTTTTTTACACTTTTTTTTTAAATACCTTTTGCTACTAAAAGGAAAGTCATTGAAAAACCTAAGTTGATGTTGAAAACACATTTTTTCAAATAATATTTCATTACAAGCATTAATATAATACTAGTTTTATTTGTGTTTGATGTTGAGTATAACTTCAAATTGCCGTTAGGTTCTGAGGAAATGTTTATATACAGAGGTTTTTGAAGAATTATGTGCATAAGATCTTGATTTAATTATATTCAGTTTTTGGTAAAGTTTTGATTGCAGTATTTACATGAACCATGGAGGTAGCTTTCTTCTTAAATTACTGTCAATCTAAGAGTATCAAGTTTGGAATTAAAAAATATCTTTTTTATTGTTTATGAATTTAGTTTTGGTTAACCATTTTTCTTTTGATATTTAGAATTCTTAAGCTTATATACCAGTGCACATTTTTCATCTTTTAAGATTATTGACATTAAAAAACTGGTTTGTAGGGTTTACAAATTTAATTTTTATGTGACGAATTGTGTTCATGTTTGTTTTAAAAACATGTATGTCTAAAGTTTAATTTTTCTCAGCCTTCAGGGAGATGTGATATTTTAGAGAGCAAGAAAAGAAAAAATACCTTGATTTTATATATATAATGTAAAATTTTTTTTTGTAGTTTGGGAAAGTTGACTTAATGAAGTAAGAATTTTAAAATATATTAATCTATGTAACGTATTAGTTTAGAAAGATAGGCAGTATAATGTGATGTTTAAAAACATGGGCTGTCTGGCTTTTCAATCTTGTCTACATGTCTTAATAGTTAAGTGGCTGGGTAAATTACTTAATTTCAATGTGCTTTAGTTTTCCTATCTCTAGAATGAGGATAATAATAGTATCTCGCTATCACTGTGTAAGGATTAAATGTGTTAATACCTGTATTTTCTTAAAACAGTGTCACATGAAGGTATATTCTCAAACTTAGTGTTTATCACCATCATCATCACTTTCATTACTATGATTATCATTCTCATTGTAATCATTGTTCAGGTAGAGAGAATTTGAATTTGTCATTAGAAGAATTCAGAAATTGCTACCAAAATATGATGAATTTTATGATAAGTATGTTCAAACTTGATATTTTGAACTTGTTGCTTCAGAATCACCAAAAACCTTGGGAAATGCTAGTTTAGAATTCCTCAATTTTTATTTGGGTGGGAATTTGACATATTATTTAATTTTAAATTCAAGTTGTAGCTGTTTTTGTTTCTTTAAAATTTGGTATCTATATATTTTATAGAATTTCTATTCTTAAAGCTTAGTACTAGAAATTTAGACAGCATTATGTTCAAGACCATTACAACAGCAGTTTTATCTGTGTTTGTTCGGGATGTTGAATAGGTTTTAATTCTCTTTTGAATTTTTTAATATCTAGTATAACATTTAGAATTATGGAAGAAAATCTTGACAGCTTTTAAAAATCATGATAATGAAAGAATATGTGCATATTATAAATCTTGTTGAAGAAGCTGAGAATTTATTCTCTTTCTGAGATTTTAATTATAGTTTGTTTTTTTTTTCTATAGATCAGCTTTACTCACTGGCAGAGGTTAGGGAGAGGGTGTCAGCAGTTTTACCATCATTTAATTCATTTATAATTTAATTTGATTTATAACAATCTTTTAAAATTCAACTTTACACATTCCAATGATGAAATTTAAAAATCCCTTTCTTGTTTACAGATGTTTTCTAATGAATGTATTATCAGTCTTGTCTGCAGATGATAGTTTATAAAACAAAAGAGGATGTTTTCAGGAGACATGTCAAAGAAATGAAAGAAATTGCAATATATTGGTGATCTTCCATCATGAAGTTTTTTGTAGTGTTTTGGTTTTTACTAATTTATGAATTTTACTGATTGTCTTACAGAGATATTAAAAGTAATTGCGACCCTACTTCGAAATTCTCCCCAGTGTCCAGAGAGCATGGAAGTTCGCAGAGCCTTTCTTTCTGACATGATTAAACTTTTTAATAACAGCAGAGAAAACAGAAGGTAAGCAGGACTAGAAAGCATTTACTTGCAATATTCAAGTCTAGCTTTGAATGGGCCCATGTTTTCTAAGAAAAATTTCTTTAAGAATAGTATGAAATCAATTTTCCAGAAGCTTTTTTCATTAAGGTTATGCAAGTAATGTACCATACAGTCAAATTGGGTTTTTAATACCACATTCTTGAATTGTTTTGAATACATAATAAAGCTGTTTTTTTGTTTGTTTTGAACTTTTGCTTTTTAGAATTCTTTCAGGTGATTTATTTTTTAAGTAATTCGGTATCCTCTTATAATTTTCAGGAGCTTGCTGCAGTGTTCTGTGTGGCAAGAGTGGATGCTTTCTCTCTGCTATTTTAATCCTAAGAATTCAGATGAGCAGAAGATAACAGAAATGGTATATGCCATATTCAGAATCTTACTCTACCATGCAGTCAAATACGAATGGGGTGGCTGGCGTGTGTGGGTAGACACCTTATCAATCACACATTCAAAGGTAAGTTTCTGTATGAAAGTGTATTTCAGAATTTTAAATGTCTATAATTTTGAGTTTTATTCATTAACATATTTTATATACTTAAAATATGGGAAAAATGCAGATTATTCTGTGGAAATGTAGTGAAATGAACAACTGAAAAAAGGAATGACTAAAAAATATGAAGTATTTCCAACTTCTTCAGAAGCAAAATAGTTTTTTTCTCCACATACCATTTTCACGTGTGCTCAAGTTAATAAAGTGAAACCTCATAATCCAGAGTAAAGGAATTTATATTTTCAGCAGCCATTTTCAAGCAAGGGTTCTCTGAATTTTATGGTATTTTGAAGCTTTGAACACAAGGTGGCGCACTATATTCAAAGATGGGAAGTTATTTTAGTAACGTAAATTGGTTGAGTAAACAGAAAAGCTCTGGCTAATTTTGCCCTTTCTCATGTTACAGTGAGTTAAATTGGTTTGGGAGAATCTACTAATCTCTTTTTTTGAAAAACTCAAGCTAGGGTTAACTTATTTATGTATAGCTTTTGTTTAAAATTGTTAATGAAATGTGCTATACATACAAAAAGGTATAAGCAATAATCTACCTAGTACTGTTTATGAAATTGGGTTCCCCATCCCAGTTGCTTTGTCTACCATTTTTAGCCCGTCTCTCCTACCCCGCTTACCTGAGTTTGGTGTTTTCATTATGTCTGTGTTATGTGTGTTTTTAACTACACACACATACACATAAACACACACTAAAGAATTTTATATTTCATGTTTACAGTCAATATAAGTGGTATTAAAGGCATTTTTCTGCAACTAGCTGTTTTTACTTATTGTTTTAGATTTATCCATATTGACCAATGTAGCTGTGTTCATTTTTTCAGTTGTATTGTATTCCATGGTATGACTTTATCCATTTACAAGCTGATGAGCATTTTTGATGCATTTTGTATGAATTGGGAAGTTTCTCTCTAGAGAAAAATATCTTCCTGGAAATAGAATTGCTGATTTGTAAGATGCAGATGTTGAACATAATAAGATAATGCAATTCCTTTTCAAAGTGGTAGTAGTGTACATTCTCTCCAGTAATGTATTATCCCATATTACCTTATCACTTGCTATGGCTGGAGTTAAAATTTTTTGCAAATTTGATGATGCTATGTCTCCATAATATTAATTTGCATTTTCTTATTGTTTTGTGGGAGTTCTTCATGTTCTTGGTCTTAATCCTTTGTTAGCTGTATTGTTTATGAATGTCTTATGCCAATTGATTCCTGATCTATTTATTTTTGGAGTTTTATGTTTGTGTATTCTGAGGAAATTTTACATCTCAAATAATTAATGTAGTAAAATTTATTAGTTTCTATTTATGGTTTGTGCTTTTTGTATGTTTAAGAACTTTCTATAGATTCACAGAGGGAATATAATTAAATAAACATTCATTATAAATTGACTAGAAGGCATAAAGAATAGAAATGATAAATTTGATATATCTTTAAATGTTTTATTTTACTGACTATCATAGTTATTACTCTGGAATATTTTGCCATTCTATTGGAATATATTGTCATTTTCTAAATATATGTTTTTGGTTGTTTGAATAACTTTTAGCTCTTTGAAGGCACCTAAGAGTTACTCATTTTGTCTCCTCCTTCAGTGAGAAATGGTGTGTTCCTATCATGAGGATTTACAAAGATACATTAGATCAGAAGATATTACCATACAAATTTATGTTTGAGAATAATCCAGTGCTAGATGGGACAAAGGTGTGATTTTATAAAATGGCTTTCTTTTAGTCACTACATTTTTTAGCTGACCGGTTTAGTCTAAGGCAGAGTTCAGCCAAGCATGGCCTGAGGGCCAATCTGGCCTGACCTGTTTCGATAAATAAAATTTTATTGGAACACAGCCGCTCCCGTTAATTTATATATTTTCTATGACTGCTTTCATGCTATAAGTATTGAGTATTTGCAACAGAGACTGTGTGGCCCCCCCAGGCCTAAAACATTTACTGTTTGACACTTTACATAAACACTTTGCCACCTCTTGTCTGACTTATTCTAGTTTGTGCCGGTGCTCAGCTGATCTGGTTTCTGTTGTAGTGGGCTGCTGCAGTCTGCACTGGTTTTCTTCTAGTATTGTTTTCCTCTTTACAAAAGATCATGAAGAAAAACAGGATTGAGTTTTGGCTTCACATGATTTGGATTGGATTTCAGAGATACCCCGGAGAATTCTAGGTTAGGAAGTACCTGTATAAATTAGGTTTTTCAAATTTTCTAAATAGTATGTGTTAATTTGGTGCTTTTGCATATGCTTTATGCTGTCAGGTCCTTAGGAAGAATGGTTAGAGGAGTATAACCTTTAGAGCAGTAATGTCTTGAAGCACAGCCTGAAGATGTTGGGAGCCTAAGAGACCATTTCAGGAAATGGTGAGGTTTTCCTTTCCCAGCTACTTACCTAGTTAGAGGGTGGGTTTTCCATGTACTTCAGCCAAAGCAATATAATGCAACAGATTCAATATAAAAACAGATATTAGGAATTGCCATCTTCTATTTAGCCAAAATGGAAAGAGATTTGCAAAACTGCAGTAATACTGCTCTTCTCATTATTATTTTTTTGTTTTGAAAAATAATCATTTTCCAGAAAACATTACTGAAAATTACTTATACTAACATATATTGGGTGAATTACTATTTTAAAATGAGTTATTTATAAATTTCTTAGTTTTAATTTCTAATATGATAAGTAGTAATAGATATACCTCATATAAATAGAAGGTTTGGGGGATGTACTTTTGTAAGAGTGTAGCGGATCCTGAGACCGAAATGCCTGCGAACTGCTGAAGTCCTAGGCTAGGGCCAAGAGCCTAGTCTCCTAGAATTTTCTATCCAAAAAAACAAAAGGGTTGGACTAGGAGATATCTCAGGTACCTTTGAGTTTCTGAGCATCTATTACTAAGTATTTACATCCAGTCACCATTCCATTTGTGTAAGTAATGAAGGGAACATGAGCTTTAGAGACAGGATAGTCCTGGGTTTGAATTCTGATTTATAGTGATTTTTAGTTGTGTAAACTCAGGAAAGTTTCTAAACTTTTCTTTATGTCTAAACTAGAAATGGTAAATGTGTAATATGTGTGTATATCTGGAATCAGGAGTTAATGAGTGAAATAACAGAAAATAGAATTAAATGATTATTTTCCTTTGTTACACTTCTGTCACTCCTCCAGTTAATCCTTTTGTTCTCATTCTTACTGCCAGCACACCAGTGCAGGCTAAACCTGATGGCCATCTTGAATTTGTGTTTATATTCCCCTCTCAAAAAAGTTTAAAAAAAAGTATTCCTCAATGATATATTCTCTCATTTTGCCTATTTTTATATTTTATGAAAATGGCATTGTACTGTGTGGACTCTTCTGTTACTTAATTTTTCCTCATCAAACCTTTTGTTTCTGAGATTCTTTTTTAGTGTCACATATAGATTTGCTTCATTCATTTTCACTTCTGTGAATAACTCAGGTGCTCAAAGGCAACGATTTCAATAGAGTTGTCATTTTCAAACTTCATGTGACTGTGTCTCACAGTGAGACATTTACTGTGACCAGATATGTCTGTGTACACCCATGTGCGTGTGCACAGACACACACATACACAGAGACACACACACACACCTCTCTCCCACCACACACCTGAAACAGAAGTTTCGTGAGACAGTGTTACCCTTTAAATTTTGGTATATAGTGATGCACTGGAATGTTCTTTATTCTTTTTCATTTAAAAATGCTGATGATGCCTCAATAAATTGATTACATAATCCTCCAACTGAGTCATCTTCAGTGTGAAAACAGCTCTGCTCTAGGAAATATTAGGGAATAGAATTGCTAGGTTCTAAGTAATACTCAGTTCCTAACCCTTTATACTGTTAGACTTCTTATTTTTGTACTGTTTTGTCTTTTGCCTACTTTGAATGATTCTTAATGATTTGTAGTTCTTTGTACATGTCCAGATTACTTCTAGTCTGGATATTTCTAATGGTCTGTAGCCTTAGGTATTATTTTCTTCTAGATTTATTAAGCTAAAAATAACTTTATTTAAAAATGTTATTCCCCTCCATAAACACTCTGTTCTCATCTTCTTAGAAAGGCAAACGATTTCTACCTAATTTTTTTCACTATTTCCCTTGAAAAAACGTACTTCCTACCTCACCTTACACAATTTCACTTGACAAAAATCTCCACTCTGGCTATGTTGGTTCTACTCTTTTTAAAATTAATCAGGCTTTGTTAAATCATCATTTTTGTTTATTTGTGACATGAACTTTGTGCTCATTTGTACTTACCCAAATTATTTATATTGTTTATGATTTAGCTGGCTACATCACTGTTATATTGACAGTTTTTTGTACTCTCAGGCCATGTTGTCATTCTGTATGAATTTACAGCACTTAATTATCTCTTGGTGTCTTTCTAAGTTGTTTTTCTCCCCCTCCCTCCCCTCCTTTCCCTCTTTCTTCCTCCCCCTCCTCCCTCCTCTCTCCCTTTCTCCCCTGCTTCTCCCACCCCCTACTTCCTTACTCCCTCTCTTTCCCCCAGCCTCCTCCTCTTTTTCTCCATTCAATATGTTTTGTCTGCTCCGTTGTCCCCTGTCTGTGGTTGGCCTGACCCTCCATGGTCTCTTTCACTCATTTTCGGTCACTATGTCTAGGTCTTACCACAGTTGCCCACCTCTTTCTTTCCCAGTATACTTTGTCTTTCCTGTTTTTGTTCTTTCTATTCCTCCCTTTTGTTTTTCCTGTTTTCTTCTATTTGAGTACCTTTAGGTTACTGTGAAAGATAGAGATATGAATCAGGAAGAGGTCTTATCCTGAAAGAAATTACATTCAAATATGGAAGTTAATACATATACTGAAAAACGAGGCAGGAAGGCATAAATGCCACAGAAGAGAGATTCACAGTGAAAGGAGAGGGCCTTTCAGATGTTTGTAGAGCAGATGTCACTCGACTACAGTCTTGAAGAGTAATAAATAAGATTTGGGCACATAGTGATTGGGGTGATGAGAATCACTGGTGGAGGAACTGGCATAAGCAGAGGTGGTATCACTGAGGGAAACGCGTGGGGAATTGTTTGGTTTGTGTGGGGTGTGTAATGTACATGAAGAAGAGTGGTGATGAGTAATGTGGCAGATGTGGACTGGCATTTGGTCTTGTCTGATCCTGTGATAACTCTCATGCTGTGTTACTGGTTGAAAGTGGCTGTTAGCTGTGAGCTCTCATCAGTAGGGATGAAAGGCTGTGTATCCATGTCTCCCACGGCTGTGCATAGTGCTGAGGACTTGGCAGTTGCACGTTAAATACTTGTTTCAGGAAGGAGAAGGAAGAAGTACACCATGACTGGTTAGGGCTCTTTGGTGCCACTGTCATGGGGCACCATGCAGCCCTGTATGTGCCTTAGCGCCTCAGTCCTCTCATCAGTGATGAAAGTGTCTGTGTCCTTGTCACACAGAGTATGTGGGGGAATCACCTCACCTTGGGATGTGCATCTTACTGTGGTTTCCTTGACCCTATCTCAATATCTTAATTTGAGTCTCTTGGGATGTTCCTAGAAATCTGTATTTTAAAATAAGCCCGTCTTACGCAGTTCAAATTTTGAGCACACCAGTGAGTGTACAGGGAATTATTTTTACTATTATAAAATTCTCCCCTTCCCACTTTCACACTAAGATGCTAATATAATACACTCTTTAGAAAGTCTACATCTTGAGGATATAAGAATTCTACGTAAATTAAATATAGACCCCAGTTAAGACCCCATCATACATTTTTTTTTTAAATCTAAGTAAAGCCAGTTTACAGTGTTGTGTTAATTTCAGTATACTTTTTTATCATAAAGCAAAACATATCTTTTCTTTCTGAGAGCTTATTTTAAGGCACAGAAAATATTAAAGGAGGAAATATAAACTATTCTTATGTAGTGTCTGAAATCATTATTTTTGAGGCTCAAATTTACATACAACAAATCCAAAGGAGGCTTTGAGTTTTCCGTGTGGGGGAAAAAAAATATATATATATATATATATATATATTTAATTAGCTCATATTTTTCTTTGCGCCAGTGACTTATGGCTTTAAACAGATCTTAAAACCTTTGCAAAGAAAATAGTTACTTCATGGAGAGGCCTCTTTTGCCTACATTGAGCCAAGAACCAGTCTTTGACTCAAGCTTTAGGATTACAATTATAAAGTGGAATAAATGCATATTAAGTTCATTGCAGAGTGTTTTATCTAAGTAAAACTGTACCTATCCCTTTTTGCTGTTAAGTATACTTTAAAAAATAACTGTTAAAGCTTTACTCTAAGAGGTGGAAAAGAAAACATTAAAGTTACAAGTTGCTTCTTGTGGGTTTCACCTTTAATTTTAACGTTTCATAAATGTCTTTCAGTGTTATTTCTTTTTATGACTTTTCTTCATTGATTAAAGAGTTTTTCTCTTTAATAGGGTTTATATAATATAGTTTATTTGAGTGTAGCTTTGTTAATGTTTTTGGAATTTTAATATCTTTGTATCTATTTTTAAAATAAAATGGAAAATTTACACTCTATAGCTCTTCAAATCAATATTTAATAAAGTTTAGGATGGAGCTGTAGTGATTCAGTAAGTAGGTGAACAATTTGTAGGATGCTGATAATTCTGAAATTATTGAAACCCAAATTTTTTTCTCTGTAGATATTCTAAAGGTTTATAAATATTTTCATTCATTTAATACTAAAGCGATGCATATTTTTTTCCTTTTTGCAGCCATTTAAAACTCAATATCACAAATTTATAACATGGTTATTTATAAAGAACTGATGTGTAAAAAACTAATGTTGCAGAATTGGATAGCTTTTGCAGAGTTACATCAGGATTCATGTAGCTGCTATAAAAAGCCAAAGAAACTCAATTGCAATTTTATTGTCCAGTTTGATAGATATCCTGCCACCTTTGTAGCAGGGAAGCTGTTTGTCACTGTATCCCTCTCCTCCAACACTTGAACTAGGTTTTATAAGCGGTAATAGGCTCATCTAGTGTAACTGCACTATGTTAGTTACTTTGGTCTCGGGTTTTAGGTGTTTAATTTCATTATTTTCTTGTGTGTTTTCTAGGTTTTTATTATTCATCTTTTTTTTGTTTTTTTCAAATTAAACATTATCTTGAGTAATTAAATAAGACTGTTTTTACTTGGTATGCTAAAATGGTTCTACTCTTTCATTGCAATTTAGATTAAAGCATTTAATATATTCTGAGTTATGAGAACTGTCCAAAAACATTTTTTTCCTAAACAAATAAAACTACAATCTTTAGATACTATATTTTGTCTGGGCCTATATTCCCAGGGTAGAATGGGCCTATGACTTAAAATAATCAACAAGTGAAAGTTTTTCACACTTACTTAAAGATATAATATGATTTCGATTTTTTCCCCAGATAACGAATTTGGGTAAAGTATTTCATTATCTTGACTTATTTGGATTATTTTAAGATTTTACTTGCTGTTAACAGTCTGATGAAATGGCTTAAACATAAATGTGAGTCATTTTATTTTAGAAGAAAGTACAGTTATTCATATACAAACTCAGGTTGTGTCTCCAGGTGAGCCAACAGGCCCCGGAGGTATGGACCACCTGGTCAGAGAATCATAAACCGGAGACAACCTGACCTCTGAAACTGCAATTAAGAAATGTCACAAGACGATGATTAATCCCAGCTTCTTTGTTCTTCCCCTTTAAAAACACCCCTAACTCAGAGACCAAGTTGGAGTGGATCTGAGACTTGTTTCCCATTCCCTTGCTGGGAGTCCTGCAAAAAACAAAAACAAAAAACAAAAAACAAAAAACCCTTACTTTGTTGCAAACTTCGCTGTCTGAGTTTGCCTTTCTGCGCCGTGGGCACACAAGCCTTTGCTGGGTTACAAAGCTTAGCAACTCCTGTACCTGTAGCAGGCCCAGCGCACAGGTCTGTTGACCTGTGGAGCAGCCAGGTTCGAGGAGCTTAAGGAGAGCGCAGTGCAAGCTGGGCGGTCCAGAGTGGGCGCTTTCACCTGGGGGAGGGGCCTGGTCTCCAAGAACACAGCCTGGTGCCTTGGTAACCCTCACCACTTGAGAGGTAAAATGAGGTCCTTTTTCGTTTTCTTTTGAGGAGTATCCTTCCAGATCAGCTGTTCTCAACCTTGTCTGCTCATTGAAATCACCTGGGGGCTTTCAAAGTCCTGGTGCTTGTGCCCGCCCCCAGGGATGCTGATTTAACGAGTCAGGGGTGTGGCCTGACACTGAGATTCTGACGCACTTGGTGTTTGCAGCCAGAGCTGAGAAGCACTGTTCTAGACTTTAAAATGAGGTTTAAGCAATTAGCCAAGGACACAGAAGCTTGTGAACCGTGAGGAGCCACCTGGGACGGGAGCTGTAGGCTGCTTTGAGCGGGGCACGCAGCAGCCACTGATGTCTCTGGATGGGGTGCTGCTGCATCTGTGCAGACGGCTGAGTTCAGGTAATGGCATTTTCCTTCTCCCCGTGTTTTTCAAAATGAAAATTCCTCCAGGTACTGTTCTGGAAGGAAGCCGCCCCCCACCCCCACCCCAACCATCTGTGTGCGTTGCTTTGGAAAATGTATGCCAACGCAGACCTCTTCTAGGTCCTCTCCCCGGTCTCATCATTCCCCCCCTCGGCCTCCTCACTTTGTGCTGAACACACTGGTCTTTAGGTTCCTTGAATAGCTAGGCTGTTGGTCCCACAGGACTTGGCCTGGGCTGTGTTTTGCTTTCATGGAATGTTCTCGCCCCAACCCTCTACACTTTCTGCACCCCTGCGCCCTCTCATCCCATCCTGCCTGGCTTGACTTGAAGGTGTTTCTTGGGGAGGCCTCCTCCTGCCTAGGTTACTTTGTATCACACAGGTTTAGTTCCTGATGATGTCGAAGTGTTTCATGATTCTCTGGTTAACTTATTTATCTACTTGTATATCATCTAATCCTTTAGGCTGTGAGCCTCATCAAGGGGAGACCATGTGTTATCTAGTTACTGCTGCACCTCAGATTTTAGCCTCATCAAGGGGAGACCATGTGTTATCTAGTTACTGCTGCACCTCAGATTTTAGCACAGTCCTCACCCATACCTTGTATTTAATAGATTTTTGTTGAATCGATGTGTTAGTCAAAGAGGTGTTTGTGCTTGTGAAAATTCACTATTTGCTACATGTAAGATGCATGCATTTAGATATGTAAATTATATCAACATAAAACTAAAGTGAACATAATTATTCAATTCTTTGTTTTGTATACCTATTTCTGGGCCCAAAACTGCACTTTTTTGAGGGAGAGGTTAATTAGGTTTGTTTATTTATTTATTTAATTTATTTTTAGAGGAGATACTGGGGATTGAACCCAGGGCCTCTTGCATGCTAAGCGTGTGCTCTAGCACTTGAGCTATACCCTCCCCCCTAAAACTGCACTCTTTTGATCACTGTAACTTTACAGTAGGTTTGCTACCTACAAAATAAGTCCACCTTTTTTCTTTCAAAAATTTCTTGCGCATGTTTGCTCACAGGTGAATTTTAGGATCAGTTTTTCAAATTCATTAGAAAAATTGTGATTTTTATTGGAATTATGCCATATTTTTAGTTTATTTTTGAAGTGATTATATTTCTACAATATTGACACTTTCCATCTAGTTAACATGGTTCATTTATTCTGGAACTTTCAATTAAGTTTGGTATTCTTTAGGTAGGCCTTTAACATTTTGGGGTATATTATGTATATATGATGTGTATTACATAATTACGGTTTCTGTTGCTATTACAAAGGAAATATTTATCCCATTACATTCTCTAATCATTACTGGTATCTAAAAAGGCTTTTCTCTGTTTAAAAAAAGAAGAAAGTACAGTTTAGGTTAAGTAAAGAGCATATGGGAGTCAGTTTTGTTAGAATTTTGTAAGTGGTTTCTAAAAAGCATTTAAAATTTTTTAAGATATAAACTGGTGTATATAAAATGCATGTTATTTGTATGTGTGGGTTTGTGGTGGCTGTATAATAAAATTAAAAGCCACATATTTTAAGAAATTTCAAAAGAGTTACAAAATGTTCATATTTCATGGATTTTCAGTATTTTATACTTAATTTCTAAAGTTTTCGTTGGCTTTAAAAATTTTTAAACCAAATAGTATTTTAAAAAAATTTACAATAATATATGCTCATTGTAGTAAATTTGGAACCTAGTATAACTACACAAAATTCAGGAATCATTTATTATCCAGTCATCTGTACATAACTTAATATTTTGGTGAAAGACTTTCCAGTCTTCTATACATAAATATAAATATACATATACATATACATATACATATAATTACATTCTTATAGAAATACCACATTTGTGGTATTTTAGAGTATTTCAATTAATGATATACTTTTACATGAATTTTAGTGGCTGCGTATTATTAGGTGTATGTATATTACATCATATTATGGAGAAATAAAGTTAAGGGCAAAAGCTGCAGCTTTGATGTAACGTCTAAATGCTATCAGACCACTTGTAATTCTTGGAAGGAGTGATTGAGTAAATTATTCAAGTTTACTTTTCATATTCTGACATTTTCCAAAGTGTTATTTGGGAAAATTGGTGGAGGTGGTATTTTAAAAATCTACTGAGTTGTGTTACAATGTATTACATATGCGCCATAGTTTAATTTTCCCTTGTCTTTGAGCAGTGATGAGCCTGCTCCTGGTATTTTGCAGGATAAATTCCTAAAGTTACAGAAGGAGGTGTCCGTACATGTTTTTAAAAGTTTTAGAAGGTTTTGCTAAATAGGTATCTAAACAATTCTGTTACAGTTTATTATTCTAGCTTTGGATGAGAGCACCTGTCTAGATTGTTCTTCAGAAAACAAAATTGGTCAAGATGACTGTTTTTAAAAAAGAAAAGATTAGTAAGTTAGTAACTGTGTGATACTATTTTATTTCACTGTGTTTTCGATCTTCATCTATATGAAATGAGTATTATACTAACTGTGTTTTTAGGGTTGCTCTGAAGATTCTCTCCATACAATGCTTAGAACAGTATAGAGTACCCATTCTGTATATCTTAGCTATTGTTGCAAGTGCTTAAAAACCTTATTGTCCACCAAAATGAGCTCAACTTGGTATTTATTACATATATTTTCAAGCATGTTGTGGAACAGGGAACAATTAATGATTAGATGGTAATTTTCATTTTTAAGGAAGTTGGAGGGAAGAATATATTTTTTAAAGTAAATTTCTTTTACATTAATTATGGAATCTTTCCATATGTTAGTATGATATTTATAGAGATTAAGACACTACAAAGTGGTTGAAAGGTTTCTCTTTAAATTGCATCCTCACTTGATGTTAATAACGAAGTGTTGTTCAAAATCATTTTATGAAAGAGTAAAGTTTGTTTTTATATTTAGTAGTATTGCTTACTAAAAAAGGTGAACGTAAAACCAAAAGTTGCAACTTTGATGTAACATCTGAATATTAGACCACTTAAAATTCTAGGAAGAAATAATTGCATGAATTAGCTTGCTTTTCATATTCAGGATTTCTTTAAAACTCCGTTCAGAAAAATTGATGGAGGTAATTTTAAAAAGTATATTGAAATTAATTTAAAACATATATTTATATTATTGTTGAAGAGAACCAGAGTCAGATAATAGTTAAAGCAGTAAAATTGAATTTTATTCAGAAACTATTGCACTAGGGGAACAAAAACCTGAGTATAGAACTTACTCAGTTTTGAATACAACAAGGAAAATTGGGGATTTATAGCCAAGGAGCAAGGTCAGAGTGAGGAGGGGGTTCAGTGTATGGGAAATTAATAGGAGGAAATATCTAGGGAGAGAGGGATTCTGGTTAAACAGACTTTAGTGGGACTCTTGCTGAAGGCAGGCCAGGCTGATTAGCTGTCAGCTGGAGGACGGTGGAAAAATGAGGAATTTGATCAGATAGGAGGGCGGCCAGATATTGAGGATAGGGGATTCTCCCTAAACTGATTTAGGATTCTGGCTGAAGCTCCGAGGTGTAGGTCGGACAAAGACAGAGGGCCTAGCTAAGATGACAGTTCAGAGGAACCTGACTAAAGTTTGGTAAAGGAGAGAGTCTTTGTCAGTATAAACAAAAAGTACAGTTGAACTACTGTTAAATTCATTTCTCTTTCTGTGGCAGTTTGCATATATTTATGTCCCATTTTTTGTTTTTTATCCTTTCTGTTTTTTGTAGTGAATTTATTTTTAGCTACAAATGAGTGGAATAGTAGGGTTTACAAGTCAAATCCATTTAAAAATCAGGTAGTTGCCTTTTTAAGCAGTTTATAAAGCTTGCCCTTACCTGTAAGGATTAGACTCTGACTCCTCGTGGTTCACAAAGTCTTTAGTAGTCCAAAACCTGCTTACCATTGACACTGCTTACTTAGTATTTTTATTACATGTCCCTCCTAGAAATGACTTAATCGTATTGCTTTACCAAATAACTCAGGGTCTTAAATGAACCATGTTCTTTCAGCATCCATTCTTACACTTATCTTTCAAAATTCCTTCTGTGTGGCATCTCCCTTTGCCCTTAATCCTTCTCTATCTTGCTTATCAGTAATCATTAATGAAGACCAAGCTTAAATGTCAACATCTTCCTGGTACTTCCAGGTATTTCTGGGCACAATTATGTACTGCCAGTAGTATCCTGTATATATCGCTAAACTACAGTTCGAATTACTTGAAAAAGTCCTTAAAACATTCCCAAAGGACACACAAAAGGCATGAACAAGCGGAAGAGCATATTTGCTAAAATGGGAAGACTCAACATCATAAAGTTTTAATAACTTAACATTTCTTTAGGTTATTTTATAAATTTAATGAAACCCCAGGAAAATACTAATTAACCGTTTTTCTTTTTGTGGGGAAAAAAATAGAGCAAGCTAACTATTAAGGAAAAGTGAGGCAAAGTAAACAAGTAAAAATATCCAAGAAGGCTCTGTAAAGAGCTATGAGAGGTGACTTACTACCAAATACTAACATTATTACCAAATGTCATTAATTTAAAAGATGTAGTGTTGACACATGAAGAGATAGGCTGACCGGGGAAAAAGAAAAGAAAGTCCGGAAACATACAAAATTCCATATAAGACTTTAGTATAATATAAAGGATGAATCTCAAATCACCAGGGAAAAGTCAAACTATTCAATAAATGGTGTTGGGATAATAGAGGATTCATCAGAAAGAAAAGTTGAAGCATCAAGAAATTTAACATATCGATCAATTAAATGGGTAGTGAAGTGGAGGTGGGGAATGGAAGAAACCATAAAAGTACTAGAGAGTAACACAGATAATTCTTCTGTAACCTTGGAGTGTATAAGAATTTTCTAACTGTAGTTTAGAATCTGAAACCATTAAAGAGGAATAAAGACTAATTTTTTTTATTACATTAAAAAAGATAAAAACCTTTGTGACCAAAAACCGAACAATACCATAAGCAAAATCAAAAGGCAAATGACAAATTTGAACCAGGACAAAGGACCAGAGCAAAGATAACATTTCTAAAATACAAAGTGCTCCTAAAAAAAGATAGGAAAAGACAGCCTAATAAAAAAATGGATGAAAGTCATGACCAAAAACCTGTAGAAAACTAAGTAAAAAATACTTTAGATTTATGAAAAGATGTTCAACCTACTCATTGTAAGCGACTGCAAATTAAAGCTATTCTGAGATAGTTCTCCAAGATATATTAAGTGACAGAAGGAAGTGTGGAACAGAGTGTATAGTGGATATTAGTGAGTTAAATAAGTGGGAAAATGAGAATTCATATGTGTGTTTATATGCACAAAAATACCCTGGAATTAATGGCTGATTGCTTGGTTGTTGAGGAATTGTGCAGGTGAGGACCGGGTGTGAGGGGGACTTTACACTATATACTATTTTATATGTAAGTCATGTGACGTGTAGGGGAGGAGAAGCTTTGCCTTTACCCTCTTAAGGTCCCTGACTGCAACTGAAATTTAAGCTGACCAAGAGTGATTATCAGGAGGAAAGTATATGATTTTATTTAATGTAAGTTTTATGTACATGGGAGCCTTCATAAGGTAATGAAGACCCAAAGAAACATTTAAGTTTGAGGTTTTTTTTTTAATTTTAAGTTTGATGAAGAGTGGAAATTCAAGAAAAACCTGGTCAGACAAAGGGTTTGAACTAAGGGTAGTAAACTGGGGGAGAGACAGCATAGCCTGTTCATTCAGATTCTTCTCAGCATCCCTGTGTCTTTTGAGATAAGGACGCTCTTTTTGTTTGGGTGTAAGGAAGGCACCTCTGATTATAAGGGGTGAAATTACAGGGCCATCCTAGAACCTGCTGTTTCTATGATCTGCTTCAGGGGAGGGCGGCGAGGTCAGAGAGTCTTTCCTGCACCTACTGTTTCTCAGATTCCTTCATCTTAAAATAATCAGTATGCCAATGTGCCGTATTTTGGGGTAGTGTGTTCTGGACTCCCATCAAAATATACTACCTATTCAAGAATGTTTTTAAGCTTATTACGCAAATGTATAGTGCTTGTTGTATATATATGACTTGTTTTCTTCATGGGATTTGTTTCTCTTTGTTATTGAACTTATAATGCTGTTTTCATAACTAATTCTTTTAGGCAGTTTTGTTAGGATGGCCTAGGCTTTATGCTTGATACACCTCCACTCAAGTTTTATTAGGGTAGTATGTAAGAGCGTAGGTTTGACCAGTGTTCAGATTTGTAACTAGGGTGCTTTGTATAAAGTAGATCACTGAATATGTATACACTTACAAATATTTACAATTTGATTTTAACTATTGTATCTTTTACCTTACACTATTATTGTTGCAAGCTGTTGTATCCGAGTCTCGATAAAACATGTCCTGTTATGTGGTGGTGGTCATGTTGAGCTGTGCTTGTTGATACCACATATGGGAAGATTCAGCTATTTTAAAAGAAAAATGTCTTATTTATCAAATGTGAAAGGTTGGTAACCTCTAAGAGTTAGAAGTTAGCATATCATATTCAGCTAGATTTCCAAAGGAAAATAGCATACAATGAAAAAGGTGCATTTGCTTAAAAAAGAAAGCCAGTTCCTAAACATTGCCTAACATTTAAAACAGTCTAAATGTTATAGATTAATTTTTTAAAATACATGGATTAATGATGTTGGTGTCTTGCAATATTGCATTCATCTTTTATCTCCTAATTAGTAAATTTGAGCCAATTAAGTTGAAAGTAATAGCTAAAGAAATGTTGTAGTTATTAGCTCATGAATATCTTTAACTAGTAGTTTATAGAGTGTTTTCCAAACATTACAAACAGCTATAGATTAGCTATCAAATGATTGTGAAGATTAATGAGTAGTCTTTTAGCTGAGTAATTTAGAACAATATCTGGTAATTAATTAAGAATTATCAGTCACAAATACCTTTAGGAAAACAATATCAAAAAAAGATAACAACAATGATAATTACTCTGTTGTCATTTAGCTTTTAGACTATTGGAGTACATTAAAAGGAAGTTTAAAAATCAACTTCAAAAACTTAACAGCACTTTTAATATTCATACTTACAAAAAAAAAGTAAGCAAATTGGGTTGTTTAGGAAAGACAAAGCACTGTTTAGTACAGATTTGACTACAAATCTGCTTATCACAAAAGAAAATATATTCCTGGCACACTGATAATGTACTTTATGAAACTGTACATTACTTTCAGTTGAAATGTGTATTATCTAAACCATCTTCTTGTGCTTGAAAATTTAACATTAAATACTAGCTTTTAATTGTCTTTTCAAATGGCCAATTGAAAGTTTGTCTGCTGATTATGAATATAGTTAGAATGTGAAAAAGAAATATGTTCCACAGATTTACACTTCACGCTTAGAATGAACGGTCTCATCAAATGTTTGAAAGACCATGACGACATGTTGTAAATTAAGTGAATACTGGTAAGAGCATCATGTAAACAAATCTTTAAGAGGGAATTTGGGACAGCAAATATATATATTTTCTGATGGCCTTGACGGAGATATGGAAACCCAAGAGAACTTCCTCAAGTTGTTTATAAACCAGCAGGAAAGGCTAGTTCTATATAATTGACTATATGCTATAGCTAAAATAAGGTATAAAAGTTTTGTTTCTCTGATGTAGCTATGTTAGTAACCTTGATGAAAGCATTAAGATAAAAATATGAGTGATATTTTTCAGTACTTTTATCATTTTACGGTTTTTTCTCCTTAAGATTGTGTCCTATTACCAAGTAATTTAAAAATATTAGTATTTAGATATAACATGTAGATCAGATACTAAGATTTCAAAATGTTTATTAAGTCCCTGTTGTACACCATTTTAGGATGATGATTGACATTCATCTTAAATATATATTGGGCAAAGATAGTCATAGGATTTTGAAATTTTACTGTTTTAACATCCTGAATGAGTTTTATAATGGCAATAATGTGGGTTCTAACTCTTTAGTCTCAAGTCTGCTTGATGTACTCTCTAAAACAGTGCTCTTTAGTATGGGAACATACTTGGCTTTGGAATGGATTACAGTGTTTTTGCTAATAACTTTCTTTGTGCTAGTTATATTAGTAGATCTGGAGGTGGAGTGGCAGTCCGCCTCCACCCCACATTAGGAATGTCACTGTTGGTCTTATTATAAGATGAAAATTTATCCTTACTCTACTAATTATCCAGTGTCTTAGTTTTTTTCTTATTTGAATTTATTTTTAATTTCACTCAAAAATTTTATATTTTATTTACATTCCACCACTTCAGACTTTGTTCATTTTTACTTACATGTTTTTCTGGATATTTGCAATGGTTCTGTTTGTCTCTATAACTTGGTACTTTGTGATGCTGGCTCAGAATATACTTAGGTTATTAAAACATTTGTGATTATTTTCACCTAATGCCTCAGTTCCAGCTTTCATTATTTAAATGTAATTGATTTAGACTTATTCCCGCGTCTGTGATCATACTGACTTACTCTGAATAGCTGTTTTTGATGTTCATTTGTCTGAATTGTTTATATTTCGTAAGAATAGAAAACTTCTCTTTTTTTTAGGTGGGCCTGTCTTATTAATATCACTGATCTGTATTTGCCCAAGAAATTTTGACTGAAAGAATGTTACTTTGTTATATAGGGCAATTTGCTAGATGCATATCTGTCTTAATAGCATAATTTTTGGTAGATCTTTCTATGGGTAGCACAATGCCCGGCATGCTACAGCTGATCAGTGCATTTTTGTTGAGTGAATAAATGGGGAATTAATCAGTTAAAATAAAGAACTCAGTTTAAAGAAGGTATTGGCCTTCTGGGTATAAAAGAAATTGATTAATTTTGTTAAGGTTACTGTGCCATTTTACTCTTTGGTGTTGAGTACATGCACTGCATTTTGAAATGAGTTCCCAAATATTTGCAGTTAGGAAAAATGTTTATTTCCTAAATATTTTTATTTTCAGTTATACTGCATTATGGCAAGAATGTATTGTGTATGTCATGAGGAAAGGGTAGTTAATAGTTAATAATTTTGTTTACCTTTTACCCACGTGCATATGCACCTGTGATCCGAAAAGCCCTGTGGATCTTCTTTTGTTATTATCTCCTACCATCCTGTTATATATACTAGGGCTCAATGAAGGTTTCTTGAGTAAAGATTCAGTGTGTTATATATGTTGTAATAATACAGGTTACAGGAGCAAACAGTTCTAGCACTGATAAGCTGTAATTATGCCTATACCTTCTGCTGGTGTTACCCTTTTTTTTTTTTTTTTGAAAGGTGTTCCCATTGAAACACTGGTGGCAGTCACATAATTGTGACTATAGTAATTCTCGATGGGATAAGAAAACTGTAAACCTTTTGACGTTAATAATCACAGCACTCTCTTTTATACTTTTCCTTTTAATTAATGTTTTCCTTTTAGTTGGGTTACAGGCTAAGCGTGATGTGGACATGTTCACAGTGCTGAATTCATAGTAGTCTCTCATATATAACATACAAGTGGAATGAATGGATGTATGGATGGATGAACTGGAACTTTCACATCATTTGTGATCAGTTCAATTTTGAAAATTATGGTTGACCTTTGGGGAAGGATTGGACCGTTCTTTTTAATTGCTAAAAGAATTTGAATTCTATAGCTTAGTAAGAAAAAGATTTAGTAGCTTTTATATGGAGCTACTGTTATATGTAACATATATAATATATAAGTATATAATATGCATAATATATAAAGTGAACATAATTGATATTTTTTATCTCTGCTGAGGATAAATCATGGGGAAATGGGTTTTTATCTCATTTGAAACAATGTATTACATAGTGCACAAAGCACTTCCCAAGGATACATACTTAGATCCTAGTAAAATTATAGAGGTCAGTAGAATAGTGTATTCTTTTCCTATATTATATATCTTTAAAAATAGGCTAAATAGTTATGTTCTTGTTGTTGTTTAATGGCATGCCACCTGTTAGCATTAAGATTAGCTATAATTTTTTAAGTATTTAGATTTTAGTTATTGACTTATGTTTTATTTATCATTTTATGTGATAAAGATACAGGAAAATTATCTTGTTGCATTATATAAACCATGTATTTGAAAAATTAAATATTTTTATTTTATGTTCTATATGCTCTGTTCATTTGTTGGAGCATATTTTGACTGCTTGTATGTTTTTCATTTAGGTCACTTTTGAAATACACAAAGAAAACCTTGCCAATATATTTAGGGAACACCGGGGACAAATTAATGAAGAAATAGGACAGTGTTCTTCAAGTCCAGTTCAAGCAGTCTCTGGCATGAGCAGGAGTGTTAATGTTTCAGTAGGACCCCAGCAGTCAGATACAAAGGATTCTCCCTTGTCTTCTCATATCACCGGAAATGGTGATGAAAAGTCAAGTGTTGAGAAGACAAGTTCAGTAGAGTCTGCATCCAGCGTTGAACTGCAAACTTATAATACATCTCATGAAGAAAGGAAAACTGGGCAAGAAAATGAGGAGCTACTGGATGAAGTCCCTTTAGAAGAAACACTGACAAATGAAACAGTTAATACAGGTGATTTAGAAGTATCTTCTGACATAATAGAAGCTGCGACTGTTTCCTCTAATTCTTTTAAAACAACTGACAAAGATACAATGACTGTCAGTGAAGTAACTGCTTCCATAAGTTCTCCTTCAGAAGAGGATGCTTCAGAGGTGCCAGAATTACTGGATAAGTTAATAGTAGAGGAAGAAGATGATGACGATTATGTAGAACTGAAGGTAGAAAGTAGCCCTACTGAGGAAGCCAGTCTGCCCACAGAGCTCCAGGATAATCGTTTGTCTCCAGCTGCATCTGAAGCCAGTGAAAGACTTGATGTGTTTAATAATGACCACAAATTAATATTTCAAGAAGAAGAACCTGTAAGTAAGAAGCAAACTGACATTGACACTCAAGACCCTAAAGATTCTGGCATCTTGACAATGACAGCATCGGGGTCTTCAGCTACCTCACCAGGCACTACTGCTTCCCAGACAACTGACCAGTCAGACTTTGGTCAGATGCTGGAGGAAGGGGAGAAAACAGCTGACATTGCCGGAGAAACCAAACTAATTAGTGAGTCTCATGGTAACATACTCGAGTCTCCTACTACTTCTGAGCAGAGGATTGCTAAGTTGGATGTTTCCAGTGTTGCTACAGATACTGAGAGACTGGAATTGAAGGCTAGTGGAAACATGGAAGCATCTCAACCTCATCAACCTGTGCTTGAGGTGATTATATTTATTGTCTTCTTGAAATGTATTTGCTTTGATTTAAAATAGAACAAGTGTATATACTTACATTTTATTCTGTTTTGGAGTTGATTCATATCCTGTTTACAATTACATAAATGCAATGAATGTAAAGATATATGTATATATATATTCGCATCTTTAACACCTTTTTATAATTGAAGAATAGTTGATTTACAGTGTTTCAGATATACAGCAAAGTGATCCCGTTATACGTGGATATAAATATACTTCAGATTCTTTTCCATTATAGGTTGTTATAAGGTATTGAATATAGTTCCCTGTGTTCCCTGTTGTTTGCGTGTTTTATATGTAGTATTTGTATCTGCTAATCCCAAACTCCTAATTTATCCCTCCCCCCCAAAGATTCTGTTTCTTATCTTGAGCACAGACTTGACTTTTGTATGAGTTTGTTAAATGATAGCTTTCATTGTTATTTTCACAACAGTATCAAAAAGTTACTACTTTTCAAGTTTCAGCATTATCATATTTTTACCTTGTTAAGCAAACATTGGAAATACTTGCCTTTTACCCTTTATTTAATAACTCAGTCACAGTTATCACATTGGTTTTCCAGCAAAATCTAGGACTACCTTCCTGTAGAACCATCTGCTAGTGTATAACTTTATATACAAAGTATATGGTTTAAAGTTGTTGCATGGGGTCTGTTTACTTTTGTAAGAGGGGGGCACCTGTGTGAGACCCAGAGGTCCAGCTTTCTCCCTTGCTGGTGCCTCAGAGTGTTTATGACTCAGTGGCTGGTTGCATGTTGTCATTTCCCACTTCATTCAGCTCCAGTCGTTCTTCCTCCTTTCTTTTTCATTGGTTTATTCTTTATTCTGTTGTCTTTATTTTTTAGTTTTTCTTAATTCCAGCCAATTTATAATCTAGGTATGGCCTTTCTTTCATGCCAGTATTCAAAACCAA
This sequence comes from Vicugna pacos, assembly GCF_048564905.1. Lineage (NCBI taxonomy): Eukaryota > Metazoa > Chordata > Mammalia > Artiodactyla > Camelidae > Vicugna > Vicugna pacos. The sequence goes on from NC_132988.1 coordinate 14,199,650, forward strand.
GAACTTAATAAAATGCTACATTACCTGGTGATAATACTAACATGGCTCCAAGCCAATCACTACTGAATTGTGGTAGTTCAGCATTTTTATAACTTTACTTTAAATGTTTTAATGTATTAATGTTATTACTCCTTGATAATTTTTCTCTAATTTGGTTTCTTAGTATCTATGGTTCCTTACTTAGTGTATGTGTATTAGTATTTGCTAGATGAATTGGGTAGAAGCTATACAATTATTTACTCATGCCTTCCGCTGAAGTTGAACTTGATTTTATTACTCTTTTAAATTGTTTCTGTTAGATGTCAAGGCAGCAGGAGCAGCCAGGGCAAGGAATTGCACCAGACACAGTTAATGGGCAAAGGAGGGATTCCAGATCTGCGTTTCGTATTCCTGAGTTCAAATGGTCTCCGATGCATCAGCGTTTGCTCACTGATCTCTTATTTTCAATAGAAACAGATATACAGATGTGGAGAAGGTTTGTCCATATATTTATTATGGTAGCTCTGTATAGATTTTAGTCTTTGTTTTCAAAGAAATTTATATATTTAACGTTTTGTAAGTAATTTCAGTCATTGGATTGAAAAATAGAGTATAAATTATTTCTATCATAGGGTTTTATTGAATAATTCTTTGTTATAAAAATGAACTACCGTATTTGGATTGCAAGAAGTTGAAAATCAATTATTTTTCTTTTAAGAAATTTGCTGAAAGTCTTCTGTAGCATATTTTATAGCATATAATATGCCCAAATGTAGGTTTACCAAATGGGTTTATTCCTAGAAATACTAAACAAAATTGGGATTTACTTAAAACATCTAATTTTCCAATGTATTTTTGGTAGAAAAAGTCTGTTTTTCAGATTATCCTTCATTGTATGATTTGTGATTAAAAAAAAAACCTAATTTGTTTATTGTTGTTTATATACTACTCTTATTTTGCTTAAAAATGCTTTATGACATTATCTAAGAAAGTGTTACTAAAAAATTCATTTTTAATAGTAACTTTAGCACTATTTACCTCTTAATTTTTGCTACATGACTTCTTAATTTTGTTCCTACATAAGGATAATTTAGTTCAACTTTTATATCAAGTGTAAGTTGAATCCTATTAATGGTTCAACACTGAGAAAGGGTGTGAATAGTAACTACTGATATGAATGGTCTACATCTTCTGAGGAAGTATACACCCCCCAAAATGCCTGCTGCATCATTATCTTTCCTCAGCTTTCAAGATGAAGCAAAAGCATCTTATCCTCCCTCCCCTGAAGTAGGCAAAGTGTGATTTCCTTTCTTTAGCTTTATCAGTAAACATCATTTATCTTTGGACAGCCATTCAACAAAGACAGTTATGGACTTCGTGAATAGCAGTGATAATGTCATCTTTGTACACAACACAATTCATCTCATCTCTCAAGTGATGGACAATATGGTCATGGCTTGTGGGGGTATACTGCCATTGCTTTCAGCTGCTACATCGGCTACAGTAAGGACTTTACTATATAAAATTGGTGTGAAAACATGACTTACGCATTTTTTATTGATTAAAACTTGAATGTGGTAGTTACTATGAATCATAGGTTCTATAATTCAAAAGCAACAGAATCTTTTACAATTACCTGAAAGGACCTTAGAATCTGTTCCAGGAATCAAAGGACTAAAAAGAATGTTGAATTCTTTGGGATGAGTCAGCTAGTGAGAAATATGATTGACAGTATTTCACCTGTACGCACGCCTCTTTTTTTAGATGAAATGATAATGAAATCACTCTACTGAACTAGATTTCTGAAAGCCTGGCTTTTTATAAAATTTAGAAATTTGGGGAATGTGTCTCATAAAATTGGATTTTTGTCAGAATATAGATGTAAATGTCAAACTTTATTCCTTACAGCATGAGCTGGAGAATATTGAACCTACTCAAGGCCTTTCAGTAGAAGCCTCTGTGACATTTTTGCAGAGACTAATCAGTCTTGTGGATGTGCTTATATTTGCAAGTTCTCTTGGCTTTACTGAAATTGAAGCTGAAAAAAATTTGTCATCTGGAGGAGTTTTGCGGCAGTGTCTCCGACTGGGTGAGCTGTTAAAATCCATTACTTAGGAATTAAAGTTTTTTCAGTAATCCAGACATATTAAATTGAATATTTTCTTTCTCCTGTTGGTGGGAAAATGTGTGCTAGGCAATTTGTCTTTTGCTACTTTTTAACCTCCAAAGAATGGAGAGCTTTTTCTGTACTATGCTATAGTAGTGGTTGTGAAGTTGCATAGAGGAGAAAGGACATTGTTTGAAAATTCTACTAAGTTGATTCTGGTTGGCATTACCTCCCCTGCCCCCTGCCCCATCTTTTTTTTGCTTTAAAGTAATGCTTCCCAAATTTTAAGATGATTCATACACATAAATGACCAGAGTGTCTTGTTAAAATGCTGATTAGATTATATGAGTCTGGGATGAGGCCTAAGATCGTCTCTCTCGCATGTCCCAGGTAACGTTGATGCTGCTTCTCTTACAAACACACTTGAGTAGCAAGGTTCTAAACTAGCATCATTCAAGATCAGCCTTTATTCACACATGTTATGATAATTTGTTGAAGCAGTTAATAAAATTATTAAATCTCTGTTCTTCTCCTGGAAGCAGTTCGTCCGTAGGTAAAAGTTGAAATAAATGAAATGAATTTTTAGTAGTATCTGAACTTTCTTCAGTGAAGCAAAATAATTTTTCTCTCTGCAGCAAATTTCCTTTAACTAATTGTAAATACTGAGACTTTGTTAATGATTTGCTTACTAAATTGAGAGAAGTACGTGTAGGGAGGGGGACCAAGAAATGGAAGCAAAATCTTTAGGTACTTTGGCCATAGGAAGACAGATCAGAAATAAGGCACCTATGAAAATATAATATCAGCAGTTGAAAATCTAATTAGTTAATGAAATATTTTCCCATATTTAGCAAGAATATCTGTTATATAAACAGATATGCTTGTACTTAGATTCTTTTGGTGCAATGATTATTTTCACTGAAAATGCTATTCAGAGTACTTAGGATACTCTAAAGAGCTTGGCATACTATTTTTAGAAACTTGTTTTAAAATTCTCACTGAGAGATTCAAATGGTGTGCACAACCAAACGAAAGCTGTTATTTATTGACTACAGTCATTTGTCATTATTGCTGATTTTCACAGTGAGCCTGCAACCATTTTCTTTCATTCAATTATTTTATTCAGTTGTATATTCTTCCTTTTATTCATGAGGGAATTTGAGATCAGAGAAGTTAGGAAACTTAGTGAAAATTCAAAAGCTATTAATCTGTCAAGTTGGAATTTAAATATAGTTTAACTAGTGTTCCCTACACTTTCTATTATAGAATACAGCCTTAAACTTTATATCAGTAATATACTTAAAATGTTTAGAATCCATTGCTTTTATATTTAGAATCCATTGCTTTTATGTATGCCATTTGTAAACCTTTCCGCTTTCCTACAAAGAGTACATTTTTAGAATCCAAATGTTTTGATCCTGAGGCTGAGGGTGAGAAGGTAGGATGGCAGCAGTAAGAGTAAGTTGTACTACTGAGAGTGATTGATATTTGGCCATCTGCTGTGGTTTTTGAGCTTGTAATGTGGATGCAAACCTTATTTTATACAACGTGTCACAAAAGTAGTAGAAAAATTATTTTCCTGGGCCTGATTCCAAATTTGACAGAGTTGTGTTCCATATTCTCTCTCCCTCCCCTTCTTTACTATGTTCCTTCCTTCCTTTTCTCCAGCTTCTGTTACTCTTTTGGCACCTGTCTGAACACTTTCCCTTTTCAATTCTGTGCCTGCTAAGCATATGATAGTCTGATGGTACTTAGAGTTCCCACTTAAGTTTGCTACTTTGTTCCTAATTTGCTCTCCCATTCTAGTTGAGTTCAGATACCTTCAGTGTTACCAATTTGTTTGGGAATTGAGATGATTGCATGATAGAAAGCAATTCATGATCAATTATGCATTACCTGTTTTGTCATTTAAAACTCAACAACTTGTAAGTAACCTGAGTTAACTGCCTGATTAGTGAGCTGTTTAGAGAGGTAATTGTGGACTGTATATTAATCACAGTCTCTTTTCTGTTGCCTATTTTTCAAATAGTTTTAATGAAAGCCAGTAAGAGGTAGACCCTATAAATAGTCCTTTTAATGCTATACCCCTATCATTCTCTGTTAGTAATGATAAACATTATAAGAAAAACTTGCAAGTTTCTAGTTTAACTATTTTACTTTAATGAAGGTAACAGACGGTTATTATCCTGGACTAGTTGATGGCAGTGTGATTTACTTTCTTTATTCTTACACCTTTTTTTCAATTCTCTTTTCCCCCTATCTTTTCCTCCTTAAAAGATCATTTCATGTAGCTTAGATGAGATCTGAGAAACAGTAGAGTGTTTATTAAGATTATTGAACTTGTTTTCTGTTAGCAGTGGACCCTAATAGGGTAGCTAACAAAGTCGCAAAACAAACAGGTGATAAAGTCCAGGGACATTTTAGGAATCTGCTGAAGGTAATCTGTTTCAAAGATGATCTTATGTAACTTGTATAGATGATTTTTATCAGTTCCATAATCTTAAATGCAATTTTTTTCTTGCCCAATTTTTTCCTTAAATTACAGTGTGTGCAGTGGCAGTAAGGAATTGTTTAGAGTGTCAGCAGCATTTACAGCTGAAAAGTAGAGGTGATACAGCTAAAGGCCAGAAAACAATACCCAGCCTGATTCCCATGGGGAGATCTGCAGCAAAGGTAAGCGTACAGAATAATTAATTCAAGTTTAAAAATTACTCTCTTATTTTATGATTAAGATCTTAAATATATTTGTCCATTTCAACATAAAGTTAAGTAAATCTGACAGAGGTCTTAAAATAATTATCTTAATCTGGGGACATAACCTTCAATGTTTGTGTTTAAATATACAGTAAGTAAAGATTTGCTTATACTTAATCTTGTCTGTTTTTCTTTTTTTTTTTATTGAGTTATAGTCAGTTTACAATGTTGTGTCAATTTCCAGCGTAGAGCACAATTTTTCAGTTATACATGAACATACATATATTCATTGTCGCATTCTTTTTCACTGTGAGCTACCGTAAGATCTTGTATATATTTCCCTATGCTATACAGTATAATCTTATTTAACTATTCTACACATACCTGTTGGTATCTACAAATTTCGAACTTCCAGTCTGTCCCTTCCCACCCTCCTCCCTCCTGGCAACCACAAGTTTGTCTATGTCTATGTCTATGTCTATGTCTATGAGTCTGTTTCTGTTTTGTATTTATGTTCATTTGTCTTTTTCTTTTTTCTTTTTTTTAAAGATTCCACATATGAGCGATCTCATATGGTATTTTTCTTTTTCTGGCTTACTTCACTTAGAATGACATTCTCAAGGGATATCCATGTTGCTGCAAATGGCGTTAAGTTGTCGCTTTTATGGCTGAATAGTATTCCATTGTATAAATATACCACATCTTTATCCAGTCATCTGTCGATGGACATTTAGGCTGTTACCATGTTTTGGCCATTGTAAATAGTGCTGCTATGAACATTGGGGTGCAGGTGTCTTTTTAAAGTAGGGTTCCTTCTGGTTATACGTTTTTCATGTTTACTTTCCTTGTGTCCATGTTACCTTGTCTTTCAGATATGTCAGTTTGTATTTCATGTACTTGGTGAGTCAGCACGCAGTTTCTTTTTTCCTTCATGACTGCTTTCTACACCCCCCCACCTCTATCTCGGCACCCAAAAAACTGAAGAGATAAAGAAGTAGGAAAATAAACTGAGGAAAACAGTGTTATAGCCTATGGAATACTGTGTTTATTTTTAAAAATGTCTTTGTAATGTACATATTTATTTTTTTTTTGCCTTAAATAGAGTCCACTGGACATTGTAACTGGTGGTATATCTCCAGTAAGAGATTTTGATAGGCTTCTGCAAGACATGGATATTAATCGGCTTAGAGCAGTTGTCTTCAGAGACATAGTAAGTTACTGTATTTCTTTTACAAAATATATCAGCTAATAGCATATTTCCTCATAGGCCCGAAGAGTGAACACTCATTGTGATATAAAATAGTCGAGTAGAGATAGGAAGGCCTAGATACAAGTTCTCTTGACAGTGATTTTAGAATTTTAGAATATCGGAAAGTATTAATTATATAATTGGAGCTAATATATCAGAGTAGTGATACTAAAAAGAATAACACATTATTACATAGTAAGCACTGTAAGTGTTTTATATGTTCTCATTAGTTCCAACAACGTCTTGAGTCGTGTACTTTTGTAATTCCCATTTTATAAATGAGGAATTAGAGGCACAGAGAGTGTGACTAACTTGTTCAAGCCAATGGAACTAGTAAATGATAGGATTCAGACCCAGCGATCTGTGCTCTGAAAGTTTTGTATGATATGAAAGTATATGATGAAATGTGTGGTGTTTTTAATTTTTTAAAGATGAAAAATAGTTTTATTTTAGCTAGTTCGATATATAATATGGCAGAGTCTGGTGCAGAAAATGTAACATCATTTAAGAAAGTATAAAGATGAGAATAAAAATCACTTGTGATCCTACTCGCTGGGATTTGGAGTATTCTCATTCATATTTATTGAACACTTGCTGTATGTTACGTTTTGGCTGCTCAATATTACATATAAGTTTTTTAAAAAATAAACTTTATAACTTCCATTTTAAATTTTCCCTCCTCTTTCTCCAGTGCTTTAGTCCTCTCTTGATTCTTCACTGTTTTATACATGTATACAATTTAATAGTAGTTACAGATAATAGTTATTAGCTATAGTTACCGTTATTGCACACTTACAGCATATTAAGCATAGAACTGGATGCTCTATATGTATTATCTCATTTAATTCACAGAATAATCCTATAAGAAAAAAGCACTATTAGCTTAAATAATCGCCTTAAGATCACACAAGTAGTAAGAGGTAGAAGTGGGTTAAGGACCTTGGGAATCTGATTCTTGGGGTTTCGATCTTAACCATTATGCTATACTGCCTCACTTGACCTCACTTTTTTGCTTTTTGGTAGCTATTATTGAGAATTATTATTCTTATTAATTGAGAAATATTATTTCTTACTAATTAAGAGACCATCAATTTTTGTTTTTTTTTGCACCCAATGACTGGTTCATTTTGGGACCAAATATTGCTTTCTTTTCTCCCCACTCTCTTTTCTTGAGCAGGTGTTGTCTGTTGCCCTATGACTTTGTATTTCCGAGAGTGATCTTTAAAAATCTAGAATAAATGACATACCTCTTTGGCTTTAAAACTTCTGTAATGGCTTTCCATAGCATTTAAAATGAAATAAAAACTCCTCACCCTGGCTCTATACAATTTGGCTCTTTCAAATGTTCTAATAATTTATTACATCACAGTATTTGGACAGAGAATCAGAGTGTCTCCTCTGTCTACCTTATCATTTCTGACATTAACAAATAATTTTAATTTTTTGGTAATTGTGAAAGTTACATAATCACCTTATAGAAGTTTCCAAAAAGAGAAAAGACCACATTTCCCAAACAATATCCCAGAGGCGCTTCTAGCATAAGCAACCTTTGAAGAAAAAAGAAATGACCTAAGACTGGGGATATAAAGAAATTAGTACCCTGAGGTTAAGAGTTAAGGTTTTTAATCACTCTAATGCTAGTTCAGATTTGCTTTTTCATTTACTGTATGCCTTTAGGCAACTTACTTAACTTCTCTAAGCCTCATGTTGTGTGAACAGGTTAATGAATGTATATGAAGTACATAGCACAATGCCCGACTCATAGTAAGTATTCAATAAATGACAATTTCAACTGAAAACAAATTTGTTTCAGAAGTTAGGACCTATGGGATATTTTTTATGGGCACAGATCAGGCATACGCTATAAACTTCATACTGTAGTTAGTAAACATTGAACATATTAATGGGCTAATTAAGGATTTGGATAGGCATACATAATTTATAATAAATTAAGAATACCAAGTAAGTTATATGCCTACATTTTTAATGTCGATATCATTAATAGCAGTTACTGTAATAGATGGTAGGATTGCATAGCAGAGGAACACAGGCACTTCCGGAGATGGTTAATAAAAAAGGAAAAATACACATTTGTCTTTTCCCTCAAGACTAATAAGATCTTATACATGAACCTAAAAAGTACCTAAGATTTTTGTCAGATTATAAACATGTCTGGTAATTCTATCAAGTGGTTATGTTCAGGTAGAACCTGAAATCTCATTTTTTTCCCATGAAGTTGTATCTAAAACTTTTCATACTCATTAATTGTTAACTTTTAGTTTCATTTGTACCACCTGTTTCCTTTTATTTATCTGCTAGGCAACAATGTTCTTTGTTTTCCTCATCTTAAATTTATCTGCTACTTGGGGCACCGTTAGTTTGCAGTATTTAATGGATGAATTTGAGTTTTTCCTTTAAATTAATTAAGTTCCAAGCTATTTTGAAAAGTTACCAAAATTAGTGATGTGTTAGGATTCCTTGGAAAATGGGGAATTTCACTAGATGAAGAGATCACTGATACGCAGATATGCAGGTGATCTGTAGAGCTGAGACGAAGCCAGGATCTTTTTAGAGGTCAATCTAATTTGCCTCTTTTTTTGCTGGCAAACACTGTAGTTTCAATCCTGGGTGCGTGGTTGTCTGTACTATTTTAAAATACTCTTGAGGATTTCTTTGGCATCCAGTTCTGTGTCTGATAACCTTACTTTTTTTATCTTGAGTGTTTTATCTTTTAGAAAAACTGTTACTGTGATTTTTTAAAAACATTTTAATTCTTATGGTTAGAAGTAAACATAATTATTCATTTATAATGATAATTGCTATTTGATTAATCTTATAAAGTATATTAGGGCATATCTCTTCAGGTTGAGTCACTTAATTTAAGAAAATGAACCACATTCTCTCTCTCCATGTTTTACAAGCATAAAACTTCACATTTACAGGCATTTTTCCAAAAGCCTTTGTCTAATCTTTGCTTGGATGAATTTATTACTGTTTTCTGTGTAAATTGAAAGATTTGTTAATGTGTTTTGTATTTAATATTGTCAGGTAAAATGAGTTAAAATGTGTTATTTAATAGTGGCATGATCAATTCATTTTCTTTTCCCCCAGGAGGATAGCAAACAAGCTCAATTTTTAGCCTTGGCAGTTGTATACTTTATCTCTGTTCTTATGGTCTCGAAGTACAGAGACATTTTGGAACCCCACAATGAAAGGCATAGCCAGTCATTTAAGGAATCTGGTAGTGAAAGTGGAAATTTATCACTCCCTGGTAAGTTTCCATATTTTATTCCCTAACATCCAAAGTTCAAATAAAACATTACTACTTATGGTTTAGTTAAGATACTCTTTCTGGAATTTAAATCCATTTATGTATAAAGTGAGAGCATTCATTCGTTTTTATTAGTAACTAAATATTTTAAGTACCATGTAGTTAATTGCACTTGGGAGATAATTTCTTTAATGAGCCATCTAATTGAAAGATAAGTGAAAAAATGTTATTCTTTACAAATAAAGTAGTAAACATTTTTATTTACCTTAGCATTTGGAGAAAAAGTAACTTATATTTTCTTATTAGAGACAGATTTGTTGACAAATAACTGTAATAATTGAAGTAGCTGCCAGTTATAAGATGTACAGTTAGAGAAGCAGCCGTTGTAGTTGTAGAAGTAGCTGCTTCCCAGCAGAGGTGATTTGCTTATCCAGTGTGTGTTCATTCAGTGCCTGCCAGATACTTGTTCACTATGGACAAAAGAAGAAGTCTGCCCTCATGGAGCTTATGTTCTAGTGAGTGGGTTTTTTGTTTTTTGTTTTTGTTTTTGTTTTACTTGTGGAAAAATAAATCACACTTTATTTTAACATATGCTGGTAGAAGCAGCACTTACAGCATTAAAACAAGTCTTTTAACAGCCTGGATCATGTGGAAGATGACCCAAGATCATGGTGGATTGCACAATAATGTCCTAACCGCCCCCCCCCCCAAAACAACCGCAACACAACAACAAAAAGAACAACAGCAACAACGAAACAGGAGTCAGAATTGATTTATGTTTCTGAAATTAACACTTGGGATTCTGTTTTAAGACTATGCCCTACAGGGCAAGGAAAATCAGTGTTCTGGTTATGTACTGCCATGTAGCACACTGCCTTGACGCTAAAACCACGACTGTTTTCGTCTTTTTATCCTGACTTTGTGAATTTGATTTGGGCAAAGCACACTGGTCATGATTCACCCCTGCTCCAGATGATGTTTGCTGGGGTTGAAAGCCTGAGATGGATCTTCTGCTCATGTATCTAGTCCCTGAGCTAGGATGGCTTCAAGAGCTAGGGCTGGCTGACTGCAGTGGCTTGTCTGGGTTTGTATGTGTGGGGCCTTGATACTTGTTCTCAGCTGAATTCTGTGGTTTTACTCCATTAGTTAGGAGGTCCTCTTCCTCTTTATGTGGTCTCTATGCATGTTCTCTGTAGCAAGGTAGCCAGATTGCTTACAGAGATGTGCAGGGATTCTGAGAATGCACAAGCTGCCTGACATTCTTAAAGGCTGGGCACAGACCTGGCCCAGTGCTCTGTCTCTCACATTCTACTGGTTAAAGTAAGTCAGGCCCAGCCCAGATTCAAGGACTTCTCAACGGGGTGAATGCCAGGAGGCATGGGCCTGTAGAACCATTCATGTAACAGTCTGACATAACCAGTTAGGGGGATATTGCAGTAATCTAGACAAGAGGTGATGTGGGGATGGACTAGGGTGGTAGCTGTAGAGCTGGCGAGACTCTGTCAGATTCTGGATGTGTTCTGATGGTGAGAAAACAGGATTTTAAAATATTGGGTGTGGATATGTGAAAGGTGGAAGGTAGTCAAGAATGATTATGAAGTATAGTGGAAGGTATAGTGGAAGACTGAAGGTAAAACATATTCAAGGAAAGATAAGAAACTCAGTTTTCAACATACTGAGTTTGAGATGTCTTTTAGACATAGAAGATGTAGAATAGGTAGTTACAGATAACAGTCTGAATTTTTTTTTCGACATAGTGGTTTTTAGAACTTTGAGAGTGAATGAGACCACAAAGGGAATAAATGTTGCCAGAAAAAAATAAATGGGGTAAGAACTAAGTCCCTCTGATTTAAGAAATCAGGGAGAGAAAGAAGTGAAGAAAATTGAGGAACAATCAGTGAGAGAGTTGATGAAAAACAGATGAGCGTGGTGTCCTGTAAGCCGAGTGAAAGCAGTGTTACCACACTGGAGAGAATAACTAGTTGCTGCAGCTGTGTCAAGTGATGTGAGGACTGAGAACTGACCATTGGACTTAGCATTTTTGTTGGAATGGAGTGAATGCCTGGCTGGAGAAATGAAAATCAAATAGAGAGAAAAGGTAGTGCTACTTATTGAACTAGCTTGTAAGGATCATTGAGTTATTCATGCACTGTAGGAGGGGTAACAAGTTTTTTTTTAGCAGTAGAAACCACGTTTGAGGTAGAGGTGTTGGGATCAGTCTCTGAAGAAATGCCCGTGTATAAAGGCACGGAAGCTCAAAATACGTCCCATGTTCAGCAAGCAGTTTACTGTGGTGAAGAATAACGTGCTATGGTGTGGGTAGCAGGAGATAAAGGTGGAGATGAATAGTCATCTGGTAAGTATTTACTGACCACCCACTACTTGCCAGGCATTGTTGTAGGCCCAGGCATTGTTATGGGTGCTGGTGATGAAATATTAAAGAAGACAAATTCGGTGCCCTGATGAAGTGTATGTCCTAGCAGACTCATATTATTGAAGAACCTTGTATTTTATCCTAAGGATTTTGGACTTTTTCTTGTCAGCCAGTGGCTTTCAACTCATTGGTATGTCATGTTCAGTTTGGGATTTTCTCAGATACTTTGTTATTATTTATTATTTTATTAAACTATCTATTTTGATGCTGTGTGTTTATGTGACACATTTTATAGATTATGTAATTTATTTTTGCCTTTTAGAACATGCCAAATATCTCATAATTTAAAATAGTAGACAGATATTAGGACAAAATTAAGAAGTCATATATCAAAAATGGGTTCTGAATTTTTTTTATTTGTATTTTTCTTCTCTTTCTGGGTAAGATGTGGAAAGCTCACCAGCAGCATCCAGCCCGTTATCTCCGGCATCAGTGGAGGAATCGGGAAGCACATCGTCTGCTCGAAGGAGGGACTCGGGCATCGGGGAAGAAACAGCTACTGGTTTAGGAAGCAGTGTGAGTGTAGCTTCTCCTGTGGCACCTCCAAGTGTCAGTGCAGGCCCCGATGCAATCAGTGAGGTGCTGTGCACTCTTTCTTTAGAAGTCAACAAATCTCAGGAAACCAAAAATGATGGAGGAAATGAGTTGGATAACAAGGCTGCACCATCAGTTCCAGTTTCAAAAAATGTCAACGTGAAGGACATTCTCCGAAGCTTGGTTAACATACCAGCAGATGGAGTCACAGTGGATTCTGCCCTCCTGCCACCAGCCGGCCTTGGAGCTCTTGGCGATCTGTCTGTTGAACAACCTGTGCAGTTCAGATCTTTTGACAGGTAGTGTAAATAGTCTTCTGTTTTGGTATGCTTATAAATGTATAAATTATAAAGATTTACAAGGTAAACAGGAATTTAACTTCACTCTGCTGAATTTTGTAGCTTCAATATAAAAAAGGGATATTTTACCAGAAATTGACACAACATTGTATGTTGACTACAATTTAAAAAAAAAAGGGATGTTCGATCTAGTTTATAAAAATTACAGGGATTTGTATATCATTTCAGATTTTTACTTATCAATATAATCAATAAGATGATGTAAAATAGTTTTAATGATACACTGGCAAGTTGTATTTTAAACAATTTTTTTCTTCATTACAACTTAGAAATCACCAATACTTATAAATGATTACCTTTCACTTCCCTGCTGTTGGTACTGTGCCAGCCTTTGTGAAAAAAAGTGGGAGTCTGTGGATTCCAATAGACTCAGGAATTCAACAAAGTGTGGAGAGTCTTGACAGCTTGAGAAAGCTGACTGCAGACTCTTGATGTGGCTGTCCTAAGAAACCTTCTGCTAATTTGCCTAAAATTTTTCTATGTTTTAAAATTTTCTGCAATTCTATCTGTAAGGCATGTATATATTAGAGTTATGAAACACATTCTTTTTCAAAACTCAATATTTTTATCTGGAAACAAGTTCTAACTTAGTATGAGAAGTTGTCAGTTAAAAGAACTTTTATTTTTCCTGAGTCATTTGAAGGGATGTGGACATAACTCTGTTACTCTATCTGTGAGTAGTATACTGTATATTTTCCATGTAGCCACAATACGTTTATCAAAATTAGGAAATTAATACTGCTATATCACTACCTTCTAATCTTCAAACAGCTTTCAAATTTCACTAATTGTCTCAGTAATGCTCTTTATAATAGAAGGATCCAATTAAGAATTATGTGTTGTTTTTTGTTGTGTCTCTTTATTCTCCTTCAGTCTGGAAGAGCAGCTCCTTAGTCTTTCCTTGAATTTAATGATCTTGACACTTTAGAAGATGAGAGCCCAGCTGTTTTGTAGAATGTCCCTCAGTTTAGATTTGTCTAATGTTTCCTCAGGGTTAGATTCAAGTTAAAGCATCTTTGGCAGTAATATCACAGAAGTGACATTGTTTCTTCCTGTTGTGTTGTAACAAGTGGTACATGGTTTTATCTCATTACTGATGATGTTCATCCTGATCGTTTATTAAAATGATGTTTTCTCCACTGTTAAGGTATTCCTTGTGAAGAGGTGCTCTGAGACTCTTATTATCTTCATCTAATGAATTCAGTACATTCATTATGGTCTCATGGTTTCCTATATTATTCAATGAATTATAATCTGTTGTTCTTGTTATTTATGTTGATGCTCAAATTGTCTCTGATTTGGCCTCTGGGATTCCCCTCTGGTTGGCTCTGCTTTCTTTTGACATACCATCATCATAATTTCCCTCTGTCTGATTGTTTATTTCTTTATCTGCAGTTCTCTTTATTTTATCTCATCTCCTAGTTTTCTGCTTCAGACTTGCTGACACATTGGTATACCAAGCTGGTTAAAATTTTTTATGGTAATTAAGATGCTCTGAAAGAACACAGGGAGTATCTAATTTTAGTGGAAAATCTTTTTGCCATCATCCTCTGTCATCCTGTTCCCTCTACTTCTGTTGAAAAGTTAATCAGTGTCCTGGAATGAAGAGATTAACAAGAGTCTAAATTCCAGGTACATAGCACATTGGCATGTGTATAAAATGACATTATAGATACAGTGGCTGCTAGATTCAGTGTCTTTTTCTTTTTTTAATAGGCTTTGAAATATAGGAGTTAAAATATTGACTCTAGAAATCAAACAAACTGAGTTTGCGTTCTGGCTTTATTACTTATTAGTGAATGTAGTAGACAAGTTACCTCATCCTCTTGAGCTTCATTTTCCTTGTCCTTAAATCGTGTAATACCATATTGCCATTAAAGAGAAGAGAAAAGCAGAACAGTATGTACTGGTGTGAAATGATACTGAAGATGTACTAATGTAAAGCATTTAGCTTGGAGAAATTCATCAATAAATGTAAACCGAGCTGTCACATCTGTTGAAACCCTCAGCCACTGCTGTTCTCTGGTGTGTGCATGCGGATTGTATGGACACTAAGTATTTGGAATACATATTACAGATAAAAGGGTTGTATTCTCAGTATATACATATAATGCTAAAAAACGGATAAAATGACTAATCTAGAAAAACTGACAAATGACAGGAACAGGTAGTTCATAGAAGAGAAATACTGCTAATATGCAGATATGTAAAGATATTCTATGTCACAAATAATGAAGGAAATAAATACTAAAATAACCAGAAGATTGTTTCATCTGATTAAATTTGTAGAGATGTAAAAGATGGTGCCTAGTGTTAGTGAGGATATGAAGAAACATTTTTCTGTTTTTGAGAGGGCATATTGGTACAGTTTATTCAAGGGAAAATTGGCAGTTAATTTTATTAATTAAAATTTAAAATATGTAAACCTAATTATATCTCTGGATGTTTATACAGTACATATATGCAAGTATAAAATGTTTTCTACTGTAAGAGGAGTTTCATTGTTAAGCTAATACCTGTTGAGCTTTTACTCTGTGAAGGCCTGTTAAAGTGCATTTTTTAGACAGTAGGTAGGTAGGTGCATAGATGGATACTATTTTTAGTCTGTCTTTAGAGATGAAGAAAATGAGGCATACGGAAAGTAAGTAAGTAGCTTAAGCTCTTGCTAGTAAGTGATAGAGCTAAGATTTGAGCCACGGCCAGTGGACTTGGGACCTTGTTGGGTGTGCTTTGCAAACATAGTTGCTAATTTATGAAGGATTGCTTACATGTGTTGTTTCCTATACATATATAATAAATACTGTGCAGTCATTAAAAGAGAGAAAAGCACGATACTATATATTGATGTAAAGTGATGTTGAAGATTTATTATTAAATGAAAAAAGCAGTGTACAATTTGTTTGGAATTTGTGGTCTTTCAAACAAATATATATATGTTCACATATGCCTCAAAAATTATATAACAAATTGCAATGGCTATATTGTGAGGGAGAGAAAAAGTGTAAATGATTAGTTTTTTAATGGTCATAATTTTTATAATTTGTTTAAATTTATATTACTCTTAGATTGAGTAGTCAGAAAAACTTACGGTATAGATTTTTAAATTTAATATACCTTTCTAATGTACTCAAACTTGTTTCCTTAGAAATGCCTCAAATTTCATATATTTTTGGCATTTATTTCTTTTTAAATAGGGTAGAAATTAAGTCTATGCCTTAGTGATACCTTCAGTAAGTAGGTTGTGAACTTATTTAGGAAACTGTGCTTAGGGAATACATTTTAAGGGGTTCATTGAAATAGAAAAACAAAGGGGAATTTTGGTAATAGCATTTTTCAGGGTGTTATTTGGAACTTACATGTTTGGTATGCATTTAATGTATTGTCTGATGGCAAGCAAACTGCTCTGTTTTCGCCCCTCTTTTTCTTAGTAAGAGATACCTTTTGAAAAACGGTTTTCATGCAGCTTTAGACCAGAGGAATATCTTTTGAGAATTTCAAAGCATCCCTCTGATCATGTGTTTATCTCTGGAATGCTGTGTCAGAAATCACAACTCTCCTCATATCTTAAGAATTATCAACTTCCAAGCAATAGCTGGAAAGTTTAGAGTAACAGCTACATGAGTGGAACCTTGCTGAAAGGCTGCCAGGTTGTGGGCCTTTGTGGATGGCAAGGTGTTTGTGCTCATTCCCATGCCGGAATTCTTGGTCTTATCTAATTTGAAGATCCTCTCTGGTGATTAGTGGATGCCAGGGATTTATCTTGATAAAGTTCAAGGGCTTGTCTGGCTTTTCAACTAGATCCTTAGGGACTGAAGTACTAGGCTTAAAATGCTCTTTTCTCTTTCAGTGGACTATTTGCATGTTAAATAAAATAGCATTTATATGAAAGTTTGTGATATTTCAAACTGATAGTACTTCTGAAATGGAACTTCTGAACCTTAGTGATCTGAAAGACATTGTTTCTTTTTGCTGTTGTTACTAGTTAAAAGAAAAAATCTTCAAAAAAAAAAAAAAAGAAGAGACTCCCTAGTTCAGGTAAAAACCCCCACAAAAGTCAGCAGTGTTTATACTTGCTTTCTGTCGAGGCCTAGGAAAATTACTTCTTTCTCATCTATAAAATGGACATAATAGTATGTAGTATTTACCTTATGGGTTGTTGTAAGTTTAATTTCCTCATGGGTTGTTGAAAATATAAATAATTCATATATGTCCTTAGTATAGAGCCTAACAAATACTAATTATTCATTAAAGTTGATGAGTATAAAGAAAAAAGAATAATAATATGTGCAATTTTATACTTTAGTAATTGGTTTTTAATAGAAAGTTGGAAAAATAGCTTCCCTAACTAAAAGACATATTTATCTTCCAAATTTTTAATGCCAAAACATTTGAAATGCTTTTTGTTAAAATGGATGGCGGATATTAAAAATTCAGTGATTTCTTTCTTAAATATTAGCAAGGAATTCAATTTGTCTCTTAAGTAGACACTTAAGCTATAGCATGAGAACAGTGCATTTAAAAAAAAATACTGTTAAACATGATAAATGCAGCTTTAAAGATTCCCCCTCTGTTGAAGATTTTAGTTTTTTTACTCTGAAATTTTATAATAATAGTAAAAACGGTAAAGGGAATGAAAATATCCTGAAATCTGCCTACTGCTTAATATCCTTTTAAGTGAATCATTGTGACTGAATTTTCTTTGTTTTTATGTAGCCCAAAGCTGAAATATTACTATGTTACTTCCTCAGAGATGATTTGAATCAGTCAATGAATTTGGAAATTGATTTATTTTATTTCTCTATTATGTACTAAGTACATAGCTGGCCCAAAGAATATGGTTTGTTCCATTTGTGAGCAGATACATTTTTGTATGTTTGTAGTAGGACATAGATAATTTTTTATCTTGGAAGTCTTTATTACCATTGCTTATCAATGCCTATAATGTAGAATATATTTAAATGTTAATATGATTGTGATAATGGTTTCTCAACTCTTTGAACATTCTAAAAACCATGTAAGTGTACCCTTTAAATGAATAATAAATTGTATGGTATGTGAATTTATCATAATAAAACTTAAAGGTCAGTATGAGGAAATAGTTGAAATTTGAGGCTCTTATTTAGACAAACCTGGAGTTGTGGGGTAGTTTTGCCTTTACCTTGGCAAGTTAGTTACTTTACCTTTCTGAGCTTTTACTTTTTACATTTTTTAAGTGGAAGTAATATTTATGTTAGGACTGTTTTGTGAATGGAGTCATAATTCTTGGCATATTGTCAGTGCTTAATCATAGCAGCTATTAATTTATAAGTTTATATACTAAGATCCTGTAGGACTACAAGGAATAATGCATTATGAACTTTGACTTGGCAGTCTGAGGAGGCTTACCTTTGAGTAAGGTTTTGAAAGGTGAGAAGGAAGTTTGCTGGCAAGCAAGACTAAGAGGAAGGCCTCTTGGCAGAACAAAGGATCAGAATTGTGAAATGATGTACACATTCAGCTCAAGAACTATCAAAGCATACTGAGAAGTGTGTAAGGAATGCTGGTTAAATGTAAATTCACGTAGGAAACCATGAGATGTGTCAGGAAGGAGAATATGTGAAAGATCTTGGACAATAGACATTTACTGAACTGAAGGAAAGTATTGCTGTTAATGATTGAAAGCATTATTTATGGCCATTGTTGAAAGGAATAGAATTGAGGTCAAGTTCTTTTGTTATCTTGTATTAACCATGTCCTCTTGGGCAAATACAGATTGTGCATATTATATTCTAGGACATCTGTGGTAAATTTGTTTTCTTGTTACTAGTTTTCCAACATTTATAAAATGAAATAATGAAAATGTTTAAACATACAGAGAAGTTAAAAGAACGGTAGTGAACACTCAGAGACCCATCACTGAGATTCTGCAATTAACCTTTAGCTGTTAGTGTCATTGAACAATTCTCCATATATCCATCTTTCTATCCATCAGTCTTATTTTTTTGTTGGATTGCAAAGTATGCTGCAGATGTCAGACCCCTTCACTGTTAAACATTTCAGCATGTAGATCTTGAAACAGTGGTCAATATAGCTCATAAGGTAAAATGTACATACAATGAAAGGTACAGGTCTTAAGTGTGCCATTTGATGAGTTTTGACAGATTTAAACAGCTGTGTAACCTAAGTTTCCAATCAAGATATCATCAGTCTTGAAAGTTCCTTCATGCTCTTTTCCAGCCAATGCCTGTCTCCACCCTCTGCAGGCAATTATTGTTCTAGTCTTTGTTTTTTTTTTTTTTTTAACAACAGATACATTTCCCTTTCTAGAACTTCATATAAAAAGAAATACCAAGTTTGTGTTGCTCTGAATAAGGCTTCCTTCAGTCAGTGTAATGCTTTTGAGATTCATCCATGTTATGTTTATCAGTAGCTTGTTTCTTTCTTTTTATTGCTGAATATTATTCCATTGTATTAGCATATCACCATATTTTTATTCGTTTTTCTGCTAAAAGGATTCGGGGCTGTTTCCAATTTTTGGCTGGTACAAAATAAAGCCTTTCTGAATTTTATTCTACCCGTTTTTTCTCAACATATGTTGTCTTAGGGAAATTTCTAAGAGTGGAGTTGCTGGTACATAGGGTAGGTTTATGTCTTAAATTTCAAATATAGAAAACCAATTTTACTATTCTAAATATTATTTTCTGTTGCTCCTATCTGTATTTATCTATTGTATGCAGAAACTACATCTTGCTACTTCTTTGTTTTGGGAACAAATGTGAAAGTAAACTTTAAGTATTCCTTCTCCCCTCTCCCCCGAAAAATAGGTTGCTAGGAAATAGGTAGCTAGAGATTCTCTTAAACAATAGGCTTATAAATTTCTGCCTGGAGTAGGAAATACACAAATTACTTTTAATACAAAACAGTTCAGTTTTCTTAATGTACCACCAGCCCACGTGGACACACACACACACACACAGGGGTCACATCTACTTCCCCTAAAGTTAATAATCTTCATCTGATATAAGCTACCATGATTTAAGCACACCATTTTGGATTGAGGGCTCAGGTGGCTGTTGCTTCTATTTTTTAGTGTTATAGTTAACATCAGCAGTCACCCTTATAATGAAGTGACACCAGCTATCCCCAAGTACATTGAATAAGCCATGCCTAGCACGAGAGAACTTGATTTAATTGGCAACAGTGTTTGCTGTCACATGATAGGCACTGGAGTAAAACGGAACCTATTTCACTTTGTATTGTCTCTTTCTGATGTAACATCAAAAACAAAATATATTTTTAAAGTACTGGAATTACATTATTTCCACTTTTGAATACAGTTATTGGGATCAAGTATCTAAGAAGTTTATTTAGAAACTGAATTCTTTAAAGCTATTAAGGGAATACTTGAAGCTTGCAGTTACAATATTGTCAACAAAAGATGTGATTAAATAAATTGAATGTTGAAGACTTTGGGCTTACGGTTAACATCAGGTAATTAAAAGTAAGCACTGCTGTGGGAATGCATTATATATCAGCTGTCCTCTTTACCTCATTAACTGGATTTTTGCATGTTTATGGAGCTAACTTCAATTAAAAATGCCTTTTAAGTTATGCCTAATAAGGTCTTTTAGTTACTATTTTGGTATAAAGTATTACACTTTAATTGAAATTGGTATATCATAAATACTGTATTTGAATAATTCCCAAGATGAACAGATTTGATTATTTGATATTTTTATATCTAGCTTTTATGCCTATGTGTTGTTTTCTCTATGTAATGTTGTCAAAAGACAGTCTTTTAGGGTTAAAAAGTAAAACGAGTTGTATACATGTTAAAAAATATTCATATCTGATTTCTAAGGTTTTATCATTTCAAATTAGCAGTGCTTTAAAATCCTTATAGAAACATGTTGAATTTTCTGCTTCACTTCTGAAGTTAAAAAAGTTAATTTCTTTTCCACTTTGGTGCCAACATTTTTTATTTATACCTTTGGTTATGTCTTAAGTTGGAAAATTAAAGATGATCCTAAATTTAAAGAATATAGTGAATACAGGTTTAAATGTTAAAACGGTATTTCCATAGAACATTGTCCCAATTCTTAAAAAACAAAGAAATAAATGAGAACACTGTTGAAGAGATTTCTTGGTTTTCTTTTTATTGAACAGATTTCTTATCGAGAGTATATTCTAAATTGTACATCGAAATGGCGGTAAGAAAGAAAATTAGAGAAGTTAGTTCCCTATTTCTGATCGGAAATTCATGTGATTAACTTGAGTGATCTGTATTTTAAAATCTGTTTACTTTCTTTATTGCAGAAGTGTCATCATTGCAACAAAAAAATCGTCAGCCTTACCTTCCACACTTTCTACAAGTATACCTACCAATGCTGTTAGTGTGGTGTCTTCAGTAGATTCAGCCCAAGCCTCAGATGTGGGAGGAGAATCACCTGGTGAGTTTCAACGGTGGTTCTAACAAAAAAAGTTTTTAGATCCCATTTTAGCGAAGCTTAGGATTTTTGATAAAGTTAAATTTTTTTAGGCATATTATAAATCATTATGCTTTTGTACTATACTGTTGATTGTTCAATAATTTTCTGAATAAATTTGAGTAATATCAGGTGAAGTAAATCAAGGATTTCAGTATTTTCTCCACTTGAAGGTAGCAGTGTGTAATTGGTTGCCGCTGGTTGGGTGGATGAATGCATGAATGAATGATAGATTTATTAAAATACTTAATACTGTTTTTCCTTTCCCTGCACTTGAGAAGACGTGTATAAACGGTGATTTATATGTGAAAGTTTTGGTGACCTTTGGTCTTTTAATCTGGTTATCAGTTACCAGATGTTCATATAATATCCAGCACTTTGATTTCTCTTGCGTGGTTTTCTGAATTAGAGACTTGGTAGGGGGATGCTGCCCTGAAATCTGTCATCGTTCTAGCATTAGTCATAGTAGTTCAGTAGCTCTTACTGCAATTTGATTTTTCCTCATCCCTCTTTCTATATTCCTTCCAAGTACAAAAGTATTTGGGTGTTTGTGTGTGGATACAAGATCCTAAATCCCTAAATGTTGGCTGGAAGCTTAGTGATATACCAGGTAAACTTGAAGACTGTGTGATATTAAAATGACCAAGTTAGGGCAAAGGGGATATTATTTAATATAAGTAGTATTTTTCGAAGTGTTGTGGTATTTTGTTAAAAAAAAATTAACAACTAAAAAAAAAAAAAAACTCCACAAAAGAGTCATTGATTCTTGTTACTCTAGAATGAGATTAATGAAAAATAAAAAAAATTTTGAAGGAATGACTAGGTGGCTTGTATTAAAGTCTGATGTAAAGTTTTTCCTTCATCTTTTGGATCATCTCTTGCCTGCTGTTGTCTGTTGTTCTACTTTTATTTGCTAAACTAATCTCAGAGAGTTCTGCTTCTCACTTGGTGTTTTCTTCTAGCCAGTTGTCAGAGACATTAAATTTTTCCTTTCTGTGTACTATATATCATGTGTTCCAGAAACAAAGACCGTAATTGTTTATTTTGTCTTTCTCATTTTTTTTCTTTCACTGTAACTATTTTGTGTTAGCAGAATATTTTTTAAAGTTGTAGGTGTGATTAATTCTGTACACATTTCTTAGTGTTAAATAAGAGAAAATGCTCACAGCAAGTTAAGTAAAAAAAATTATATGAAGTGTTTTACATAACTATGTGAACTATGTATGTACTTTTATTACATGAAAAAGCAAAAAAAATGTACTCTGAAGTTACTTGATTATTTCTGTCTGGTTGAATTACTGGAAATTTTTATTTTCAAGCTTTTAAATTTTAGCATATTTTTCAAAAACTTACCAATAGTTCTGTATTATTTTTATACTTAGGAAAAAATAATTGAAGAAAAATTTCCACAGAGAAACCAAAAGCTGCAGTGGTAGTAGACAGAGTTTTGTGCTGCTCTGCTCTTTTGTTTTATTAAAGCATTTTTTAAAATTAATAGACCTTATTTTTTAGGTCAATTTTAGGTTATAGAAAGTTTGAATAGAAAGTAGACAGTTCCTGTCTACCCCCTAAATCTCACCCTCTCTGCATTCCTTTGTTATTAACATCTTGCAATAGTGTGGTTTATTTGTTAGATTTTTTTTATCATTGTCTTAGAAAATATAAAGAAAAATTAAAGTGTAGACCTCTAGCAGGTTTTCTTTCTTCCTTATTGTTCCATTATACTCTGATGCTTTCTTTTTTTTTTTTTTAACTTTGGAGAAGAAACAATCTGGTAATCTATTTTGGGCTGGTTATGCAAATTTCAGTTCTTCCATCCCATCCAAAGCTCTTAAAAAAATCAACTATGATTTTTCTAGGCTGGCTTCTTTTGGGAAAAAGGCAGAATTTACTAATATCTATGAAGCTGTATGCCTTCTTTTTAATTCAGTAATAGTGTATTCCTGATAAGTTCCCAGAGCATATGTAGTAAATTCAGAAGTTCACAGTACACTGAGTAAAATATTATCTCTTATTTTGAATACATTGCCCTTTAATCTCATTTTATGGGACAAAGCAAATAGGACCCTCTGATTGCTTTTTAATATATTTTTCAAAATTCATGCATCAGAAGAGGTAAGAAATAAAGCTGATACATGGGCAATATTTGATATAAAAGTATATAATAAATTTCTCTCTAAAGCCATTGTGTATGTTCTGGTAAATCTATTATAAAATACTCTCCTTGAAGAACCATATGCAGAATTACAGAATAATTTGCTGTCTTGAAGACCATTGTGTTTATTGGTAAAACCCCACAAAACCTGTATCTAGCCTATAATGTACCTTTCCCCCCTATTATTTAAATTTTGATAATTTGTGGTGGTAGTGTTTCTTAGATAGTTTCCAGGTTTTCCCATTTTGGGCTAGAATTTTTAGTTCTTTCTTTTCCCTCTCTGGCCCCCTTTATTTAAAAAAAATAATTTATTCCTTTTTTAAGTCATTCTAAGTCATCTTTGTGATGATGATCTTTCTTTTTGTCCTTCGTTTTGATTTTCGTACCTGACCCTTTCCTCTTCCTGTCACTACAGTCTTGTTGTCACTGTTACATGGTGTCTCCATTTTAGTTTATCACTTCTGGTCTGTTCCATTGATTGCTGCCATGGACATTACTGCCTTGATAAGAAATCTAACCTAATTGAGTATTTTCAGTCATTTTATTTCTTGCTCTCCCACAGCCCACTTTTCATATTTTTGCCTACCATACTTGCCCTTGTATTCTGTTCTCTTTTCACTTGCAATCCAAATCCCACAAATAAAGAGTTATCTCTCCACCATCAGTATTTTCAACTGATAGATTTTTGTATTCTTTTTGGTGGATCTCTTGATTTAAGTTATTTGTCATTAAAAATATATGCTCTTTACAGTATATTGCAAAATTATTTTCCTTCTTCGGGTTCAAGCAGGATTTGGGAAAAGTGATTTGTGGTTGAATTGATTGTTATTGTAATTACATGCTGAGCTGGGCGATTTATTCTTGCAGATCTGGGTAAGCTGGGTATTAGTCTTTGTTTGGTCTTACATATTTTCTTTATATGAAAGTACAGTTAATATCTTTCCCTGTGGAACATAAACTTTTGTGCCTTGAGATGACTTCAGTTCTGAATTTTATAGTGAGTCAGTGACAAAAAATGAGCTGCTTAAATTCAGTAATAGATTATCGGTTAATAAAAAATATGCTTGATAGGACATATACATTAGCAAAAATGAGAATTTCCTTGGAAGAAACCATGTGAATTGAAAACATAAAATATAAGTTTTGTAGCAGAAAAGTCAACTATTTGGAAATTTAGATATTGAAATGGGATTTCTAAATTTTACATATGGCACAATTAAGGAGAAACTGGGACTGGATCCCAGAAAAAGAGTTAGAGCTTGTCAGCTTTGTATGAGGTCAAAGGTTCTTTGGTCAAAACATAACCACTCAAATAATTTTATAATTTTGTGAAAAAATTAAGGATTTGTAAATACATTTTAAAACTGTGTACATTATTAAAACTATAGTCAGTATTCAAATTTTGACTACATACAAATTTCAGATTTTAGTTTGAATAAATTTTCTTAGTTTCTTAGCATTTTATTAGCAAATAGTATAATCTAATAATAATGGCAATTTTTTTCATAATAAGTTGTAAAATATTTATCAGAGAACAAGGTATATCATTTGTATTTGTACATTTATAAAGAAAACTAAGAGATAAAGAGTTTTTAGTGAATATATCAAAATATTTACATTTTAAAGTTACTCATCAGCAAAGGTTTAAATGGCCAGAGAACAATATGTGTTAAAATGCTGTTAATTTTTTTTTCTAATATGCTGTGGTGTTCCTCAAATATGTATGATTGCAAAGCATAAATGATTAAAATAAAATTGAAGCTAACCCAGTGGAGGAACTAAATAGACTGTTCTTAAGTAATTTATGTACTGGGTGTTTGCTAATCTTCAAAATTTAATGATTATGCTACCTTCTAGTATATCAGGCTCTCTTCTGTTTATCAGAGCCATGTTTATTATAAATTAGTATGTTCATTTTTAATGGGTTAAAGAAAAATATTTGATTCTTTACTTCATATATTTGACTCAAGAGACTTATCTTTACTTATTCAATGAAAGTTTCTTTTATTCAATAAAGAGTTTTAACTGGGCATATAGATTGTCCCCCTGAACTGGTCCGGAATGGATGGGGAGGGAGAGAGGGGGAAAAGGGAGAGAGAGGACAGTTAAAAATACAGTGTTTAGGGATTAAATATTGGCATTTGTTTTAATGATACTTTATTGCAAAGGGCATTATTTATTTAGACCCCTAGGGACCTTGAATAAGCAATTGACTATTCCCTGGATAGATGCTAGACGAATGATCTGTTTAGATTTTCCTTTATGTTCTTTTAAATGTCTGGGAAACTGTCAGTTTGAAGGAGCCAGTCTATCAGTGCAAGGATAAGGAGAAGATAAGTCAGTATCAGTCCACATGTTGGAGGTTGCTTCTGAATTTATGTATGTGTGATCACTTGTTGAAAATATTTAATGTTAAATTAATCAAAACAAATTTGTCATAGATTTATGATTTTTAATCTTAGCTGAAAAAAATGCAAGATGTGTTTGAAAGTTACATTTTTCTGACTGGTAGGAATGAAGAATAACCTAGGATGAAATTACTGATACATTTAGTTTATTTTTTCATGTGATTTTTTTTCCCTCTTAAATCTGTTGATAGTTGATTCACTTATATTTGTTGGTGAAGTGTGTTTTATGACTTAAAGAGACCACTTTATAAAAATCCCTTTCTGCTATAGTCTCCTTTAGGTTTGAAAATCTGCATTACTTACAGGGTATTGTCAGGAAATCATTTTTGTTATTGTTTTGTTTAGAGCAAACAGTGCTCCTACTCTTTTTAAAATTTTTGGTATCTATTTCAGGTCATTAAAATTAGAGTAAAGTAGTTCAGTAAAACCTAATTTAGTTTTTAATGTCCAAAGCCTCATACAAACATATTCTTGAGGTTTATTACTGCTCTCTATACTTTTAAATAGATGGAACCTTATGTGTTCCTTTTCATCCAGTTCAGACGAGGTTAGGAAAAACTACCAATTAGTCCTTTGAGAGAAAATGTCTGATATACTCTAAATCAGGATGGTCTTTAAAAACTACCACGAAAAAAATAAAGCTCAGAAATATTTCATTAATTGTTGGTAATAGAAGTCAGTTGCCAACCATGGTTCAATGCTCATATTGCTGTCGAGAATTTAGAAAATTACAGGTGTCATTAACTGAGTGTAATAAAGCTGTTGGATCTCCGAAGTACTTCATTGAGTGTTGTGGAGGATTAGAAGGACTGGAGCTGTCAGGAATGCCAGATACTGAAGAATGAAAAAAAAATTTCAAATTCACCCTGTTTTGCCTTCTACTTTGAAATTTTATTGTGAAAAATGGAAATTTTTTGATGGTGAAACAGGAATTGATAGATATACTTTTAAAAATTGTCAGTATGGAAAAATGTGTGCCTTAACTTCATTTTTAATTAAAAAAATTTAAGATTAATTTTATCTTATGCATTAGGATGGATTCCGTTCAGTTTGTTAGAGTTTTTATGTACAGTCAGTTCTCGCTTGAGCAGTATGATGAGGCTGGGAGGAAGGTTCGCAGTAAACAAGAATCCCAGTAAAAAGAAAAGTGAGCTCTAATTACCAGGGGAAGCGGAAGGAAGTGTTTTGTGGAGGAGAGGTTCACTGTGGGTAAGTTCATCTTGTTGTGGGAATGTGCTCGCTCTGAGAGGTAGGCTCGGTAATTATCCAGAGGTTAATTGTGGAAGATTGCTGCAGTGCCCTCCCTGCAAAGAAACCAAGCCTGTGGTGGGGGATCAAGTAGTCCAGATTTCCAGATCCTTCTGTTTGGCTAAGACCTGTAATCAGAACTGTTGGCTGTTGATCAGATTCTGCCTAAAGATCAAGCATGTTTTAGGGAAGGTCAAGTTGTCCCAGATCTTTGCTGTTTCTTAATCAGTTAAATCTACAGAACCCCTGATTAGAGCCTGGCTTTGTTTATCTATACCCAGAGTAAACTTTGCTCCAGTTGGAAGAGTAAGTTGAATGACGTGACCAGATATAATGGAAATGAGCCTGAGGAGATTGTGGGAGTGATGTGAGGCAATGACAGGCTGTAAAGGACAGTGGGTAGATTTACCAGATGTTTATGGTTATGCTTTATTTTATACCAATCTGATAAAGAAAGTGTTGGAAATCCACTTTTTATAACAGTTAAATTTGGGATTGATTCTTTGCTCTACATTTTCTAGAGTGCACAACAGAATTTTCCTTTTGTTTCTTTCTAAGTTTTTGTGGTGAGTTTTTAAAAAGGTACTTTAAGCGTTTTTTCTCATTTTAGTTACCTATAGTTAATGCCACTTGAATAATTGTTGAAGAATTTCTGTTTTCAGCCTGAACTACATTCTAAAGGGAAACATGAAAATGTTAAATATTTTGAACGCAGTCATGGTCATAAAAGGGTAAGGAAGGAGGCTGTCATTCATTGTCCATTTACTATGGTCCAGTCTCTGTTCATCCTCAAAATAATTCTGTCAAGTATAGGTATGGGTATTAATTTTATAGATGTGGAAAATAAGGCACAGAGAGCTTAAGTAACTTTACCCATCACACAGCTGATAAGTGGCACAGCCCTTACTGCTTCCCCAAATATTTCAATCCTAAGCCCCTTAAGGGTAGTTGTTATCAAGGAAACTAGTATAATATTAATATTGATAGAGCAAGAATTCGATTTGAAAATGGTTGGTTGTGGGTGGCCAGTGAGGACGTGTTTTCTGCCAGTGTAGAACACCTTTTCCAGAAAAAAAAATTGGAAATGGAAATTATGTAAGAGTTTGATGGTTGAGATAGCTTGAGGGGTTAGCAGGATTGCCTTTAGAAGTGGAAGAGAAAGGCTCTGGTCTTGGATGACCTGGCATTTCTTTTTGAAAGCAGGAAGAGAATAGGTGTCAGGCTGAGATGAGTGGAGAAACTTTTGTATTTATTATGGGTGGGAATTTAATAGGTAAGTAATATATATCCTAAAAATGGATAGAATGAATCATGAGTATATAGTAGAATCACTCAGAAGAGCTCTAGACCTTTTTTCTAGTGCCTTGCAGAAATATGGGAAAGTAACATTGGAGAATCTTCTTTATCTTGGGTGCTTTACATTTTTGAATTAAAATGTCCTCAAAATCCTGTTAAAAATTTGATGATATTCCTATTTTCTGTATCATGTTAGTACAGGTGATTTGAAGGGAAGATTATAGAATTCTGTATGGTAAAAAGTCATCACAGAATTGGCAAGACTTTGTAATGAATGATAAAAGCTAAATTTCGCTAGTTATATGTAACAAATAATTACAAATAAAGAAAAAGATTCTAATAAAAATACTTAAAAGTTCAGAACAGTCATTTACGTTTCCTATTTTGTTTTCAGTAAATTGGGAAAATACATTGAATTTTACTAGTAATCAAAGAAGTGTAAATTGTTTATTCTTTCTTCAGGGCAGTTTAGCAATATGTGTCCACACATAAAGGATGCGTTTATTGACTTTTGGGAAGTTACTTCAAAAATATAAAGGAGTGCCTATCAATTTATGTAAGCGCATATGAAACATTGTCTTTTATGGAAAAAAGAAGAAAATTGGAAACAGCTCAAATGAATGTCCCTGAATTTGAGTTGGTCTGATATTTCCTCATGATTAGAGACAGATTATATTTCTTTGGTAGGAATATGATGGAACAGACAGAAAAGG
Organism: Vicugna pacos; assembly: GCF_048564905.1. Classification (NCBI taxonomy): domain Eukaryota; kingdom Metazoa; phylum Chordata; class Mammalia; order Artiodactyla; family Camelidae; genus Vicugna; species Vicugna pacos. The sequence continues at coordinate 14,228,562 of NC_132988.1, forward strand.
AAGTAATCTGATCTCATGGTGCACAATTTTGACTTACAGTGCTGTTGGTGACCACTTTCATCACTTGATTAAAGTGTAACTGCCGGTTTTCTATATTATAAAGTTATTTTTTCCCTTTTGTAATTAATAAGTATTTTGTGGAGAGGAACCTGAAAATTATTTGAATATCCTGTTGCTCAGATTCTTAATGTATCATATCAATATGGCCTCATAGCTTCCTATTTTATTGACGATTTTATAATCAGTTACTATTGTTATTTATTTTGATGCTCAAATTGTCCTCATTTTGGCCAGTTGAGAGTCCCTTTAAGCTGGTTTCTGTGCCATTGTGACATTATCTTATTATTCCTTGGACATTTCTTTGCTTTCTAAACAACAAAACTAGATGTGTTAAGCTCATTTTGTACTTTTCTTTCACAGATCTTGAATCAGCTATTTCTTTTAGTGGAGAATAGTATTTGGAAGCCAAGATTTGGACATTGGGTGTTAGGGTATTGCTGCTCCCAGGTCCTCTCAGTGGACAGAGCTAGGAACTGTATGTGTATGTGTGTATATGTATATGTATATATGTGTGTGTGTGTGTGTATATATATATATATATATATATATATATGTGTGTGTGTGTGTGTGTGTATATGTGAATAAGAGTGTGGACTTTATATACAGACATACCCCTTGGAGATAGTGAGGTTTGGTTCCAGACCACTGCAATAAAGCGAATATCACAATAAAGTGAGTCATGTGAATTTTTTGGTTTCCCAGTGCATATAAAAGTTGTTTATACTCTACTGTAGACTATTAAATATGCAAACATTATGTCTAAAAATACTATGTAATACCTTAACTGAAAAATACTTTATGACTAAAAACTGCTAACCATCATCTGAGCTTTCAGGGAGGTATAATCTTTTTGCAATAATAACATCAAAGATCACTGATCACAGATCACCAATAGAAACAAAGTAATAACGAAAAAGTTTGAAATATCTTGAGAACCACCATAATGTGATGTAGAGACATGAAGTGAGCAAATACTGTTGGAAAAATGGCAGTGATAGACTTACTGGACACGGGGTTGCCACAAATCTTCAATTTGTAAAAAATACAATTTGTAAAAATAAAAAATGTATTACACTTCACTTATTGTGCTTTGCAGATACAGCATTTTTATACAAATTGAAAGTTTGTGGCAGCCCTATGTCAGATGTTGGTTATTATTTTTTAGTAATAAAGTATTTTTAAATAGGAAAATGTCCCATTTTGGGGGGAAAAACTGTTGTTGCACACTTAGTAGACTATAGTATAGTGTAAACATAAATTTTATATGCACTGGAAAACCAAAAACTTCATGTGACTTGCTTTATTGTCGTATTTGTTTTATTGCTGTGGTCTGGAACTGAACCCAAAATATCTCCGAGGTATGCCTCACTCAGACAATAAGTTTAGATTGTACAGTCATTCTTCCTCTAATTTATGTTATCTTGAGGTTGTAGATTGCAAGATAAAAGTTTCGAAAAGTTACACAGTTTTTCCTTCTTTAGTCATTTATCACATTTCACATTTAATTCTGTTGCTTTCATGATTTTATCCACTGTGTTTTCTCACAGTTAGGTCTCAGCTTCTGGCCGACTACAGTCGTTAAGATGCCTTTGTAAGCTGCATTGATTTGAGAGATAATATCATGTGGAAAAATGTGCATCTTACCCTGATGAAATAACTTGTTATGGAAAGAATTCTTGCTTAGAGATTTCTTAAAAAATCTTTGCTATCTTCCTCTACCTGACTTCATCTAAAGTCTCCGTCAATGTCCTCCAACCAAATCCCATAGTAATAAATCTTTGGTTGAATAAGTTAGTTCAGTAAGGGAGAAGCATACAATGGGGAAACTTAAGGCATCTCAGTAATAGAGTATTATAAGAGGTTTATGAGAGAATTTGAGCTTGTTAGAACTCTTCAAGCCTCAGTAAATTATACTCCAAATTAGTCTTCTAGACTTACATTTTGAAGATTTGTCATAATGTGTGTTGTTTCTGTACCTGTCCATTCTGTCCCCATTCAACTCTGTCAGAGTTAATTTCCTGGTAACTATTTTTTTTCCCGAGTAAAATTTATAAGCACAGTTATTTGTTGAAAACATAAAGAAGATATCTCTTATACAAGACAAAAGAGTCTGAACATTTTATACTATAAGAGGGTGAGCTGGTCATTCAACAATACAGATATACAAGAGTACTCAAGGGTATTGGAGAGTAAAATAAGATCACGTGTTGGAAACTAACTCTACATAGTAGTTTGAATAAAGCTAGGGACATAAAGTCGTAGGAGATAGAGAGGGAAGTATATACCAGGTGGGAAGATTGATTGACCTACTGAAATATGGGAGATGGGAATGATTAAGGAAGCAATTTCTTCAGTTAACACAAGTTGAGAATGTTCTTCTGTGTCAGTTTGTCTAGGCTCTAGAGATAGATGGATGAAAATGATGAAATCTTTGCTTTCAATAAGATTAGTAGACTAGGAAAAAGGATATAAAAATCAATTGGAATACAGTGTGAATAGTGCAACAACAGGTTATATACCAATTACAGTGAGGACATAAATGAGGGAGTATACGTTCTGTTTGAATCATTTAAGAAAGGTTTCTTTGGTGGTCCTTGCATAATGATTGCCAGACTAGACTCAGAAGCATTTACGGTATAGCAGAAGTTATTTGGTGACTGAATAAGGATAGTTTTCATGGTAATGAAGCACACCTATTTAAGCTAAATTTGGAATTAGCTGTTTCTGTTTTTTGCTTCAGTTAAGAAAGGTTTTTGCTTATAAACCTCTGTTACTACTTGGAGTTGAGTGGAAGGTTGGAAGGAATCATGACCCCAATATAGTGAGTCAGAATTTACTTTTTTCTGCTTTTTCAGCCAATGGATGAAAGGACTGCTTAGTGTGATAATTGAACCTGTAACTGAAATATATATATTGAATGATCCAAGAAAACTTTGTTGATTGGTAGATTTTAATGTTATCTAGATTATAATAGGCATTTAAAAATCCATTATGATAGGTTTTTGTTGTTGTTGATTTGGTATCAAGATATCATTTTTGTTTCAACTCTTGTATCTAAAAACAGAAAATTCCCTAAACGGATATTTTCTTTTATAGGTGGTAGATCATCTAATGCAAAATTACCTGCGGTTCCAACAGTTGGTTCAGTTCCACAAGACCAAGTTTCAAATATGAGGTATTCAAATTACTAACTTGGATATTTGTGATTTATTCCTTCTGATGACTCTTAAAACTGTCTAGCTACAGTCTTTTTTTTTTTTTTAACAGATATTACATTTAGAGGCATGGGAATATTTTAGAAGTTTCTTCTTAAAGATTATGAGATGTAAAAGATTCATAAAAAGTAGCTATTTGTGATTCATAAATGCTGCAGGCATAACAAATACTTAATTACCTAGGTAGTTAGTAGCTTATGGCTTGTGTTCCATATGATTGCAAATTGAACATTTGGAATTCATTGTTCCTCTTCCCTAGAAATGCTGAAATAAGTTTAGCCAGTCAGCCAAAGCCATAGTGACACTGAACAATAGATAGATTTTTACTGTCATTAATCTTTTTTAATTGCGATGGTGCATTTCAAATTCTCATTTGGAATGTTGTGAATATTTTCTACCACTAGGGTCATTGTGACCAGAGTTCTTAATTTTTCCTTACCACAAATGGAAAATGCAAAGCACTTTACAGAGGCACCAGGGTGCTGCAAGTAGAGGCTCCTAGCTGTGATGTCATCCATGGATAAGAGGCTCCATGTGCTAAGTGGAGAGGAGTAGTAGTACGGGTAGTACCTGAGAAGAGATGGTTATTGACCACAGAAATTTCCAGCAGCTTACCAATGGACGGTTTCAGTACTTTCAGTAATTGATAGTTTGAATAGGAAGTACTCCTATGAGTAGTAAATAAGTAATGACTGTTTACATATATGCTTTGTTTATAACTTAGAAACAGAATTTTCTGAAATGCAGGAGCCCTTTTTTTTAACTCCTTAAATACGTATATATGTAGTTGGATATGGATCCAACCAACACCAGATTGAAAATATTAAAAAAAAAATTCCAGAAGGTTTCCAAAACCAAAACTTGAATTTGCCTTGCACTGGCAACTATTTACATACTATTTACATTGTATTTACAATAATTTCCACAGCATTTACATTGTATCAGGTATTACAAGTAATCTAGATATGATTTAAAATACACAGAAGGATGTGCATGAGTTATGTGCAAATACTATGCCCTTTTATATAAGGGACTTGAGCATCCACAGATTTTGGTGTCTGTGGGGAGTCTTGAAACTATTCGCCCATGGAAACTGAGGAACTGTGTGTGTATATATGTTTTTCTGTGTGTATACATATATGTATGAATATATGTACATATAGTCACAAAGCATACATTGTGTAAACTGAGATCATTGTAAATGTGCCAGTATACTGTTTACAAATGAAAAGTTTTTCAGATTGCGTTAGAAAGAAATTACTATAGAGACAGATGTTTATAAGCATTTATTGAATTTGTACTGTATGGTGCAGCTGAGAACTTAGAAGCTAAGGCATAGTTCTTGATCTGAAGGTGCTTGTGGTTTAGTGGTAATAGAAAATTTAATAAGGACTTGATAGAGTTTGTTTAGTTTATAATGGGCTCAAATCAAGTGCTCTCTACTGGCCAGTTAAGACTTCCAATAAGCTGATGCTTGGAGTGGTTGTTTACCAGGTTGTCTGTGAGGGCTGGGGGTGGCAAAATAGAACAGAATGAAAAAGGGTATTCCAGGCAGAAGGAATGGTATGCATAGTGATAGTCAGGCTTTAGGGAAATTTTAGATTTTCACATAATTTTATATTTCTATCACTGATTTTAAAACTAGAAAATTTATAAATGCTAATGAATAGAACAAGTGAGTTAATACCTTTCCATTAGTATTACAGAGAGGCTCGAACATGCTTTGGAAAAGGCAGCTCCTCTTCTGCGAGAGATTTTTGTAGATTTTGCACCTTTTCTTTCTCGGACACTTTTGGGTAGCCACGGACAAGAACTGCTTATAGAAGGAACAAGTAAGTGGCCTTTCTGTTCTTCTTTACACATGTGCACACACAAAACACACGCACGCACACACACATTTATTTGTATATTTCTTAAATTTCAGAGTTAAAAACTTAAATGAGTAACTAGATTAATGGGGATTTATTGTATGTTTTCAAGGTTTCTCACAGAGTCTGTACGTATTTTTTAAAGAATAAGTTATGTCTGATATTGTGTTCTATACAAGGTTTTTAAAATCAGTGATTTGGATGAGATTTGTGTGCAGTAAATTGTGTGTGTTTTTAGGAATAATAAGAAAAGAAAATTATGTGTTGAACCAAAGAACTAAGAAAATTTTTAATGCATTAAAATTAACTATGAGAATAAAGAATTAGAGAGACTAATGTTACAGTAATTAGTGGGGCATTTACCTGGGATGTTACTTGAATTTAAGATCTATATAACCAACAGTGTACTGCCACATACTAGGAAAATGAGAAATGCATTATTAGTCTCTACCGTAGAATTCTGTCTTACAAATAAGTAGAAGGTACAGTAGTATTTTACTCTTTCCTGCCTGTATCATACATAGATGACTGGATCTTTTCTAGGTAGAGTACTTTGAGGTTGTGTCAAACTAATCACTAAATGATCTCCTAAGGAATTTCTTGAAACTCGTGTGGAAAAAAAAGCCCCTCTTTTTATAGAAATAAGGATATAATGGTAGTGCAAGTTATAGGTAAGATAATACTTTAAAATATCTGTGTCTGATGTTAATTATGGGATGTCAGCATTGTTTCCATATGGTCAAAAAGTAACACTTAATTTATTTGAAAACAAAGTTTAGGTTTTAGAAATACCTGAATTTAGTTTAGGTATTAAGATATAAATATTTAGCCAAGAACTATTGATCTGATGAAGTAATAAGATTTGAAAGGAAATGAAGTGATAAATCAAAGGTTGCACCCTAACTTATGCTTCATGTATTATTTATTCTTTTAAAGTGGTGTGACAGTTTATTAATTATATTTCATTTTGTAACTGTACAATGAATGTATTAATTATAGCCTTTCAGTGTAGCAGGACATTGTTGCCATTTATTTGGTCTTTGAATTTTATAATGATCCAATAAAATAGGACCATCTTAGGTACTCAGAAGTACTAAACTTTCCAATTCTAGATCTTGAACAAAATTTAGAATCAATTTCTTATTGGTAAATTCTGATAAAATGACAAGAAGGAAGATGATACTCTTGCTCAGATATCTATAAACTTGGGTGGTACCTCCTCATAGGGCTGAGTTCATAAAAACAGCAAACGAATTAAGAGCTTTAATGTAGCTTTTTTATTTTAAGTTGTGAGGAATCCTTTGGGTGGTGGGTCCATGCACTGTAAAACAGAAAAGTTTTGAGTGGAGGTGGTTGCACCGTGGTACTTTCCAAAAAGCATTGGACTGAAAGGGAGGAGACCTCAGTTTTAATTCTGCCCTTGCCAGTGACCTACCTAGCTGTGTGACCAGGTACTCAAAAATTTATTACTTTTAAATCTTTTAAATGAACTTTTTATTAAAAAAGTTTAAGGAACATTTAAAATATTTATAAAGTAGGAAATTCAATATCCATGAACTTATTATTACCAACTACCCAAACCGCCTTTGTTTTGCCATGGTGGTTATATCCACCTCCCTTTATTTTGCTTTAGTGTTTAAAACAACCCCAGACATGTTGTTTCACCCTAAATCATTCATAATTCATATCAGAAGGATATTTTCTTACACATCATAATTTCTGCTATTATACCTAATAATATTAATAGTAGTTCTACAGTGTTATCTAATATTCAGCCCGTATTCATCTTTATCTAAAAGTTTTTTTATAATTGATTTTCTTCCAGTTAAGATCCAAACAAAATCAATTTATTGCATTTAATTATGTCTCTTAAGTCTTTATTAATGTCAAATAGTTTTCCCCTATTCTTCTGTTTTCATGTTACTGACTAGTTGAAGAAATCTGATTGGTGGTTCTGTAGAATATTTCATACCTAGATTCTCTGTGGCTATTCTTCTTGGTGATGTCATTTAGCAGTTTCTCTATCCTAGGTATTTAAACATTTAATTAGCTGTGATACTTCATATTACATCTTGCCACATATTTTCTGATAGGCTTAATTTTAGTGATGGTAACTCTCTTTTTCAAGGAGTTACAGCCCTTTGTAAACATTGATACTTTACTGCTTTTGTTTTTTTAGGGGCCTTCCAAAAACATAATTACTTTAAAAAATGTTGATTCTGACAGTTACCATAAATGATTTCATTGGACATTTTTTATAAATCTAGGATTTATTATGGGATCTTTGTGATGTTAATTTTTCTATATCTTAGAACATTTTGCTAGTCATCAGTACTCATCTGTTATTTCTAACTATATTAAAGACTAAAATAATAAGAAAACAAAAATAGTGGAATTGCCCCTAGAATCAAGGTGCACTAGGATAGTAAATCATCATTCTTGGATCACCCTTAGTTTTCTTACTGTGTTACACAAAGTGTTACTTCATATTTTAAGCAGGTATAAATTTGTTTTCTCAATGAGATCAAAGACTGGTATTTTACGAGGGCCAATACCTAAATATTACAATAGTTTGTGATTCTCCAATGGACCACAGTACATCTGTACAGTATTTCTTTAGTATTAAAATTTCATAGGGCATAATTAAGAAAAATGTCCTAAAATGGCTCCGTAGTTTCCTCAAAAAAGGTTGAGAAATATTGATAAAAAAGAAGTCTATGGATTCCATCTTTGTGGTCTTATTTTTAGTTTTCATCGAACGTAGTTAAGAATTTAGAATTTATTTTCTGCCCATAATAGTGAGGTGAAAAACATTGACAGAGGAAGACATTTTATAATTACTAGACCATTTGTGGATGAATTTGAAAAGACAGGGAGCAGTACTCACAATTTTTATCCAACTCAAGAATTTATTTGTGCACAGTGTATTTCTGTGAAGAAAAAGGAAATTGGTTTTCCCAGCATCATGCCGTTCAACAGGAAGGACTTCATTCTACACAATTTATCCAATGTTTTATGACAAGAACCTGGAACATCTCATTTTGCTTAAGAGGCATGTGACAGTGTTCATCTGTCATTTGTGATGACTGTGCACCACAATTTACTTTGCAGTTTCTAAGTGAATAAATACTAAAAGCAGGTGTATGCATGAAGATCATTGGAAGGAACCATTCATGTAGAAACGAAAAAATTCAGTGGATTGATTATTCTAAATGGTGTTTATAATCTGAAGAAGAAAATATTTTGCAATTTTGGAGAAAAGAAGATGACTCTCCTCTCCTTAACAGAATTTTGAACAACCTATTAGTCCAACTTTTCCAAAATATTGCACTTGGTGATGTTAGTTCAAGAAGGAGGACCAGGGGGAAGATATAACTTGGTGGTAGAGCATGTACTTAGCATTGGTGAAGTTCTGGATTCAACCCCCACTACCTCCATTAAAAAAAATTAAACCTAATTACCTGCCCCTAAAATTAAAAAAAAATAATAATAAAGAAGGACCAGAACTAATGATAAGCTAGTACCTATTAAAAGTTTATTTGTAACTTAGAATTAGTATTTATAAGATGAATATCATGTTTACAGATTGATCAGGAGCAATTAATTATATCCAAATTATAGACATATACCTTCAAAACCAGGAAAACGGGAAAAATTTTGGGTTTATTATGCTTAAAGTCTTACTAGAACTTCTGATAATGTTTTTAACCATCCCTTTATGTAAATTATTTAAGGTGACTTAAGATGAATAATTGTTTTAAAAAAGGGGTTCTGACATTCCAGATGGTAAATGGTCATGACTTTTTTATGGTATACTTGAGAGTTTAGAAATCTCAGTGTTCAAATGTTGCTAGCTTAATATCTGATAAGTTATTTAATATTTCTGAGTTTAGTAGTAAGGAAAAAGTAGTAATAGAGGTGGTATAAATAGTCTCTGAAAAAAAATTGCAGTGGTCTTTGGTCATGAAACACAGGAAAAGTGTAAAACTCTTGGTTTTGGCAACCTCAGTTTGTCTCTTTTGAAGAGACTAAAATTCTGTAATGCTTAAAATCCAACCAAAGATAAAACCAATAAACTGAAACCAACCATGACTCTGAGAGGCTTTTAGAGAGTCAGATTATGAGCCCAGTCCAATCTCTGAGCCAACAGTGCCTTTTTCTCTTTCTGCTAATTGGGGCAGTAATAGGATTTGTGTGTGTCTGAGGTGAAAACTGATACTTCAGCAACTTACAGTTTCACTCCAAGTGTTGTTTTAAGGCTTTCCTTTGGATAATCCTTAGAGTCTGACTGTAGCTCTGAAGACAGATTTACTGGCTTATAATTCATTTCTTGCTTTTTCATCCATGTAACCAGTGTCACCCAAAGGTAAAAACTGAGATCAAAAGTAGAGGTGATTAAGTTTTGCAATCTGATACCAAGTCCCTTATTGAGATTACCTCCGTTTACTTCCTCCCAAGGTTATATATTTGTGTTGGCAGTATCAGTGCCCTTTAGAGGTCTACTGTAAGCTCTCTGATGCCCTTATTTAAAATTTAATGTACCATCCACCCAGCCCCCTACCATTCTTTACAAATCCACAAAACTCTGCTCCAAAAAAAATATGAATTGTTCTAATCAAACTATGAAGTGTTACTTGACATCTTACTGTCCTTGAACATTCAATCCACTGAGCAGTGGTTGTATTTTTTTGCTGAATCTTTATGTCCAACTGGGTAGCATTAACCTTCTTCCACTTTGCTAATCTGAAATAAGCCTGAAATAAGTAATTTTTTCAAAGTATGTAAGTATCGAGCTATCCTACGATATGTTGTAGAGACAGGAGGACACCTATGAGTCTTTCTAACTTTGGACGGCCCAAGGCCCTTTAATCGTTACTGTTCATTATCTGAGTGGGTATAAAAGGCTGAGCCAGATCAGGGCCTAAATGCTTTGTCATGAAAGGAAAGTTGATAGGAATTCTGGTTCCTCTAAAATAGAGCAATAAGGAATAATGACCTAGTTGTAGAAAGGTCTGAATTTACTTGCTAGAATTAGTGGCTTTTGAAGTTGAAATATATGAAACTTCCTGTAGTTGGGTTACATTTTATGAAAAGTGACAGGTTTTCAGATCAGCAGAGGGCCACACCAGCAAAAAATGCTGGAGGATCGCCGTGCCCTTCCTTTTGGCCTTGGCATTAGCCAGAGGAGGTATGCTCTTCTTCACTCCACAGAAACTACAGTTTAGTCTAGTTAAGGGCTTGCTTGCTTAATGCAACATGTAGATAGATATTCTATAGCTAATTTTCGTGCCAGTGCCAACACTGTTACCGTGATTTCTATGTTGTATATTTTTAAGACAGTGGAGAAAAGTGGTTATACCTATTATAAAAAGGAAAGGAGGTGAACAACCTATTTAACTTGAATCCTATTTGTAAGGCTAAAGAATGCTGACATGTGCTGTCAGCAGGTATGAGACATCATGACTAAAAGACGGAAGGAGAAATAACTGTAGAGCAATAGGATTAAAGGAGGCGGATGGGATGGTATGGGTGCCTGCAGTAACTTTAATGGAGAGGAAGAAAGAAATAAGATAATTCTGTAGGGTGCGTACCCATGAGGAGTTATTTTAGTTGCTACAGTTAGTTTAGTTTGAACTCAAACTTGTGTTTGCTTAGAAAAGTATGGAATTAAAAATTGTAATTTTTCTGATTATTACTAATGTAATTTAGCAAATTAGTGCTTTTAATTATTGGGATTGCCTTTTTAAGATACTGATTATACAGTGTTTATTGAATTACTACTTTAGATCTTATTGGTAATCAAAACTAAAGAAGTCTTTACATAGGTATTAATTGTATAAAACTTCCTTCCTGAAATATTTCTGTTGAACCCAAATGAAATATAAGAGAAAAAAATAGAAATGAATTTATTCATAAAAAATCAAGAATATATAACAGACAACGGCTTGCACTTCTGTTAAGGTTTAGTGTGAGGTCACAGGTCAAGGTACTAATAAGAGTGTTTGGGATGTCTGCTGCCATGAAACAAAATGGAAACTTGATTGATAGCTAGAGGGTTGAAGGGAGAGAGTGTGGTGGAGAAAGCAAAGGTCATGGAGCCATTTCCCTTCTCTGCATGTATAACAATCAACTCTCTCCAAAACAAAATTTAGATGATATTGATCAACATGGCATATGTTGTGCACATTTCTATGAGTGTTGTGAAATGTCATTGTACATGAACTTGTAATAAATGTTTTAGTAATTTGAAAGCTGAAATGAAATAGGCTACAAAAAATTGTGATCGTTTTGATGCCAAATTTAAAGTCATTACAGAATCCTTTGTTTACTCATATGATCATATATGTACAGGTTGGTTCTTGGCAAGATGTTAAATTTTATTTTAAAAACCAATTTGGACAAAGTTGTATAAGAAATACATCTCTTATTTGTTTTTTTACTTTGTAATTTTGTTGTTTTTAATTCTCTTTAAAAATAGGTCTGGTTTGCATGAAGTCTAGTAGTTCAGTTGTGGAGTTGGTTATGCTGCTGTGTTCTCAGGTGAGTGACAAGAATAAATGTTTGATTAAAAGTAAATTCTTAAATTCATTTTGAAAGGAAGTTAAAATATTTCATTGGAAATTTTTGCTATAACGGAGTTTTGAGTTTGCAGTTTTAATATAATTTTATTAGTACTGCAGAAGGATTACATTTTATGTTTGGCACTAGCAGATAATTTTGGAGTGCTGAGAGAAATCAGATAGATGAATGAGAAACAGAGGTTTTTAAAGTCACATTTAACAATGTCCAGATCAGATGATCTTGAGATGGGTGAATTTCTTTGCTTCGTGTATTAAGGTTATAGAAACAGATTTATTTCTATACCTTGTGGAGTGCCACTTGGACTTCCCCTGGGAATAATGGGTTTACTTCCCTTTTGTGCAGAGGTTATAAAATGAGTGATAAATAATTTTGAATTCTTGTCATTGCTAATTATTTTTGACATGCACAGTAGATTTGGGAAAACATCAACAAAAATATGGCAGCCATCGTAATAAGATGCAGTAAATAAATTCCCAAAAGCAGGGTTAGTTTCAGTGTTCAGAAACCTTATACCTCATGTGGTAAACTTTAATGGTTTTTTAAAAACGTACAAAAAATGATCCTGTATCCTTTGATATTTTCTTTTCTGTTTTGCAGTTAAACAGATGAATGTTTTTATTGAGAGTTTTCTTTGTAGTCTTTTAGAAATGATATCTCGCTGGTAGTAAATTCCCCTACTTAAAACTTTAAAATAGCCTTTTTTAATAGGAAGGATATTGGTGTAGAGGTCAAGGGTTCTGACCCATTTCAAAACCTTTGACCTTCATTTACAACTCTTATGGTTTACTTGCCTGACGAATAAGGATAATGCAGAATTAATGTTTCTTTGCATCGATTTATTCATTTTAGTGCCTATATTGCCAAATTTATTTAGACTGTGCTGATGGACATTTCATGAATACAAATTAAAGAATCATAGAAGGTGTGAAAAATCAATAGTACGCATTGTCAATAAAATGCAGTAAGAACAATTACTTCTAGAGATTACACCTAATGGATTTTTATAATGAACTTGTGAAGAGTAGTTATGTTTGTAGTGGGCTTATTATTCTTAGATTTAGTGAGAATCATGTTTTTATAATTTAATTATCTCCCCTAGAAAACTCCATTTCTTTAAAAGCTGACTGGATAAAATTTCTCATTAAATAATTTGATTTGAAATAATTGCTTGTTTATTTCTTGGATGGAAGTTACCATATGCCATTCTTATACTGACATGAAATTACACTTTACTTTAAGAGACATTTGTTTACAATTTTATGTGTTTCTTCACAGAAGTATGAATTTGTTGTTTATAATTATGTAATAGTCCCATAGGTGAATTTCTATAATGAAGTTTCACTTTCTGGTTTAGAAGAATTGAATATTTTCTTGATAGATGAAAGCTATTAGTATATTATACAGTTGAATGTTAGAAGCTGGAAAGATAACGACACATTTTAATAGACCTATTTGTCATGTATGTCACAGTGCTGTTTAATACTATTCCAATCAAATGGGATATGAAGATCACTTGATAGAGTAAGTTGCAGAAGTCAGATATTCTCAAGGTTTTGTCTGAATAAAGTACATTACTGGTTTATTTTAAGTTCTTAACATTTTTTATGGGTTCTTCAAAAGTTCCATGGCGTCTCTATAAGATGTAGCACAGTGTGAAAAATGATGTGAAAAATGAAGCCAGAATTAGCTCCAGATGTATACAGATTGTTCTGGGGTGATAATTACATTTTTCACTTTGAATTTTCCTAATTCAAAGAGGTCACATTGGCAATCACAAAAGTGATTTATTTTGTTAAGAAGTGAACTGTCTTTTTCTACATGAAAGCTTAAGGGATATGAAATTGAATTTGAAGTCGACATTTTGCAGATACTGGGTGGGGATGGCTTGAGTTTGATTGATAATTTTTTTTACCCTGAGATAGGGTGGGAAGTGAAAAGCTAGCATCTTGCTAAAATTTTAATTAATTTTTTAAGAGGAGATGGAGAGGATTGAGTGCCAAAGATCGAAAGATCAGGTCAGAAACTCCTTTTTAATCACATAAATAATGGGATATGCTTATGAACTTAACATCTGCAAATTTGATTTAAAACTTTACAAATTAGTTGATGTTAATTTCATGACAATCAGCCATGTTCTGATTATTTTTTTTGAATCCGTTCAAAACTTATTTTCTTTTTGCATTCTTTTTAACAAGGTATTTCAATTTGCCACATTTTATTAGAAAAGAGTTTATAGAGCCTAAACTTAAGAAATGAGGAAATGATCACTTTGAGTTTGCTGTCATTAAGACCAAACAGATCACTATATATTTCGTTAAAGCTTCCATTAGGACTGTTTTTCAATATCTACTTATTAATAGGTTGATTAGACACTTTCATATTTTATCCCATTTAAATTTTAACATTTTTAAGGCAAAATATTATTTAGGGTTGAAATCTTTTTTTTAAAATATTCAGCATACTGTTTTTAAGTAAAGTTATATACATACTTAAGTTTTTTAAATTAGGTTTATTCATATATTGAATCCCATGTAGAATAATTCAAGAACTATTTAAGCTCCAAAACCTGATTTAAGTCTTCTTTACGTGTTTTAGATAAGACTGTATAAATTCTTCAGGAAACTGTGTACACTCTGATGCACAGAAAAAAATTGAACAAGTTCTTAATTATATTTCAGATTCAGTTTTTCAGAAACATGTAACATTTATGCCCAATATTTTTTGTGTATGTGTATGAACCTTTAGAAATCAATGTGAATGTAAAGAAAATGTTAAGTAAATATTTCAAATAATGTTACTCCAGCATTGTGTAAAGTGTTTGTATCTTGCTCATTTGACATTAATATCATTTTTGAAAGAATTGACATTGCATTCAAGGCCACTTTATAAAAGCGTTGTGTTGCTCATCCTAATTCAGTCTGACATACATTCCAATAACACTACCTCCCTTCTTGGGTTTAAAGCTAAATTTATGACTGTGCATTGTGAAGTGCATCATTTAAAAATGGTTTCAACCCAAAACATCTAATAAATAAATAATGTGTATGGCTACTCAGTAGTAGACTTTCTAGACTAGAAATCATTCCATCGGATACTCAACAGTCCACTATCGGAGAGGGCTGTCAGATAAATCTTACGGTAGCTGCATTCATGTCCTGTAAATCACATATTATTGTCTGAGTCTTCTGCCAGGTCATCTATTCTTTTCCCATTTATCAGAAATGCATAGAGTACATAGAAAAACTAGAAGCACTATGTATTTTGGCCTGGCATCCCATCTGAGTAGTTAATTAGCAGCAAAAGTTAATTTAAAACATAGTGTTAGTCTGATTTTTCTTTAATAAATTTTTCATCAGCATATGCAGATTGTTGATATTTGGGGAAATATTTCCTTCACATGAAGGTAATGATAAAAAGGTTTGGTCATTTTTGATTCATTTCTTTCTATGTCTCTAAATTATCAATTTTAAAATGATAATATTCATAGAACCAGTTACCACCATTCATAAGATTCTTTAATGTCAGTTTTATGTTTGAATTATTGCCATTTGAATTTTTTCCTGAATCTTTGTAGTAAATTGTTCTTCTCTTTCATCACTCACCTATAATTTCTCTTTTAATTCTAATTTTCTTCTTTTTTTTTGGAGTTTAATCCTTCTAAATACGTAACATTAATGATACTGCTCCCGGCTTTTTAATTTAAGGACTTTCACTTTTTATAGTTTTGATGAGTATTTTGAGTAGATAATTTAAAAAAACCCAACAAGGCAGGGGAAAAGCAAACCCAGCTGTACAACATGGCGCAGCGGTATCTCATTATTAGGCTTCTTTTCCTGTTTGGACCTCACTTCTTATCACTTTGCTTTTGTATCTGTCCTCAAGGTAGGCTGAACTATTCAAAGTTACCCAAATGTGCCGTCATAATTTTGTGTCTTGGCATGTTTTTTCTTTTCCTAAAATTTCCCTTTTTCAAATTTGATGACTCTTAATTGTCGGCTTCTTCTAATGACTCAGTGCTCAACTTAAGTATCCTCTTCTCAGACTATCGTATCTATACTTGGTATCTTTTTGCATGTCTCCATCTGAGCACTCATCATAGAATGTACCAGAAATTTTAAGTATATTTGTCTAACTACTTTGTTTATTGCCAATTTCCTTCTCTGTGCTCTAGGGCCTACGAAAGTAACAACTGTTTGTGATTTGTATAGCTAGTACATGAGGGATACTGTGGATGTTCCTAATACCCAGCACAGTCCCTGGCACGTGGTGGCTGTTCGGTGAATATTTATGGAATAAATAAATAATTCAGCTCCCACTAAAATTACAGCCTTTTCGGGAAAGGTTTCTTTCACTCCTCTCTTTCCCACAACTCTAAGCCTGAGTTAGGTATACATTCAGAGCACTCACTGACCTATCTTATAGTAATTTTATTCTTTATTTAAATTGCTTATGATTTTTATTTCTCTTTTATTAGACTCTAAGTTCCTTCAAGGCAAGCACTGTTTTGTTTTCTGTTGTATCTCCAACATTCAGCATAATTATTATTCAACCACATATTTATAAAACAGCATAATTAATAAATGAATGGTAACATTGGTCATAAATCATCATGTTTGGGCTTTTACGTTTTAGTTTTTTTTTTCATTATGAAATACCCTCATGGTTTTGTGTATTATTAAGTTTATATTAAGTGTTTGTTTTCATTGAGTCAGCTATTTTGTCACTACCAAATATTGTAGTCATGTTCATTTATATAAAAGGTGTTACTTTTTTCATTTTCTTTTGGCTTAATTAGATTTACCTCTTTTAAGAAAATCAACTTTATTGGTAATATTTATTTTTGATTAGTAGACAGTATATATGCATGCATTTTAAGTATACAGTTTAGTGAAGTTTGACATATACACAAACATATCAATCCAGAAAGTTCCCTGTGCCTCTGTAGTTAAATCCCTCCCCTTATCACCTCAAGTGGCCACTGACTTGATTTCTGTTACTGTGCATGCATTTTGCTTATTGCAGAACTTAATATAAATGGAGATTTACTTCTTTGAATCGTGGTGCTTAGCTTCTCAGAGTGTGCTGTATTTATTTAGTGTGCACATTAACATTTTAAACTGAAACTCACTAGTAGTAAGAAAATTGTATGGTTTTAAAAAGAAATAGTAAAACAAAGGATTATCTTTTTGCCAACCACAAAATAGGAATTTTGAGTATAAGTTGGTTATTGGAAATATGTCTTAACTTCCTTATACGTTATAAGGAAATCTTATGCTATAAGAAAATCTTATGCTACAGAGCTTTTATACAGTAGTATTGTGAGGCCATTAACTATCGGTTTAGAAGTCTTTTTTTCCCCACTGTCTCACAGGCTCAGTTCAAATGCTGTCTCTTCTACAGAGCTTTGTGTCAATTTATCTGCCCTGAGTCCACCTCTCTATGCCTGCTGGTGATATTTCTTTTTTTATTTAGCAGACGTGTACCATATGCTTTTAAGGCAAGCCTCTCCTTTTAATCTAGTGGAAGAGACAAATGGTTGCATAGAATTTTATAAGGACTTCAAGAGAAACAGAAGCAAATTATAGGGACAGGGAGTGGAGTTAGGGATGGAGCACAAAAACTGTTTATCAATCCCTATTTAATCTAATTCTGATTTTATTTTGTTCATTAGGAGATCATTTCAGGCTCTTTTGCCTTTCAATCAAAAATCTTTTTCTGAGTTCCATCTGTATTTCTGTAATTTTGTTGGGATCAATTGATACTAAATTTCTTAAAGCGTTTCCTCTGCTCTTTCCTATATATATAATTTTCCTTGGTTGGATTTGTGGTAGCCAGGTACTTGTTTGATTACTTCTCACTATCCAGAATTGCCAGTATAACATATCCGAGTGTGTGTACTGTGTGATGGTAATGGATGTTCTATGAAAAAAGCTAGTAAATACATACGTGTATGTGTGTAAAGTATGTATATAATAAAGTGTATTGTTGAATCTGTTATGGGCATAATATTAGCATATTTGATCACAAAATCCTTTTTATGGATAATTTTTATAAAATATGATTTAGGAACAGCTGCTACTGCATCAGAGTTGAGACTGAATAATGCAGGAAATGCCTCTTTTTTAATGTATTCTGCTTCTGGTTTTCTCTGTTTCTCAAATCATAGTAATTACAGGATATCATTAGATATATAAAAGTATGGCTGTTCTCTTCATTAAACACTGATGATTTATATTTCATTCAGAAGAAATTACATAAGTCACTTGTTCTCTCTCCTTTGTAGGTAATTTGGACTTCACTCTTAATTGACATGTTGTTTCTGAAGGAATAGATCTTTAGAACTGCTTATAGTAAGAGTTGATATTCTTTCTAGAACAACTTTAGTTTAACCAGGAATGTGTGTGTATACATTAAATGTATATACACAAGTTTATATGTTTTTACAGTATTTATGTAAACTAATCTGAAGTTTAAGGATAAACTCAAATATTTTGATATCAGTTGATTATACAGCTATTTCCTTTATTGACTGAGTGAATCACACTGTATTATTAGTAAATACTGTAATAATTTATGCTTTGTAATCATGTTTAAGTATGTAGCATAGAGTCTAGAAACCAAGGTCAGGATATATTTTATATTAATGGGATATTACATATATTATTATTGACCCATTTATAGCATTGAACTTTGCTATGCACTTAAAGAGGTCCAGAAAGTCCAAAGAAAATGAAATTAAACTGTTTATGAATGTCATATGATACCATGTCTAATGAAATAAATTTTAATATTTGTCAAATAAATGAACCAAATTATAGCAGTAAAATTTTTATAATTTTCAGTAGAATAAAATTTAACAATGGTTTACAGTTACACAGCTAAATCATTCAGTGGCTGGTGCTCTTCATAGGTCATCCATTTATCCATCCAAACGACCAGGATTTGAGGTAGCTTGCAATCATGACCTAGATATAACAAAAACAGAGAGTCATTATTTAAGAGGTTAATAAGTCTAGGGGGTTTTCACTGAGATCTGTAGTGATTCTTTTTTTTTTTTTTAATACAGTTTGTGTATAAAGCAATTCCTAGAGATCGTAAACAAAATGTTGGTGATCCTTAGCCTTGAGAAGTGAGTAGAGAATAGGATGCTGATAGTTCAGATTCATCCGGGTATATTTAGAAACATTCATTAAATTAATAGATAGAAGGGGAATTTGTTCTTCTTCTGATATGATTTGAAGAACTCAGTCTTTGCCATGTACAGATATTTTTGGTATGAGAACGTATCAAAATTTTACGGGGCATATATTATATAATATGAATTTAATATGTTTCTCACTTATACTGTAAATTATCCCAAACCCTATTAACTCTTACTCATCTTTAGTTCTTAGCTTAGATGCCCCCAACACTGGATTATGAGTTTTGAATATATGAATTTAGTGAACTCTATCTTACAGTTAAATTTATGGACATAAGTGCTAGAGAGGAATTAAATTTGTAGACATAAGAGCTATTTTTGTACTTACCATGCCGTATTACAATTTTTGTTTCTTTTATTAGATTTTAAACTTCTTGAGGTCAGGAAAATATTTCTTAGTGTCCATTTTGTCTGCACTGCTTATTAGTATCAAAATTGTAATAAAATAAGCATTTAATAGGGATTTGTTGAATAAATTAATATATTTACCTCATTTTGGTAAATTTCTGTTTGAAATTAACCCTTGAGGTTTTGATTCATTAAAATGTATTTATCACTGGACTAGAATTTGACACAACACTGTAAAATGATTATAAATCAATAAAAAATGTTAAAAAAAAGTATTTATTTTTGTTAAGGAATAGACACCAATTTATTTAATACTTTACTTTCTCCTATTCAGTTTTATCTTACTCTGAAAGGTAATTTAGCTGTAAAATACAGGCTTCAAATCCTAATTCTGAACTCTAACCGTATTTTAAAGTAAGAAAGGGACACATATAATCCCTTTCGCTGGCTCAGCTTTGGATCTCAAAAGGACCGGTTAAAAAAATCACAAAACAGGGTAAGTAGGTAGCGGGGATACATGCTACAACTCAGTGGTAGAGTATATTCTTAGCATACATGGGTTCCTGGGTTCAATCCCCAGTCCCTCCATTAAACAAACAAACAAATCCTAGTGACCCTGCCCCGCAAAGAGTCACAAATGGACCTGTTAAAATAGTCTCAACTGATGACCTCTTATGAAGGAATCATTTTGTGCGTGAAGATTTTTCTTTCTGTAGAATTATTTCTATCACCCTTAAGCCACTAGCTTAAGAGAGCCCAAGATTCATTTTGGGCATTACAGCCTCTGCTAACAAAGAGAGTATGACAAATGTTGAATGCCTGGCTTTTAAAAATGATGTGTTTATTAAATGTGATAATACCTTGTTGTATGTCAAGGTTTCATAAAAGAAACATTTATATCTGAGTAGGAAGATTGCTAAAATGTACTTGCATGGCATCAAATTTGCGAAGTGTATTAAGTGTTTGATATGATGTAAATAATCATTCCATTTTCTTTGTAACCATCCTTACTTTTTCCAATGTAAAGAAGACCTTAGGGGCAATTGGATTCTTTAAGACCAGTTTATACGGAGCATGGTCCAACTAGGATCAGTATAATTTAATATTTCAACCTTTTTCATGATGTTATCCCTCCTTTTATTTTGTTTTGGATGTGTTTACTCTTCATCCTTAGAATGTATTTATAGAAAATTAGTGAATGTAGATTGATTGTCTCTGAGCTGTGTTATTGTCAGTGCTTATGACCTTTTGAATGTGAATAGATGAAAATCAATATGGTAATGATTAATATTAGGATCAAAAAATAGGCTTCCATTACCCTCACCTAGTTTTGTCTTAGAGCTGCTCTGAATGCTTATTCTTACAATGCGCAAAGGCTGTGAGCAGAGGTGTTCTTTATTGAAATGCTCAGAATGAATGTAGTTTTGTGTGCAAGGAAATAGTTGACTTTATGAGAAGGAACTAGAGACCTTTGAAGCATGATTGGAAATCTGTGAGAGTTGGAGAGGGTAGTTTAAGATTCTAGCTGTATTAACTGATCATGAAAAATCTTCAATACACTAACAGTTGTCAAGTATCTGAAAACAGCTTAGTAACTGTATTTGATGCTAATATGGTAAAAAAAAATTTATGGTTTTACTTGATTGAAATTTTAGTAGCATAACTTGCTTTTATAAGGTGGAATGATTTGTCTTTAAACAACAGCAAAAACGTTAAAAACAAAATACGTCAGACTAAAATATTCCATTTTACTTTAAAAAATAAAATATTTAGTTGATGGATTAGTGGACATTAATTGATGTTTATTTGAATCTGGATTCAAACCTTTCCAATGTTAAAGTGCTTTGTAACCAAAGAGAAGCATAATTTAGCTTTAGATGCAGGATTTATTCTGAAATGCAGGCATCCTGTTGATTCACTCGCACACTAGGACTTAGAAGACACAACCTTTTAAGGTAAATTTTGTGGAACTTGCAGTACACCCTGTGGCTTGGCAGTCTAGTCAGAAGGATGATACCATGCTGACTATATAACTCGATCTTTGAACGTTATTCTCAAGGGTGGTAAATGCAAAACAAAGTAATATCAACTGGCACTTAATTCTGCAAGTTCCCTGCTGATTGGGGTATTCAGTGAAATGGAACTCTTCCTGACAGGAAGTCAGCCTATGAGTATGGAGACATCTGAAAATAAAGTGTGCTTTAATTTGGCACCCTGCCGTTTTACAACTGGTCTTTTAAATTTGGGATTAAGCAGAATGTTAGAAAACAGGAGGAATACATGAATGGAAATATTCTAAGCATAATACTTTCCTTTTGTTTTAATATAATTATGATTGCAGCTTGGTTTCTGTTTCTCAGCTTTTATTGCTTGGTTTTGCATAGTCCTCATGTTTTTTTTTATTACCTCAAACTAATCTACTAGTTAAAGTATTACAGAAAGGCTAGATTTAAAGTGTAAAGCTTGAGATTGTCTTTGTTTTAATACCAAACTCTGATAACTTTGTGAAGCCTCAGCTATATTACCATACCATATATTCTTTCATAAGGTATATAGTTTAATTGGTTTTAGTCAAAATTTTTAAGATCTAGATTTAAGTTTTGCTGTTTGAAGTGTTTATACCGTTTGCCTTAGTTGACTCTGAGGTAAAATATTAGTTCTTTAGGACCCTGATACATACTATTGGAATATAATAGCATGGTTTAGGAAGTGACAGTTATTATATATTAGTAGTTGTCGATATTGTCCATCTGTTGTGTACTTTTTAGTCATGCAGCTATTTTTAGTCATGATGCTGTTTTATAATATGAACTTCCAGTAGCATGTATGCAATTTTAGCAAAATCTAAAGTTTGAACGTTGATTTAGGCCTGAATGAAGTAAGAATCAGAACCCTGAAGGCTATTTGTTTTTCTAGTAGTTAGTTCCTCGGTTGCTGGAGGTGGACTTTGTAGAGGTGGCTATTGTCTCCATTATGGGTGACAAAAGGAGAGAGGAAAAAGATGATTTGAAAAGATGATCATAGAAAGAGATGGAGGCCAGGAAAATGCTGTGATGATAGATTTTTAATTTTAATAAATGTTTTTCCCTCTACCACTTACTAACTCTGTAACCTTGAGCAAATTACTTGCTTGAGACTCAGTTTATTGAGTGAAATGGGTGTAATAAAGATTATATTAGATAATATATGTTAAAGTACGTAGAATAGTCCATAAAGCAAAGTAGGTTGTAAATTAAAGTTATTAGATTCTGAATCTGTGTTTTTAACAGCACACAGTATCGTCTCTCTTTATTCAGTATTTTCAGTGCCTCTTGTTTTCTTTTCATGAAATTAGATTTTTCAGATCTTTGCCTTATAAATTTAGTTCACCATTATTTTCTGCAGTGTCTCTTTCAGTATTTTCTATTCTTTCTGTGATTATATGCCCACTCTAGTCCATTTTCATCTCAATTCCTAGAATATTAGAGCTAGGAGAGACCTCATAGACTTGTAGTTTTGGGCTTTTTTTCATGTAGACAAGGTTAATGTGTAACCTTCCTATTTTCCATAGGCTCCCGATGGTGGTCGCAGTGTTTCTTGTGCTGGCCATAGGGATAGCTTCTTTTGAGTGTCAATAAAGTTTACCTGAATACAAGTGAGGTTGATGTCATTTTAGCAATTACTACTCTAATGATTTTCTTAAAGATCTCTTTTGTATATTTTAGTGCTTTTATTTATACAACATTACTTTCAACACCTGTGTTACCATATTTGAGAAATACTTTTGTAACAGTTAACCTAGGTCACTGATGGCCAACTTTTTTTTTTTTTTCCTGGCGAAATGTATCATCATTAACAGTTGCTCATTATGATGATTCTCAACTGGGGACCTCTCAGAATGGGGGAGACATGCAGGGACAATTAAGGAGGTATCATTTGGAAAACGTCTCTGTAAAGAATCACAAATTGTGACGAAGCTTATTCTTGGTTTGGAGAAGTGACCTTTTTCCTTTCTGTCAGTTTTACCTCTTCTAGTATGTACTAACAAATTTACTTTCCTAGGAGTGTCTTTATAGTTCCTTTCCAAGAGAAGCTGTAGTTTTCTGTCTTATCAGATTCAAACTCTGCTGCCTTATTTCCAAGGTCTCTAATATTATTTTATGTTAGTTTATTCTTATGTCTCTGCTGCCTTGTAAGTAGTATTGAGATACTTGATATATGTGTGATGCACATCATGCCATTTTCTGGGTAATTTACCAGAAAAACTTAACTGCCTAACCCTGAACCTGTTCTTACATCCTTCTGACAGCTTCCTTTCCACAAGGTGCTTTTACACATAGTGAGTATGGTGATGCATGCCAGTGTCCTAAATACTGGATGCAGTGCGTCTTTTTGATAGTAATTATGTATTTTTGAAAATTCTTTATTGGAAGCTCCAGTTTTCATTAGACATTCAGTTAAAACAGCAGTATTGTCTTGTTAGGTCTGTTGGCTTGTCAGGTTATTCTTGTTATCAGATATAATTGGGAGTAAACTTAATTCTGGTTTCTTACTGTTCTTTTTACAGAGGGGAAATGACCTATTCCTTTACCTAAGAAAGCTTGTAGATTTGCTCAGTCTTTCAGAGATGTTCCTATTAAACCTATTCAAAAGATTCACTGTTGTTCTGTAGCACTAATTTGTAGTTTAGTTTGTGAGCATAGGATTCTATTTTCTACTGCTGTAAGTTAAGAAAAAAGGAGGTTGGTCATTGGCAGTGAGAAAGTAAAATAACAGGGAAGAGTTTTTTTTTTTTAACAAAGACGCTTTCTGTTTCTTGTCAGTCTCTTAACCACGTCTAGACTGCTGCCCAATTTGGACACTTGGCTGTTCTGTCATTGCTTTTCTGCTAATTATCAGGAATTGTTCTTTCGATATCTGCTTGTTACTTGTATCTCAACTGCCCATATTTGGGTTTCTTATAATCTGATAGGCTTTATACCTAGCAAATTAAGCTGAATTTCTGGAACTGAAAACAAAACCAGTCACAAATCAATCATTATTATTAGAACCAACGCTTGGAACACAAGTTGTTAAAAATTTTTCCAGCTCTTGCCACAATACAGTAATTTTTTAAAAATGTTTTTATTTCTTTTGAATCTTTTGAATTTTGTTGAACTTGTTAGTGAAGTTCAGTTTTTTTCCACTTGCCCTTTCTGTTCTTTTAATTTTGTTATTCTAGTGTGATGGACTGAAAAATGGCCCCCCCCCAAAAGATATCTATTTCAAATCTCTGGAATCTTTGAGAGTTCCTTATTTGGAAAAGGGGTGTTTGCGTGATTCTGTTAAGGATTTTGAGAGGAGGGGATACTACTGAATTATCTGAATGGGCCCACAGTGCTGTATCCTTATAAATAGAGAGACTCAGAGGGAGATTAGACTTAGGCACCCAGAGGAGGAGGCAGTGTGTTGGTGGAGCAGAGAGCCAAGGATTGCCGACAGCCACTAGAAACTTGGAAGAGGTAAGGAGCAGATTGTCCCCCAGAGCCTCCAGGAGGAGAGCAGCTTTGCTGACACGTTGGTTTTGGCTCTGTGTCACTCATTTTGAACTACTGGCCTCCAGAACTGTGAGAGAACAGGCTTCTAGTATTTTAAGCCACCAAGTTTGTGATGAGTTGTTGCAGCAGCCACAGAAAACTAATCTGTCTAGTGAGTGTTCTTAGTGCAGTGCTCCTCCCTCTTTTACCTAACAGTGTTAAATTAGGGGTTCTTTAACAAACATGTGAATGTTTATTATATGGAATGGTGAATCAGGTACTGTTGAGAACGTAAAGAGATAGGGACCATTAATAGTCGAGGAAAATTCCAGTTTGTGAATTATTTACCCAGAAAAAAAGGCAAAATAAACTCATATTGCATGCATTTCTAATGGAGATGAAATTGATATGAATAAAATACTCCCAGATAAATGTACTGTTGATTATTTGTTTTATCAGTTCTGATTTATTTGTGCAGCAAAACCAGGTTATCACGTATTTCATATCACTATTTTAGTTATGTTGTAGGTCAAAATGACCTACATGTTGATGTTTATTCATAACATGTTTTATGACTTTTGCATTAAGCTTTAAGTTTATATCATCTAATATCTCATTAGGTGCATTGATAAATATTTGACAGAGGCATGGGATCATTCTGGACTGAAAGGTCTTATTCCTCCTCACCGGGAAAGTCATTAAGCATACTGTGATTGGTTTTAGATTGACAACTATAACGTGTTACTGTAGCATGCAGTGTATGTGTCTTAGATAGTACACTTTCAAATCAGGACCAAAGCTCTATTGGTAGATACAGTATGAGGTTAGGAACATTTTGATTCTGAAGATACCATCATTTCATAGCCTAAACATTCTTTATTTTGTCCTGGTGAATGCTATTTCACTGCTACTTTTTTTTTTTTCATGCAAAACTGTGAATACTAAAATCAGGTCTCACTTTATATTAACACTAACAATGTACTCAGTGAGTACAGAGTATCAGTTTACAGTGGTCACTGTTCAGAGTGGGAGACTCCAAATGGTTAAACAGCAGGAGAGTTTTCTGCTTTTAGTTAAAAACTGCTGTTTTCTATATGCCTTATTTACTGCATGTTTAATTCTTAATGTTGTGTGCTGTGGGATTGGGCATGCGAAAGTCAGCAGAAAGAGTTCTGGTTTTTACATCTAGAGCTATTACTTGCTGTACAATAATAAAGGCACTATTTTATTGGGTTACTTGTAATTAACTTCAGCACTAGGCATTCATATAAATCATTTGTAATCTGTTTTCTTTAGATTTTTATTCTTTTAAACTGGTTTAATGTACTTGCTTTCTGTTATCTTTTTACATATGGATTGAGGTTGTAATTGCTTTTTGGAATTAGGCTGTCAGAAACCAACATATATGTGAATTCAAGAAATGATTGAGGCAAACTAATGAATTTTATGTAACATTTTATAGAGATTTGGTACTGAAATATTCTGTAGTATTGTTTTGTTGCAAAATTTAGTAAATATTCTCTCAAGTTAAAGTGTCTACACATTCAAAATTTAAAATGGCAACAATTAATTAGAAAACTATTATGTTTTTCAAAATCTTGAGACAACAAAGACATGAAATTTCTTTGAACTCTTGTTTGTCAATTTATTGACATTTTTCTTTAACTTTGAACATTTGAATCTTCATACATTTTCCATAATATTACCCAATAAATGCCATTTCGTAGATTAGCTAGTATCTAATTTATATTATTTTGTGCTTATAAGTTTTTTATGATTATTGGTGTAAAACAGAATAGAAGTGAAATAGATGCAATCCTCTTGAGTAAAAAAAAAGCATCTAAAAAGAAACACATATGTACGTCTGGCTGAATTTAACAGTGTAATTCAAAACAAAATATTATAACATAGAACTTTGTCTCTAAAAATACCTTCATTTTATAAATGTTTACAGTGATCTGTAGAAAGAATTTAGAGGTATAAGATAATTTTATTCTTTCCCAGGACACAAAAAGGTTGACTTGATGATTCGTAGAAAAAAGGTATGTTAGGTGTATTGAGGTGGGGGTTGGGAGGCATGAAGAAAGCTGAAGAAAGCTGTTTGTGTCCATGTCCTGAAAGTAGTGCTTTTAAAAACAATTCAGTTGTTAAATACTTTTTATTGTAGCTGAGTACGTAAGATGGTTTAAAAATCTTTTAAAAATAATTAGCTGTTTTATATAGTTTTAATGGAAGTCTTTCATGTTTCCTCTCCAGCAGTCTCTAATGAACACTCCTTGTAATTTCAGTGCAGGCTTTGAGATTCCCCAAAGACTTGACTTCAGACCTCAAAGGGCAGCAATTGCCATATGTCTGGAGAACTGAAGTTGCCAAACAGACTGACCATGTACTAATAGGACACATTTATATAGCTCCTGAATGTGAAGCCCTCATATAAGCTTAATGATGATCATCTGTTGAGAGCTTGTTGCTGGAAAGGGTTAGAGCAACTTTTGTCACCTTTATTGAAATCAAGCTTTTTTTTGATTGATCAGTGAAATATCTTGACTATATTGATGTCAGTTTGGAAGTAATTCGAAGGATTATTATTGGCTGGAGATTATGGTTTTCCTGAAAAGGTTTAAAAACAGATTTGTAAAGACATTTGCAGATATATTCATTTTAATGTATGCTTAAACACAACAGCAGGGGATTACTGTTTTTTGATTATTTACAAATAATTTATAACTATATATAATCACATAATTGCATGGTTATCTCAACTTTTTGAATTTTTAAATCCTTGCATTTTTTATTTTGTCAATCCTATAAATCTGTCAATATTCAGTTCCTTGTACATAGTAAATATTCATAAATATTTGTTAAATAAGCAGTTGTAAAATGGAACCATTTGCTAATCCAGCTTTAATAGAATTTTTCTTTTTTTCCTTTCTTTACTTTGTAGTTATCTGTGTACCTAATATATTTTATTTATAAACTGAGCCATAATATTTGTACAAACTAGATGTACAATTTCACAAAAATAATCGAAACCAAAACTTACCAAAAGGCAGTTTTTTTTTTTTGATATTTCATGTATTGGTTTGTTTCACCATCTAAAGAGACGGTGGAATAAAACCTGTTCTTTACTGTTATGCTGTATTCTTTCCCAGTATGTTGTTACTCAAGTTTGTGTTAGATATGCTGTTGAGAGAGTGCTGACACAAAGTGCAAACACTGTTGAAAAGTTCTTGATAGTTTACTTTGAGCACTTAAGATTACTATATCTTGCCAATGAACCAGTTTTCTCTAGTTTTGACCTTTAGTCCTGTGTTTAGTGTGGGTCTCAATTTTGAGCTCTCTTCATTTGAGCCCTCCTCTGTGGCCTCCTCCCTTGACTTCTAATAGTGTTCTGACATCTATTTCTGGGGGTAATTAGATCTATATCCAACCAATTTGATTTATTTGACAAAGGTGTAGATAACTATAATTACTTAAAATATTAATATTGATATTTCATTGAAGAGCATAAACTATTAAAATTTTAATTTTTTTATAAGGAAAATGAAATAATTTGGTATGAGTTTTTGTTAACATTCTTCATTCCTTTAAGTTAAGTTATGTTTGGATCCTTTGATTAATACTTACAAAAAAGTTGACTATATCATTGCCAATAGCAATGAAGTTAATTTTATTTGGCTGAATGTAAAATGCTTTACAAAAATAAAAATTCTTAATAGTTTATGATACATTTGCATTTTTGTAGTTTGAATATCATTACCTGTGAAACTTGAATGCTTGTTCTGTTATTTGGAAATATATCAGAATAATTTTGCATAAGTATCTATTATTCAGTTTAAAATGTTATGTGTATCTTTATTTTTACTTTCTATTCAGTTACTATTCTTCATTTAGAACATGTGATTTTTAATATAAATTTTATTTTTATCACCGAAAATATGTATATTATTTCAAAGATCTAAAAATAGTATAATACTTAAACTGAAAACAACAGCTCCTGCCTTAGCTCTTCTTCCCTCCCTTAATTCTTAGTTTCTGGAAGGAGCTGTGTTTAAATTTCTTAGTTGATGACTCTGCTACTTTCACATTTCTAAATGATATAATAGCCATTTCTCGATTTTTCTATTTTAGACATCATCTAATGTCTTCTGTGAAAGATGACCATTGGTTACTTACATTGCCCTCCCTTTCCATTTCACACTATTTTCCAGTACAATTACATCGTAGTACTTAGTTAAAACAATACTTAGCGTTTATTGTGACAGTGTAAATACCCATGCAGACCTACAAAAGGTACCATGCTTACCCAACCACCTTCCCCCCTCTTCCTCCCCTTTTCCTTCCTTCCTCTGTTCTCTCCTTTTTTTCCTTTCTTCCGCTTGTTTGTCTCTCTTCCTTTCATTCTTTATCCTGGAATTAATGATTTCCTACTTTTTTATTTATTTAAATTTCTGTGTACCCACCACAAATTTATTTCTAAAATTTCTATTGGAATCATCAAAATGTGAATACACTTGGTGTCTATTGGTGCAGTTGTTTTTCCTGGCGACAGAGTGCTTGGAGTTCTCTATTTCCCTGTTTCAAACTGGCTTGGTTACTTAGCAGGTTTGTAGAAAGCTGTCACCTAGAGGCTTCTTTTTATCATCAATCTAGAATTTCCCTCTTCTTCCTCTTATGTTGTAATGTCTGTTTCTTGTGACCCACAGTGGCCTTCTTTTTTGAAAGATACACTGATTCAGCATTTATTGATCGTTTATTCTGTATGTGCTCATCACTGTCCTAGCACTGGAATATAGGAGAGAATAAAACAAAGGGAAAAGCAAAAAAGAAATCTAAATGGTAGTAAGTACAAGTTAAAACAGAACAGGGATGGAGGATGATAGTGGGGCCTCAGTATTAATTTTGATGAGGCACGTTCTTTGTAATTTCTTAAGAATGCACGACAGTAGGAAAAAAAAGCTCTAAAAAAGAGCTTGCTTGTATGAAAATGTCTTTTTTTGTTTTTAACCTTTGTATGTGATTGATGGCTTGTTGGGATATTAGGATTAAAAGCCTTTCCCATCCTTTGCCCCCAAGAAGCTTTTAATATTTTTATTTTAAAATTTGTTTGTTGTTTGTGTTACTGGATTGTGCCTTGGTATGGGTAGATCTTTTAAAATTCATTGTCTGTTATTTTGTGTAAACTTTCTTCACTCTGAGAAAGTATGTACTTGCGTTCAGAGAAATTTACTTGAATTATATCTTTGCGAATTACTTTCTCAATTTTTTCTCATTTCTGTTTCTAGAACTCCTCTTAGTTAGTTGTTGGACTATCTGGATTAATTTTCTAACTTTCATATCCATACTCATCATTTCCTTTATTTTATCTTTTAATTTACTCTCTTGAGATGCTTGTTCAATATCTTCAATACTTCTTTCAAAATTTTTGTTTGATATTATACTTTTCATTTTTAAGAGCATTTTCTAGTTTTCTGAGGTTTTCTGAGCAGATAAGGGAAGAGGCGAGCTCATTTTGTATCGATTTGATTGGGCCATGGAGTGTCCAGATATTTGGTCAAACAGTAGGTATTTCTGAATGATACTGGCTGAGTAGAGCAGACTGCCTTTCCTGATGTGAGTGGGCCTCATCCAATCAGTTGAAGGCCTGCCTAGAACAAAAAGGCTGAGTCTACCCTGAGTAAAGAGAATTCTGCTTGCTTGCTGCCTTAGAACTGAGACATTTGGATTTTTCCTACCTTTGTACTCAAACTGATACCTTGGCTCTTTCGTGGTTTTGAGCCTATTGCCCTTCATACTGGAACTACCTGGTTTTCCTGATTGTTAAGCTTTTTGACTTTGGCCCTACACCATTGGCTCTCCTGGGTCTCCAGCTCTCTGACTCACTCTGCAGGTCTTGGGACTTGTCACCTTTCACTATTATGTGAGCCAGTTTCTTAAAATAAATAAAATATACATCTCCATTATATTAGTTCTGTTTCAATGGAGAATTCTAATACAGAGGCAGAGAGGTACCAGTGAGTAAAACAATATCCCTGCCCTGATTTTTTACATTAAAAGTTTTTATCTTTCTGGTGCTATTAACTGTACTTTCCCTTAATCTCCCTCTCCCCGCCCCCTTAACAATATTGTCTGTTTTTAGTTTTTAGTAATTTTTTTTTTTTACTACCTGTTTCTTTGCAGTCTGTTATTCATATAAGAGTCCGTCCTCTAATGACTGGTGAGCCTTTGTGCTTATATTTAAGTGTTTTGCACAAAAAAAACTATGTGGTTGTACGTGATCCTGTCTACTGGTGATGAATGGACCTTAGATTTTATCATGGCCTCTCAGTTTTCTCAGAACACTTCTTTAATATTGCTCGGAGTCTCATAGTTCAGTACGTGTACTTTCAAGTTATTTTGTTTTCTACAGTAAGGCTTTTTAAAGTGTTCAGAAGTTTATTTACTTCTGTGGAAAGTAAACTTACAGTCTTTTACCATGGTGAGGATGGCCAACAGTGTGAGGAGAGAAGCTCAGATTCTGTTTATTATACCAGCTTTCATTCATTAGTACTACTTTCATCCCTATCCCTCACCCATCCTCACGTGATCAGTGTCTTCACTCCTTGGCCTTTCTAGGATTCTGCAACAGGGGTTGGCTTGAGGCTTCAAGCTGATTTCCCTCTAGATAGTAGAGAAATTTTTACCGTCTCTCATATACTTTATTATCTTTGTTCTTGTTTTCCTGCTAATTTTAACATGAAGTCACTCATTTTATACCTTTTTTTAAAGAGTAAAAGATAATTTAGTGATTATCTAGCTCAGCAGAATAAAAAATTGATACCACATTTAATGTCAACATTGATGGCTTGACCAAAAAAGGGGAAAAAAAAAGCAACAGGGGGTATATGTAGTCTGTCTTGTCAGTTGGTAGCCTGATTTTATTTGCTTTACAGCATGGTAATATTTGGGAATTATTTTTAAAATTTAGGTAAATTCATGTACTGCATTCAAGAGACTAAAATATGTTGTAGGAGATTATCATACTGAAAACTGTCAAGTTCATTTTAAGGAATTTAGAGTTGTATTAAAGTAGTACAAATTAATATATAGCACATTTATTGGTGCCATTTTTCTCTGTATTTGTTTGTTGTTGCTAGGGAGGGATGGAATTAATTTAGTTAATGAAGTCTTTCCCCACCCCACAACCGAAGTTTAGTGGACTTTTGGAAAATTGGTGTAACTGTTTATTTAATAGATTTCACTAATAGCTACTATCTCTGTTATTATTGTTGTATGACTTAAGAGCATTAGTAAGCTGAGTTTATTTTAGTAAAAATTGACTAGTCAACAATTATGGCCTTAGGAAGTGACAGCCAATTAAATACAGCTTAGAACAGGTATGAAATTATTGACTCAGTTGTGTTTTGAGTCCTTCCTCTCCAAAGTGCTGAAATGTGTTGTAAAATTACTTAGTTGCATTAGTGGTTGGATTTGAGGCTTTTAACGTGTTTTTCATCAATACCTCTGGGAAAAGAATAACCAAGACCTTAAATGTGTGGCACATTTTGCATCACTATATAATTGTAAATACTGTGATGAAATATTGAAATGATCATGAAAGATGATAACCATTAAGCTTTTCTTTCAACTATTAAAACTCACTAAAGGTTATATTGAGCTGTGGTTTCTGAAATTGTTTAGACTAACACCTTCTTCAATAATTGTCTCAGAAGTGGAGAAAAATGCTGTAGGATAGTATGAATCTTTTTAGTTTTGGCAACTTCCTTAAGTATTGTAGATAATCTTTGATATCTTTGAAAATTATGAGATTTCTGTAGCAATACCCAAAGTGTAAGTAAGATCTATATTTTTACTTCATTTCTCATTTTGTCTCATTTTAAAAACATTAGTGAAAAAGTTTTATTTCAGGTGATTAGATAGCTGTTATTATAAATTAACAAATATGAGTTAATAAATGATGCCTGGGAAAACAAGAATCCAATGTATTAGCAGTAAAAAAAAATGTGTTTCTGAGCTTTTGTAAAAAATTGGACTCTTCCTGTTCTATGTGTACCTTCTTGTTTAATTTGTTTTTAATTAAAAAAAAAGATATGTTGTGTGACATACCAAGTTAAGTTGAAGTCATAAAATTTTTAGATGGTTTTTTTATACATATACTAATTTTAACTAGTTTTCTATCACTTAGATCATGCTGTTTAAAATCTTTGTGAAATTTAATTGTATACTTTCTCATTTTACATTATAAGTAAAAGTCCGTTTGTATACATAAATGAAGACAAAATTCAAATGATGTTTACCTGTAGTTAAAATTTGAGTCTCTCCACAGTGATCTGTTTTACCATGTGGAATTTTGAGTTTGTATACTTTATATAATAAAAATACCCACTTGTTGTAATTTTAGATCAGACAAAAAGGATTTGAGGAAAATAATATTAATAAATACTTTTGAAAATAAAATGTATGATCTAGACAATTATATATAATAAGATAACCTCTTGCCTTTCTTCCTAATTTTTTTTCCTAGCAAGAAAGGTAACTATTTTCTTTTTACTGAAGTTAATTTCCCTTTTGAGATTTTCCCTTCAAGTAAGTGATCTAAATGGAAACTCAGTCAGTTTAAGGTCTTGGCTCCCCACACTCTGGTGCTGTATCAGATTTCCAGGCGGCTTGCTGAGGGTGACGCGTCGGGTGTTCCAGATGAGGACTGAGCATGCGCTTCTGTTCCTCGACTAGGGCATCCCTTTAGGTGTCACCGTCTGGTTTGACTCCCTGCTGTCTGTCAGCAGAGGTCACAGCTGTGTTATCCTCATCCTCTCAGAGCCTCAACTACTTGTACATCTTTCTAGGATAATTTTCTGACCCTTCCTAGGACACAGGATACTTCAAGGCTGTTTTAGGCCCATCTGCAAATGTCTGACAGACTTTATATCTAATTTCCCTTCTACTGTATATATTCTGCTAGTATGTTCATACTGATACATTCATGATACAGAACCTATAAGAAAATTATGGCAAATAGCAGTTTGAGTCCTGAAAGCCACCTTGGTTTTTCAAAGCATGAAAGAAAGTAATACCAAATTTGGAATAAAAAGGAGAAAATAGAAGAGATAGAATAAGGCTTTAAAAAAAAAAAGAATCTGTCTGACATGGAGCAGTGCTCGGGGGTGACATAACATGGGTTTGAAGCTCTTTAAGAGCTTTGATACCTTTAAGGCATTATTGAGTAGTGTTTATGGTCGCAATAGTAAGGTTGCAGACATTGTCTTTTGTTTTGAGTTTTATAAAAGAACCAAAATGCATTAGTTGAGGGATATTTATAGATAGAATATAAGGGCTCTTTAGTTGTAAGGAACATAAAGATTTTGTTTGTATGTCTAGTTATGTTAAAAAATAGACAAACACATACATGGATACATTGGCATTTCTCAAATCCAGTTACATTTCAATTCATGTGGCCCGGCCTTATGGGATTAATTCTTATTTTATGTATGTTTTGAAATGAAGGTTAAAAAAATTTGTTTGTATATACTCTATTGGTTGATTTCCTTTGAAGGCTTTTTACTGGATAACTTATTCATAAAGAATATATTAATAGATTTATACCATCCTTTACTAATTCAAAGGTCTAGTGAGCTATAGTTTCCCACTGAAAAATGGTCTAGTCAAATTCACTGATGTTTCTTGTCTTTTTCTCAGTCATTAATCATCGATTTTTGTAGAATGTGTGTTATTTATTAAGTTTATGAAGCTACTTAATTCTGTCTTCCCCTCATTTAGGGTGATGCATCTCTTAAAGAAACAAAAACAAAACCTCTGTCCTTGGTCTGCCTTGTTCTCTTTCTTTCCAACTGTTTCAGTTAAATCAGTTATATGTAATGGTGTAGAACTAAAAGGATAAGATTAAGTATAGATAGGCTCATTTAGTTCATCTAGAATCAAATTGTTGCTGATGTATTTAGCTTACTTCTCAATGTCAACTATTCTTGTGTTCACGGCGCTGCATTGGGTAGGGCCGCGTGTTTAACACAGCTTTTCCATTAAGAGCTCAGGTGCGAAATTGATGTGGGTGATGTTTTTCCTAATTGTTGTTTTAAAGAAATAACCTACTGAGTGAAATTTGTTCAGCTATTTTCTCCTGTTTTTTAGGAGTGGCAGAATTCTATTCAGAAGAATGCTGGCCTTGCTTTTATTGAACTTGTCAATGAAGGAAGGTAATCTATTTTATATTTATTTTATTTATATTTTACTTTAAAATGTTATTGTATTTTTCCATTGGAACTGATATTTTTGGTACTGTATTGTTTTGCAGTTAGTGACATAGTGGAGCTTAGGTATTAATTATAGATATTTCAGTATTTTAATTTCATTGTTCTTTTTTATTGTTGTGCTCTTAATGATAAAATCTGTTCTTTATTTTTCAGTAAGACCGAGTTGTGCAAAAGTAAACTGATGGTTTTATTAGCAGATTTAAGGAAGATTGATACTTTTTTGGACTTTTAGAAAATTCTATTGTATTTGAAAAGCCAATAGACTAATATATCTGTGTTATCTCTCTTGTGTCATGCCTGGTCATAAGGGAAGAAAAATTCAAGGAAAGAAAATTCAGTAGTAGGAAAGAAAATGAAGTACTGAGATATAAAAGAAAGATACAAGGGAGAAAATAAATGTAAGAAAGTGAGAGAATTAAAAGTAAATTGAGGAAATGAAGAGTGGTCTACTTTGTATCTATTTTGTGGCAGTTGATTTTGGATTACTTGAACTGAAGACTCAAGGTATTGATTAAAATGTGTGATTGGCTGCCACTGGAAACAGCATTCTGAGCAAAATTATTGTTTAAGAATGTTTCTTTATAATGTTCTGACTAGTGTTGGGAGATCAACACTGTCACCATAAAAATTATTTGAACTAGTAACTAGGAATTCAACCTCTGTTTCATTAATGATACATAAAGGGAGAAAAGGATATTGATAACTTTATGTAATCATAAATACTACTAAAATTATTCCACTCAGCAAATAATTATAGGTGCTTACAGACTAGTATTGAGAACAAAAAAATAAATTTTCAGTTATAATGCCATATGCTAATTTCTGTGCTAGAAGTATTTAAGCATAGATTACTAAAGTCGGAATGAGAAAAAAAGAGAAAGACTCCACAATTTAGTATGGTAGAATTAGGCAAAACTTCTCCAGAGAATATGATTCTTGAGATGTATTTTCAAGGATGAGTAGAATTTGTTATGAAGACTTTGAGAAAGTGGGGATTATGGATATATGGGAGGACATGTCTGTGAAAAGCATTCCAAATAGAGGGGATAGAAGATCTGACAACACTGTGATATGGGAAGGTGTGTATGAGTGTGTGTGTGCATGTGTTTGTGTGTGAATTTATGAAGTAGAATTGGGCATCTGGATCATAAGAAGCCTAGTGTGGTATATTTGAACTTTCAGCTGAAGGCAGTCAGAAACCTTGAAAGATTTTAAGAAAGGAATATCATTATGACATTGATTTCTGGAAAGATAACTGGCAGTGATGTTTTGGATGAGTTGAAGGAGAGGAGATCTGATTGAAATCAAGAACAACAGCAAGGCCATTGCAGTGATCTATGTATGAGAAACAGAGCTAAACTGTAGTCTGGAGTCTGGCAAGTGGTAGGAAATCAATAAATATTTCTCAATGAGTGCATGACTAATAATTCAGTCTTACTTTCAGAAAAAATTTCAAAGTGCTTATTCATCAAGAAAAATAAATAGCTCTTTGGCTGAATTTCAACACTGAAGTATTGGATGCTTTTAAAGTTTATATATAGAAAGAGAGTTAGGCAGTGAGCATTGCTGATCAAATGTACTTACTCTACTTAATGCGATACACTGATTAACACTAGTTCTTTTTGAAAAAAAAAACTTTTGAAAACTTTTTGAAATTTTTGAAAAAAAATATGTGAAAGGTGGTAAGTACTTTGGAAAAAGATAATGGGAAGCAGGTTGAGGGCAGTGGAGATGTTTGAAAGATATATAAAGGTTTGATACGGTCTCTAGTTTAAATAGAGTGGTTAGATTAGAAGTCACAGAAAAGTGACATGTAAGCAAGCATTTGAAGGATTTGAAGGAGTGAACCATAAGGCATATGGGGGAAGAGCATTCCAGTCTTAGGGAACAGGCAGTATACAGATGAAAGCTTCCTTGGTATATTTGAGGAATGAGGCCAGTATAGCAAGAACAAAGTGATCAAAATGGAGAGAAATGGAAAATGATGTCAGAGACATAGGGCAAGATTTTGTGTAGAGCCTTTACCATTCTGTAGGAAATAACAATCCTTGCAGGATTTTGTGTAGATCAGGGAGACAGTTTGCATTATGTATTAAAAAGTTGTTTGGCTGATGCATATAGGAATTTAAGGATGGAAGCAAAAAGATCAATTAGAGAACTATTGAAGTAATCCTAGTTAGACATGATGATGACATGCACTAGGGCAGTAGCAGTAGAAGAGGTGAGCAGTAGCAGTATTATGAATTTATTTTGAAGATAGAGCCAATAGCATTTACTAATGGATTGGATGTGGATTGTGAGAGAAAGCTAGGAGTTAGGTATTACTCTGAAGATTTTTGGCCTGTGTACCTGAAAAGATTATGTTTCTATCAACCAGGATGGGGAAGGCCGTGGATAAAGCAGTTATTGGGGAAGATCAGGTGTTCAGTTTTAGAGATACTGATTTTTTCAGTCTCTAGAAGACATCCAAGTAGTGATGTTAAATAGACAGTGGTGAGTTATTTCTCCAGATTAGAGGTATAAGCTTGAGTGTTACAAGCATATAAGTGGTAGATACTATCTTGAGACTAGAGGACATCCTTAAGGTGATAGGATGACAACTGAGATTTGACCACAGATTCAGTTGTGGTTTCTGACTTGGATAGGAGTAGTTTGGGGAGAGTGGTGTGGAAACAAGCTTATCTGCAGTGGATTTAGAAAAGAAGAGAATGAGAGAAGAGGAACTAGAGAATGTGTATTAAAAATTCTTTAGAGGAGTATTGCTACAAAGAGGGAGCAAAAATAAAATGGAGTGGTAGCTTGTGGGGGGAAACAGTCACAGGAATTAGAGTTTTAAAAAATGAGAGCAAAACAACACAGTTTCATGATAATGAGTGAGGAAATGGGTATAGGAGAGAGATAGGTGAGAATTTCTGGACTGATGTTTTTGGGCTGATTAGAGAGTGGATGAATTTATATACAGACTGGGTGGGGAAGAGTTGTTGCCTTTAAAGACAGCATGAATGTATCATTTATGGTAACATGGGAGGAGTCAAACTTTTATGCAGGGAAGTGATTGTAATCATAGACCACAAGACTATAATTATTAAGCTAGGTAAAGAGGAGAGTGAATGTAAAAAAAAAAATGATAGGAGGGATGACTTGGAGCTCTAAGGAGTGTTACAGTTGTGATAGTAGAATGAGTGAGCTGTAGCCTCGAGAGGTAGCAGTTAGAGAGTGAAATGAGTAGAACCAAGGCCATGTAGTTATTGGAGATGATGACGTCTGGCACATGACCATGCAATAAGTGGCTGAAGTAGGATGGAAGACAAGACCAGAGAAGGAGAGGAGTTAAGGGAACTGACAGATCAGGATCTTGTTCATCTTTGAATCTCTTTTGAAGACTGTTATCACTTACCATGCTTCATCATTGCTGTCTCTATGTGTCCCCAAGTAATTCCCATTTATTTTTAAGTGATTTTTGTTTTTAGATCACTGTTACTTTCTCCAACGCTTCTTATAATAATTCCTGGTGATTTCATCCATATTACAGCATGTATCAGAATTTTGTTCCCTTTTATTGATTAATAGTATTGCATTGTATGGATATATCACATTTTGTTTTGTCCCTTCAGCCATCAGTAATCATTTGGGTTGCTTTCTGTTTTTGGCTATTATAAATAATGCTGCCATGATTATTTGTGTACAAGGTTTTGTGTGGACATTGTGGACATATGTTTTCATTTCTTTTGGGTAAATACCTGAAAGTAGAATTTCTGGGTTCAGTGGGAAGTCTGCGTTTAACCTTTTAAAACTGCTAAAAAAAAAATTGGGAAGATCCTACAAATAGAGTAAAACCCTAGACCCTTGGTAGTGCTTGGTGGTGTTTTTCTTGCATGGAGCTCTTTGAACTTCTAGGATGTGTAGAATTAGCTTTTCATAAAAATTTTCAGTCATTATTTCTGCATAAACTTTTTCTGTGCTTGTTTATCTTGACTCTTCTTTTGGACTCCCATTACACATAAGTTGGTAGTTTGATGTTATCTTGTCATCTTCAGTCTTTTTCTCTTCATTCTTCAGTTGATAAATTCTGTTGCTATATCTGCAAGTTCACTGATTTCATTTTATCTTCTGCCATCTCAGATTTGCTGGTGAGTCCACTTGGAAGTTGTTTTTTGGTTTTTGGCTTTGTTGATTATTTTTTAACAGAATTTCCATTTGGTTCTTTTTAACAGATTATGATTATTTATATTCACTGTGTAGTTATTGTCATTACATTTGGACTTCGTAGCCTTTGACTAATAAATACCTCCCACTTTACCTCTCACAGCCCTTGATTACCACATTATTCTCTCTGCTTCTAAAAGTTTTGACTATTTTAGCTCCCATATATAAGTAGCATCATAGAGTATCTGTCCTATGTTTGACTTATTTCACTTAATGTAATGTTCTCCAGGTTTATCTGAATTGCTGCATGGAAGCAACCATAATATCCATAGACAGCTGAATAGATAAAGGAACTGTGGTATATACATATAATGGATTTTTTAAAAAATGACCATTTAATATAGAAATTTTAGATTCCAGGTTTTCTACTTTATATCTATGAGTTTTTGTTAATTGCTTTTACTTGTTGATTTTTTTTAAAACATATTTTCTTGTTGATTTTTTCTTTTTTGGGGGGGTTATGTTTTCTTCTCTATTCCTTTTGTTTTTTCATTAAGACTATTTTTTTCTTAAGAATAGTTTTAGATTCACAGCAAAATTGAGGGGAAGTTACAGAAATTTTTCACATATGAAAATATGTCCCTGCCCTCACACATGTGTAGCCTCCCCTGTTGTCAGCATAACCACCAGAGAGGTGTATTTGTTAAAACTGATGAACCTGTGTTGATGTATCATAATCACTCAAAGTCCATAGTTTACATTATGGCTCACTCTTGATGTACATTCTGTGGGTTTAGAAAAATGTTTATGGCATGTATCCATCCTTAGGCTATTATATTATTTTCAATATGCCAAAAATCTTCTGTGCTCTGCCTCTTTATCACTTACCCCAACCTCCTCCCACACACTGGCAACCACTACTCTTTTTACTGTCTCCACAGTTTTACCTTTTCCAGAAAGTCACAGTTTTGCCTTTTCCAGAAAATCATACAGTATGTAACTTTTTCAGTTTGGATCTTTCACTTACTAATACATACTTACAGTTATGCATGACTTTTAATGGATTGATAGCTCATTTCTTTATAACACTGAATAATATTTTGTTGTCTAAATGTACTGTGGCTTACTTATCCACTCACTTACTGAAGGACATCTTGGTTGCTTATAAGTTTTGGCAGTTATGAATAAAGCTTTTATAAACATCCAGGTACATGTTTTTGTGTGGAAATAAGTTTTAAGCCTTTTTTGGTAAATACCAAGGAGTGTGATTGCTGGGTTTTATAGAAAGAGTATGTTTGGTTTTGAAAGAAACTGGTAAGCCGTCCTCCACATTGACTGTATCATTATGCATTCACACCAGCAATGAACGAGAGTTCCTATTGCTCCATATCCTCACCAGTATTCGGTGTTGTCAGTGTTTCAGATTTTGGCTATTGTGATAGGTGTGTATTGGTATCTTATTATTGTTTTAATTTGCATTTCCCTGATAACATATGATGTGAAACATATTTTCATTTGCTAAATTCCCATCTGTATATCTTCTTTGGTGAGGTGTCTGTTCAGGGCTTTGACACATTTTTTAATGAGGTTGTTTGTTTTTTTTATTAATGAATTTTAAGAGTTCTTTGTAGTTTAGGTAACAGTCATTTTTCAGATGTGTCTTTTGTAAATATTTTCTCCCAGTCTGTGTCTTGTCTTCTAATTTTCTTGACATTGTCTTTTGCAGAGCAGTAGTTTTCAACTTTA
The DNA here is from genome assembly GCF_048564905.1 of Vicugna pacos. Lineage (NCBI taxonomy): Eukaryota > Metazoa > Chordata > Mammalia > Artiodactyla > Camelidae > Vicugna > Vicugna pacos. The sequence continues at coordinate 14,269,491 of NC_132988.1, forward strand.
GTGAAGTCCAGCTGATCAATTATTTACTTTTTGGATCATGTTTTTGGTTGTGTATCTGAAAAGTCACTACCATACCCAAGGTTATCTAGCTTTTGTCTTGTGTTATCTTTTAGAATTTTTATGGTTTTTCATTTTCAGTTTATGTCTGTTACCCATTTTGAGTAAATTTTTGAAAAGCCTGGAAGGTCTATGTCTAAATTAATTTTTTTCACATGTAGATGTCCAGTTGTTGCAGCATTATTTATTAAAAACACTGTGATTAGTCCATTGTATATTGTTTTTGCTCTTTCTTTGTCAAAGATCAGCTGACTGTATTTATGTGAATCTATTTGTAGGTTCTCAGTTTTGTCCCATCAATCTGTTTGTCTGTTTTTTTTTAACCAGTTCCACACTGTCTTGATTACTGTAGCTTTAGAGTAAGACTTGAAATTGGGTAACCTCAGTCTTCCACCTTTGTTCTTCTCCTTCAGTATTACATTGGCTATTCTGGACATTTTGGTGCTCCATATAAACTGTAAAATTGTTTTGTCAATACCAGTAAACTAGCGTGCTTGAATTTTGAATTGTATTGCATTGAATCCACAGACCAAAATGGGACCAGCTGACATCTTGACGGTATTGAGTCTTCCTATCTATAAGCATGGAATATTTCTCCATGTATTTAATTTTTTATTTCATTTGCCTGAGTTTTATACTTTCATATAGATATTGTACATATTTTGTTAGATTTATACTTAAAGTATTTTTTGAGGGGGATGCTAATATAAATGGTATTTTTTATTTCAAATTTCACTTGTTCAGTGCTGGTATATAGGTAGCAATTGACTTTTGTATATTAACCTCATATCCTGCAATCTTGACATAATCACTTATTATTTCCAGGAGGAATTCATTTTTTGTCAGTTGTTTTGGTTTTTCTACATAGATGATCATGTCATCTGTGAGCAAAGACCTTCTTTTGTCTTCCTTCCCAGTCTTCATACATTTTATTTCCTTTTCTTTTCATATTGCTTTAGCTCAGACTTCACGTGTGATGTTGAAAAAGAGTGGTAAGAGAGGACATCCTTTTCCTTATCTTGTCTTTTCCTTATCTTAATGGGAAATTTTCTAGTTTCTCAACATTAAGAATAGTGTTAGCTTTTGGCCTTTTTGTATATATTTTTTATCAAGTTGAGAAAGTTTCCCTCTGTTCTTAGTTTACTGAAAGATTTTGTTATGAATGGGCATTGGATTTTGTCAAATGCTTTTTCTGTATCTATTGATATGACCACATGACTTTTCTTTTTGGCGTATTTATGTATGGTGGATTACACTAATGGACTTTGGAATGCTGAGCCAGGTCTGCATAACTGGGATAATTCTTGCTTAGTTGTGTTGTATAATTCTTTTCATAATTGTTGGATTTGGTTTTGTTTGTTGATTTTTAAAAGTTACTTGCTTGGGCTTAATATGCAGAATTTGTCTCTCATGTGGTACAGTGCTCTTAATGTTGCTGCTTAGCTTTTTCAAGAATCTTCTTATTTTTCTTAGTCTGGCTTTTAAGGGGTTGCCCCTTTTCTCCATAGCTTTGAGATCAATGAATAATGATAAGAAGTCTTTCTGAAACCTTTGACCGTGTATGGCCAGTAAATCTGGGTTTGGCTTGATGGACAAAATTTAAATTTGTGGTAGTTTTTATTCCTAGCTTTTGCTTCCCATTGATCTTTTTCAAGTCTGCACTGTATGTGTGCCCAGGGACCCAGACAGCCATGGATGTGTGAAATTCTTACTAAGTTATCTAACATATATATGTATATTTAATATGGCTACTTCATTTTTAGGGTCTCTCTCTTTAATTTCTGGTTTATTCTCTGATCTTCTGCTCACCCTAACTACAAATATAATCTCAGTCTAGGATAGCTATTGGCTTTTCCAGTTTTCAGCTTGGGATGCATTTTCTTCATTTTCTGTCCTCTTTTCCAAATCTGGTTAGCCGTCTCTGGCAGTGAGGTTGCTGGTTCCATCGGCAGCCGTAGACTGATGGAACAACACACTTCTGGTGTTTGGGTGGTACATTCCGAGAAAAGATTGCCACGGACTCCATTTGTTCTTACTCAGTGGTTAGCAAATTTTTCTAAGATTATTATTGATTTTTTTTGTTTGCCTTGATCAGTTTTCAGTACCCTGAAATGATTGTTATTTGTCAGTTCTATGCTTGTTTTTGTGGGAGAGGATTTGTTGACCTTTTTATTTCACCATAGCTGGAAGATCCACCCCCAGCTCTTTACATGTCTGGTTCATTCTGATTTAAGGCCCAATTCAGATGTCACCTTGTCAGAGAAGTCTTCCTTGAAACCTGTTACGCAGGTTACTTTTACCTCATTTCTTAAAATATGTTTCCCTGCATTTTTTATTCTACTCCCATATTTATCTTCGTTATCCCTTGTAAAGTGTATGTTTTGTGAGGGCAGTGCCCCTGTCTTGCTTTTGGTTGTATCCTGGGCTCCAAGTGAAGTGCCTTGCCAATTCAGTAAATATTTGTGTTTAATTGATAAGATATTTTCTCTATAAGTACATTGCTTTTATAGTTTGATTTCAATTATTAATATGTTTTATGTAAATAGTATTTCTTAAACAGAAATTCATTTTATACAATCTTGGTAATAGTCAAGTGATGTTATTTTGAAGATTATTACCCAGAGAAAAGAAAATACATATATATAAAATAAATATTTTACATTAAAATTTTTCTGTATTTTGTGAAGTAATTAATTTCATGTTCTTCTCAAATATTTTATCCGGAAGAGCTGATTGTTATTCTTATTGAGGAAACAATTATTTGAGTAACTTATTTGGTTTTTATATCAGCTGTGATTAGAGACTTTATAGTACCTTTTCCCTGATTTCTTATATGTGCTTATCTTTAACTGTTTGGATTTATTAGCCTACTTTGTTTAGAAATTGTTTTCTTTACTTCTGTGCTGAGCCTATAGAAAGTATTTAGCCTTTGTCTTCTAAGTAAATGTTAGAAATAAACGGTAGTATAAAGAGAACTAACATTCATTCGTGAAATATTGGTAGTATTTGAAATTTTCATTATCTCTTTCTTCAGAGGGTAGAATACATTTTAAAGGAACAATTTAGAAAATTATTTTTCTAAATCAGTGGATTTGACTTTCCTTTTATAAATATTTAATATATTGAGGTTAAATGCGTTTACATAGCAGTGGACGTATTTGTGAAGCATTTGTAGTGTTCAGCTACTGGACTTAATCCCAGGGGCAAGAAGAATAGGTGGTAATAAGGGTTTTCTTTTTATGCAGAGGCCAACCTTTTTTTTTTTCTTTTTCCTTTTTATTTCTTTCTTATTATGTAAGTCTGACCCGCCTTGACCTCATTTATAGAGTAGCTGCTATAAATTTGGTCCTTGATTAATGTTTTATTAGTGTAAATAACATGTAGACCTTTACAGACTGAGACTACAGCATAGGGTTTATCAGACTTGATGGGTACTATTAGCAAATCAATTACTTAGGGTCAGACATAAGTAATTGTTGTTTGGAAGAAATGTTTCTCTTAACTTACCTATTTAATTGATGAAATACTTTCTTTGTGAATACATTGTTTTGATAGTTTTGAGTTCAGTTATTGATATTTTTCTTGTAAACAACATTCCTATAAAAATAATCAGTAATCACTGACATAATCAAGTGATACTTCTTTGACAATTTTTACCAAGACAAGTAAAATGTATAAACTAAAAAGATTTAAGTTTAAAAAAATTAAATTTCCAACATTCTGTGAGTAAGAACATTGTTTATGGATATTTTGTGATATATTTAATTATTATTTTCATCACCATTATCTCAGTTTACTTTTTAAATATGCAAATAACTGAACTAAAGAGTTTCGTTCTGAAAGACACAGGTTTCTTTAAATAGTTTAAAGTTCGTTAGACAATCTTCAAGCTTTCTTACAGAATGTTCTGTGATGCTGTGGCACCACATTAGTAGGAAATAGAAACGTCTGTTCTAAATTCAAGTGTGGTAGGTATATAACATTATGTTATATAGGGCTTTGGTTGGTTTATTTGTAAACTTCATTTCTTTTTATATAAGTTGCTTTTTCCTTCACCTTAAAAATTTATTTAATTGAAAAATAAATTTAATTAAACTAATTCCAGTAGAATTGTTGCTTACATTTTTAAATTAAATTCTTTGTCAGTAAACCTTAAAAAAATTTTTTCAAATTTGGATAAAGGGGTTTAGATTTCATATTTTGCATTCTTCTTATTCCTGTATTCCTTAATGGTTTTGTTTATATCTTTTCTAAAAACGTTAGTATTTCAGTATGGTGGGTTTTAATTTTGCCAGAAGAAACAGATCCAGCTGCTAGGTAGCCACCATTCTTCTTGCCAGCCTTTCTGCCATCCATCCAACAAATATTTTTTAGAGTATTTTAGGCCCCTGATGTTGTTCTAAACAGCTGTGATTACGGTAGGTGCTCTATGAACGTGACAAAGTCTTGTAACTTCGCTTGTTTGACTTGTGTTAGAAGGAGCAATGTAATTGATAAATATTGATAATCCTTGATATTTTATATTTTTAGGTGATCCTATTTTTGTTATACTCTGAAATTTTGAAAAATCAGTACAAATTCACTACAAGTAAAATTTTTATAGCTTAAAATGTCAAGGGATCCTGTCTTTGTTACATAATTTCTTAATTTGTATCATTTGTATTTTAAAGTAAAAAACAGACATGTTTCCATTGGCTGATCAAAGTTTTAAAATTTTTGATGTTAAAAATCAGGAAAGTGGTAGACTGTGGAACCTAGTTTCAAGGAACAATGTTAGTTAAACATTCTAAGATTAAATTCTCATCTTAATTTCTATAACTTGTTAAATATACAACTACATATAAGATGACCTATGCTTACAGTGTTAGTTTTAGTTTATTAAAAATACATTTTGAGAACTTCCATAGCCTCCTAGGATTTTACTCTTAAATCTGCTACTGTGATTCTCGTTTCCCCATCCTTGAAAAGTACAGAAAGGGTAGATTATCCTACATACTGTTGGGCACATTGCTTAATTATCCTCTGGGGATAGTCAGTATCTGCTTATTACAGCAATAATTCAGACTTGTATCCGAATATGTAAATAGCCCTCATAAAAGACATAATGTTTCTACTACTAATATACTTGTCTGTCTCTTCAAAATTCAACTGCTTAGATTGCACTTCTGCTTTCTGAACATTCATTTAGTAGCTTCAGCATTTTCCTTCACTCCAAATGTCACAGATTCCTTCCTAATAAATGTCTGTGGAATAAGTGGGTAGAAGAATGAATGTAAGGGAAGTGAAGAGAGAGAAGGAAGGAAAGCAGAGAGGGCAAAACACATTTCATTTTATTCTGACCTACTTGGCCAGTATCTGGGTTATATTTTGGTAGAAGACAGAAATTTTTTTTTCACTTAAGTAAACATTGTGCCTAGGATGTAGTCTTATCCGAACTGAACAAAGACATAACCTAAATCAAAGTAGAATTCATCTCTTGAAAACTCTGGAGTGTTTCTTAAAGAGCCATGTGCTTTCTGGTTAAATTTTAAAATTAAATATGTGCTGAGGTGCTTTATAGAAAAACTCCAGTTCAGCATTATAAACAGTTGTTTGGATATGATCTCATTTTTGGGGTGGAGTAAGACGTCAGTGTTTCAAAGATTTGTTGAGAGACTTTCATCTCTAGTGTGGATTGAATAGATGTAGAAGTTTCTGTGGGTTGTTTAGAAACGATGTGCTGGTCCCTCTTTTTTAGGGATTAGGTTAGTTAAATTAATGTTTATTATTTTTGAAAGTTTAATGGCTTATCAGTGAAGACTAGAGTTTTCTCCCCTTAATTAGGATAAATACATTTTTCTTATTTCATTTCTTCATGTGTTTGGTTTAAAACAGTGATATGGCCAAATTATTTTTCACTTCTATTTTTCTCTTAATTTCAGTTTTCTATGGTTAGTTTTTAGGCTTGCTTCCTTGTGATTGATGTAAAACAATGATACTTCATTTAATTTGTGTTTTTCATCCCCTAAAACTGCTAAATTCCAGGTTTAAGGGCTTTAAAAGTATTTGGCATTGTATTTGAGCTTTCTCAGCAAGGCCAAAGTATGTTGCTTATGGAAAAAAGGTGGTATGGATTCAGCATGCCTGTAGAATATGCTTATATGTGTACAGAAGTTTCATAAACTTACGCATTTTAAAAAACATTTATATATAAATGGAATCAATTACTGTATTAAGTGAGAATAAATATAGCCAAAAGGGAGGCAAATTACAGGTGGACGAAGAAGGAAAGAAAGCATTTTGAGTAGGGTTAAATGAAAATAAAAATGAAAATAGAGTCAGCTCTCTTCGTTTGTTCGAAATATATTTATGTGTGCCTCCTATGTGCTGGTCCACGTTCTGGGCTCTGGGGATTCGGCAATGGACAGAATAGACATCCCTACCCTCTTCTGCTGTAGACAGTAAAGAAATTTAAAATATTCGTATTAGGTCAGAAAGTGATTAGTGCTATGAGAAAATTAAAACGCGGAGAGAAATAGAATAGGTACAATGTGGGGCAGAGGACATTGCAGTTTTAAAAAAGGTGGTCATTGGTTTCCTATGAAATGATAAGCAAATGCAACAAGCGGCAGAGACAGAGGCAGTTACTGGAAAAATAGAAGATGGCAGTAACAGAGAAATCCTAAACTGGATTCCAAGTGAGGAGTAAACAGAGTGGTTTTGTTCATTGTTTTTACTTTTTTGTATAAAGCTGTCTTCTCTCCCTCTTTATATATACATTCTTGAGAATAAATTCTTTCCTAGTCCTAAGAATTTGTTTCATCTAAAGTATGCCAGCTTGCAACCACCCTTCTGCTTCTATTCTAGCCTCCCTGCTATCATGAGTTACTGTTTTACAATGCTCAGCTAGGAATTATTGTGCAAAATAAGTTTGGAAAAGTAGAATGATATTAGGCAGTGACATTTATGTTAAATTTGAGATTTATATTAAATTACTGAATTCTTATATTTTCAGGAAGAAATAATTTTACGGAGTATTTGCTCTGCCCTTCTAATTTTAGTAAAGTGGATGGATACATTGTAGTCTTCCTGATAAAGAGTCTTAACTTCCGGAAATGGGTACCACCTCGGCTGGTTCTAAACTGAGAAGGGTCTAGATTGGCTTTGAATATATATGAAGCCTATTAAAGAATACTGAAACGTTTGGTTAAAAATACTCTTTTGTTGGTTGTCGGTCAGTTGTTTCTAAGGCTTCAGGCTTGTGTATTGTATGATATTAGAGTCTTTGCAGCTCTTACTCAAAGTTGTTACCTGAGCTTTACCTCAGAAAGGAGTAGAGAGAGAGATCAGTTTAAGGATTTTTGTGACACTGAAAGATTGAATATGCCATGTATGGGTGTGGGCGGGGAGAGATGTGAGCAAAACGACAGTTACGTGGAGAGTTAGGTAATAATTCTACAGTATAAGAATAAAGACTATGTTAATAAATGGAAATACAGTCTGAGAAGTGAGGTTTTATCAGTTGTGATATTGCTGAAGGAAGACTTTGGAAACAATTTTTCTCTTTCAGATTTGGTTTGTGAGTATTCTCTATAGTCAATTCTAAAGAAATTACAATGTTAGAAGGATTGCGAATTCAGAAACGTTTCTTCCATATTCTGAGTTGTTAGGGTGCAGAAAAGTGGTAACTTCCCTTTCCCATCAGTGGTGAAGATGTTTAGTAGAGAAAATCTGACAGTTCCTACTAATGGGGGTCACAGAAAGCCCAGGAAACAGCAGTAATATTGGAAAACTCTTGGTGAAAATGTGTGTATGTGCTTACCCAAGGTCTAGACTAGTATAATCAGATGTGGACAATGGGCTGTAATGTAGTTACGGGAGATGGTTGTCATCATTACTGTTATTTATTGAGCTGCTAGCGAGAATCTTTCCTAGTTGGTCACTTGATAGGGCTGTTTGTTTCCTAAGGCTGACACAAGCATTTTTTTTCTCTTTGCTCTGTAGATATAAATTATACAGTTTTTCTTCTTAATATTAAAATATGTGAATGATTTTGTGCTTTACATTTAGAGATTTAATTTACTATACAGAAAACCTGCTATTTTGAGGCTGCTCGTTATAATTAAAAATTTAATTTATCTGTAATTCTTTGTTAGAAAGAATAGTTTTCACAGCTGGTAGATAAAATTACAGTTTTTAAATACTATATAATTTGTATATTTAGGTAAATATGCACATAGGTGGAAAATTTTGTACAAAAGTATTTTTTTTACTCATTTAGATAACTTATCACTTAATCTGTAAAGTCATCTTTATATTGTCTTAATCTGTGTTTTTGTCTTTTCTTTATATCCAAAGAAACATAACTATTATAAAATATATAAAATATAAATAGTTATATTTCTTTGGATATAAAGAAAATGTCATATTTGTGTGTCTAACTTAAATGGGAAGCATGTAGTCAGAGCATTCTGAAATATTGGATTTTAAAAGCATTTTGTGAATTATGAAGAAAAAATGTATATGCGTTCTTACTTATTTGAAAGTATTATTAAATACTTTATGTACATCCTAATCACATTTTAATATTTTAAATAAATAAATTTAGATAGTTATAGTTTATATTATGCAGTGAAAATGTTTCAAACTTAAATTTCTGATATAATTGTATAACTAAAAAGCTGTAGCGTTTTGCTTTTAATTACCTACATAAATTTAGGTACTTGAGAATATTTACTTTAAAACATTACCACAGACTATCCATTTATCAAATAATGGTTGAGTACAGCCTACCTGAACAGTACCTCTTAGTTGCTATGGTTGATTTGAAAAAGAAGAATAAGTAAAAGACATACTTTCTTGATCAGTTGTGGTCTGATAGGGTAAATGGAAGAATATACATAACAATCAAATAGAATTTTTATGATACTATATAAACAAGTATAATATAGGTATAAGATTGATGTAAAATAAAAGCCTTTATGGGATAGAAATGCACAATATTCCTTGGAAGGAAATAGGATTGGATTGAATCTTAATGAAAATTAAAATTTCGGATATAAAGAAAAGACAAAAAAAATAGAATGGGAGTGGTTTAGGCACTCATTGTAATTCATTTAGTACCTATTCATTGATTGTATTTCATGCGCCAGGCCCTGTTGTGGAGTCCGAGGATGTAGCTGTGAATAAGACTCTACAGTCTTGGAGGAGAAGACAAATAATACACAAGTTAATGAACAGATAGTAATAAATGCTTGGAAGGAAACAAAGCAGGATAATGTTATAAGAATGAAGAGGGGAAAGTTTATAGGGCAGCCAATATAGAATGTTTAGAGATTTGTGAAGAAGTGACACTTGATTTGAATGAAGAGAAGTAGCCATCCAGATCTAGATCACAACATTTTAAGGTAGGGAATACCAAGAACAAAGGCCTTGAGGTGAGAATGATGTTAATAAATTATTTGAACAAAAAAAAAGCCAGAGTGGGCTGAAGCAAAATGAGAAAGGGAGAGAGTGAGGTTTGAAAGTGTCAAAGGTATTCAGATATCAGATCACACAGGCCCCTGTAAGCCATGGTAAGAAATTTGGTTTTAACCATGAGTAGTAAGAATACATCGAAGAGTTTTAAACAGAGGAATGGCATGGTATGACTTAGGGTTTTATATTTTTGTCTTGTTGTTTAACGGTGATATTTAACTGAAGTGTTTATTTTTAAAGTTTTAGTTTACTTATTTTTAACTGTGGTGAAATGCACATAATATAAAACTTACCACCTTAACCATTTTAAAGTGTGCAGTTGGGTGGCATTAAGTACATTCACATTGTTGTGCAAACCATCATCAACATTCATCTCCAGAACTCATTTCATCTTGCTTAACTGGAACTCTTTATTCATTAAGTAATTACCCATTCCTCCCTCCCCGCCAGCCCCTGGCAACCACCACTGTACTTTCTGTCTTGATGAACGTAACTGCTCTAGGCATCTCATACTAGTGGAATCATACAGTACTTGTCCTTTGATGTATGGCTTTTTTCACTTAGCTTAATGTCTTCACAGTTCCTCCATGTTGTAGGATGCTTTAGACTTTCCTTCCTTTTTAAGGCTGAGTAATATTCCATCATATTTATATACCACATTTTATTTAATCTATTCACACATTAATGGACACTGAGTTGCTTCCACTTTTGGTTTTTGTGAATCATGCTGCTAGTCCCTGCTTTCTATTCTTTTGGCCATATACACAGAAGTGGAATTGCTAGATCATATGACACATGTAAGAATAAGATTCATGCAAAATATGGATCATATTTTAATATTTTGAGGAACTACCATACTGCTTTCTTTATGGCTGCACAATTTTACATTCCCATTCATAGTGCACAAGGGTTTCAATTTCTCCATATCCTTGCTAGCACTAATTTTCTGTTTCTTTTTTTTTTTTAATGTTAGCCATCCCAATGAGTGTGAGGTGTAGTATCTCACTGCGGTTTTCATTTGAATTTTCTTAATTATTGGTGATGTTTAGCCTCTTTTTTTGTGCTTATTAGCTATTTGTATATCTTGAATAGCTATTCAATACTTTGCCAAGTGTTGAACTGGGTTGTTTATTTTTGTTGTTACTGAGTTGCAAGAGTTCTTTATATATTTTGGATTTTAATGCCTTAACAGGCATATGATTTGCAAATATTTTCTACCATTCTGTGGATTGCCTTTTCACTTTGTCGATACATGAAAATTTTAAATTTTGATGTCATTCAATTACTTTTTTTCTTTTGTGTTTTCTTGATGTCATATCCAAGAAATCATTTCCAAATCAGAGGTTATGAAGCTTTTCCCCTATGTTTTCTTCTAAGAGTTTTATAGTTGTAGTATTACATTTAAATCTTTAATCCATTTGAGTCAGTTTTTGTACATCATATAAGGTAAAGGGCCCATCCTTCTTTTGCATGTGGATATCCAGTTTTCTGTATATCATGACTTATGTTTTTAAAAGAATGAACGGTGATAGGATCAGGGTATGGGACAAGAATGGAAGCAGATACATCAATGAAGATACCACTGAAATTTTTTAAGCAAGAGGTGAAGGTAGCTTAGACTGATGTGGTAGCAATGATGACGGAGATAGACAGATACGTGATATAAGAGTTAAAGCAGTAGAACGTGGTGTCATGAATTGGATTTGTAGGTGAGGGAAAGATAAACCAAGAATTAATCTTCGGGCTTATTTAGGGGGCCCCAAGTGCTATTTATTGAAGTATGAAAAGATGAGGTAGGGATAGGAGAAGAGATTTTTATTGACAGTGGGTAGGTAGAATCAAGAGTTCTGTTTTGGAAATAGTAAATTTGAAATGCCCATTGGGTAGCCAAATTAGGATTTCACTTGGATTGTATGAGGTGGAAATACAGGGAAGCAAGTTTAGGGTTAGAGATAATAGGAATCAGCAGCATGCAGGTGAGATTTAAAGGTCATAGGACATGTGAAAATTAATTTAGATAGAGGAAACAATTTAAAACTGTGCTCTGGGACACTACAAAATTTAGAGATATTACAAGAAGGAAGCAGTAGGAAGACAATGAAGAAGCAACTGCTAAGTAGGAGGAAACCCAGGAATGTGCTGTATCTTGTTGAAAAAGAAAAGAGAAGAAAATGTTTTAAGAACCTTAAGGTATCAAATACATCTTTGTATTCCTCACATAGAGTAGCAGAGAATTGCCTGACATAAGTGAGTGTTCAAAGAGTTTATTTTCCTTATAAGCACTGCTAGTTACCTAGCAATGATCAGGCACTGTTCTGTGCTCTGGGGGATATAAGGAAAATTTATTAAAGGTTAGTGCAATCTGGAATGGAAGTTAGATTTCTAAATACATCACTGAGATGGTGTCATACAGAATGATACAATATAATAAGGACTGCAAAAGAAGCATATGTATCTTTTGTTAGTTTTGTGGTGGGAAAACGGATGTAGAATCAAAAAAGATTTTATGTAGTTGACTTCTGAGTTGTGCTTTGAGGGATTAATAAGATAGTGATGTCATTCCTGGCCAAGAGAGTAGTAGGAACAGATGCAAAGAGGTGTACAAGTACAGGGTGTAATGTTTGAGAAAGCAGTCTTAAAAGTATAAAGGAGTAGCAAAATTTCTGGAGATGATGGAAAGATAGTTAATACTTTTTGAAAGTGTACAGTGATAATCAGATTTTCATTTGAGGAAAATAACCCTGGTGAAGCATTGGCTGGAATAATGAGACTAATGGGGAAAGTTTTATTAGAGACTGTTGTAATGTTTGAAATCATGATGTTGAATGCCTGAGGCAGTGGAAAATGTTACAGAGAGAACCAGCTTTTGGAGTTAGTGCAGAGGTAGGATGGACAGTACTCGGTCTGTTGAATGTGAAGTGTGACAAAGAAGGGAAGAGTCAAATATGACTGATGTTTCTAGCTTCAGTAGCTAGGTAAATAGTGATATTTAATAAATTATGTTACATATCATCCTCATAAATCTTCTGTACGATTATGGTGCGCTATAAGTAAGATAGTTTGTTTAGTATCACTTCTTTACACTTGAGAATATAAATGCTTATATACAGAGATACATAATTACTAAATATACACACAAACACCACAGATAACCATATATGTTTCTGTAAGTTTAGAAAAATGCAAGGGCAGGAACACAAACTGTTAATAGTGATGTGGCTTATTCTTAAAAACAGACAGGAAAAGGGTTTGGGGACTTTCCATTGTTACTTTATTATCAAAGTGTTGCATAATGTCTTTTTGGTAAAATGTATATTACTTTTATGCAAAAGCACCCCTCTCCCAAATCAAGATGGTATTATCTGTCTATCTATCTAGATGTCTATGCATAGTGTCATCTTGAAATATAAATGGCAAGAAGGGGTGTTTTGGTTCTTTTTAAAGTATAACACACATTTTTTTTTCCTATTAATAACTTCATTCATACTGTTGTCCACAGTGACCTTTCCTCTTGTTGCTTTTGCCCTTTAAGGCTCATCTTAATTCTCTAGCTGTCTCTTTGTGCTTTTTTTCATCTTGAGGAGCTCATAGTGATCTTTGCTTCTACAGAATTATGATAGCACATGTATTCTTCTGTTCTAATTTCACTTGTATTGGTACTACTCAGTTACCACAAACGTTGCTGCTTCAAACAACATACATTTATTATTTTACAGTTTCTTTGTATCAGGCATCTGGGCACAGCTCAACTGGATTCTCTGCTTAGGGTTTTACAAGTCAGCAATAAAGGTGTTGGCTATGTTCTTCTGGGGAGGTTGGAGTCCACTTCTAAGCTCACATTGTTGTTGGCAGAATTTAGTTCCTTTCACTTGGGACTGAGGTCCCCATTTTCTTGTTGGCTGCACTAGGATCTGATCTCAGCTCCTAGAGGCTGTCTGAACCTCTTGTTGCATGGCCCTATCACAGCATGGCAGCTTACTTTTTCAAGGCTGGCAGGAGAATCTCTTAAGTCTGCTATGATATGTAACATATTATAGTAGTGTCTCTCCCATAACCTTTGCTGTATAAAGTAACCTAATTAAGGACTGTCTACCTCATCATCTTCACCATATTCTGTTTCCTAGAACCAAGTTAAACTCAGTGGAATGGGATCATATAAGACCTTGACTCATTTGAGATCACCATAGAGTATGTCCACCATAGCATTTATATTAGAATTTAAAGCTGGAAAGGACCTCAAAGTATTCTTTCTCCCCAACTGAAATGTAAGGAAAGCTCATCTCCAGTACTTAGCGTAGTCTTTATAGCATAGTAAGTTAGGAGGGTATAGCTCAGTAGTAGAGCACGTGCTTAGCATGCATGAGATCCTGGGTACAATCCCCAGTACCTCCACTAAAAATAAATAAATAAATATAGCATAATAGGTATTGAATAGATATTTGACAGTGATTCAAAATGCAGAGGGGATTGTTGACAGAAATGTTAATGGATCAGAGTAAGTACTCAGAAGACTTACTCAGCTGTTATGTGTGTAAAATGGTTAGCACTTGATTTTTAGGACATTGGCTGTGAAATTGAGAGCATAAGTGAAATCTGGAAATTTTACAGAGGAAATATTGACAGTATTTGCCGAGTGATTAGGGGCCTGGAGGAGGAAGGCGATAGCACAGAGGGAGGGACTACAATAACTTTGAGGTTGCTTGTTTGGGGACTCGGAGGGTGGTGTGCCATTGACTAATCAATTCAATTAATATTTCAGGGCTGTGAGGCAATATATTGATGTTAAACTCACGATGTGGTTTTTGGTCTCTGGAGAGAAACTAAGAAACACAAACCAGTATTTCACATCTATGCTCATGAAACCCGTTGCTTTCTCTATTTGTAGAGTCATAGGAAGTTATTCATTAGCAGGTTTTAAAATTGCACTGGGGATTGTTTTTATCTATATTGCCTGTATCTGTATTGTTTAATAGCGTTAAAAAATAACTTAATGGTGTTATCCCAGAATCATAGCTAGGACATTGCATTAACTTCTAAAGTGGCTGGGAGACAGTTTGAGGGTAATGGAGAGGGTCTGATAGATCTGGAATCAAATTATAAATAGTGCATGTGAACTTAATAGAAATATGGAAAAAAGTGATAGAAGAGCAGAAAGCCTTTTTATTTTCTTAAGGGATTTTCCATTTTCTTTTAATTATTGCTTGTTGTACAACTTAAAAGAATAGAGAAATATAAGGAGGACATATAGCCTGACTTTGTAGAGAAGTGAGTGGCACACTTTTTTTAAAAGGCCAGATAGTAAATATTTTAGACTTTGTGGGCCATGTAGTCTCTGTCACTACCACTCAACTTAATGTAGTATTGTGATGTGATGACAGCCATGGACATTCGTTGAACAGATAGGCATGGCATGGCTTTGTGCTAATAAAACTTTGTTAACAAAAATAATTGGCAGGCTGTATTTAGCTGCCATGCCATAGTTCTAGTAATTCTGACCTTGTTCTGGATAATTTGCAATTTGGTATATTTTCTTTCATATTTTTCCCCAAACTTATATTGTACATAATGTTCTTCAAAAACTCTTTGCCACTCAATAATATATTGTGGAAAAATTTTGTTGTTAATCCAGAGGAATCTCTCTCATTATATTATTTTATATTTTGGTTCTTTCAGTTTTTCACTTTTATAATGTGTTATAGTGAACTTGTTTGTACACACACATATGTTTCTGCTGCCCTTGTGAGAATATGTTCATATGGCAAGTTACTAGGAGTGTAATGATTGTTTTGTATCAAAATCTATACATATTTAACATATTTTTGATAGAGATGGTGCTACAAAGAGAATCAGGTACCCCATGGAATGTCCGCAGACATGCCATTGTTGATGACTGTTGGGTTTAACTTCTGTAGTTGGGCAGAATCTCATTGCAGTCTAGCCACTCCTGCTATTTACATTCAAAACATAATCCTAGCTCTGCATATCCTGTCTTTCCAATTCTTTTTAAAGAAGGGAGTTTTAGAAGACCTATACATAGCAAACATACCCAGAAGCCTCCTATTTATATAAATGAATCATTCTTTTGGTATTTATGGTAGGTGAATAGTGTTGTGGAAGCATTCAGCAGAATGGGTCAATTGTTTATAAATTCAGAGTATGTTATTGCAAGGTTTAGAACTGTATGATCATTACTAACATTCCACATGAATCTTTTTATGGAGAGGTCTTTAGTAGCACCAAAGTTAATCATCTCTTAAACTCTTGACTTCTATTACCATAAATTAGTTAGAAGTTTTTTTTTTTACAAGATGATTAATACAGTATATATTCTTTAGTGTGCAATTGCTCAACACTGTTCGTGAAAATAATTTTGTTATACATAACATTCGTTATTTCTTTTAAATCTATGAATATTCCACCGTTTAAAAATTTATTTTATTTTACATAGGCATTTGGGTATTTGTGAGTGTTTGGCTACTATAAATAAAATAGCTACATTCTTTTAAATATGTTTTGTGTTTATGAGAGTCGCTGTTGCTTCATATCCTTGGCAAATTTTGATAATATCGGTTTTTTAAATATAGTGATTCTGTTTTCCACAGTGGCTGCACCAAACTGCATTCCCAGGAGCAGTGTAGGAGGGTTCCCTTTTCTCCACAGCCTCTCCAGCGTTTGTCATTTGTGGACTTTTGAATGATGGCCAATGTGACTGGTGTGAGGTGATACCTCATTGTAGTTTTGATTTTCATTTCTCTGATAATTAGTGATATTGAGCATTTTTTCATGTGCCTGTTGATCATTTGTATTTCTTCCTTGCAGAATTGCTTGTTTAGGTCTTCTGCCCATTTTTGGATTGGGTTGTTTGTTTTTTTCTTATAAAGTCGTATGAGCTGCTTATATATTCTGGAGATCAAGCCTTTGTCGGTTTCATCATTTGCAAAAATTTTCCCCCATTCCGTAGGTTGTCATTTTGTTTTACTTATAGTTTCCTTTGCTGTGCAGAAGCTTGTAAGTTTAATTAGGTCCCATTTGTTTATTCTTGCTTTTTTTTCCTATTGCTTGGGTAGACTTCCCTAGTAGAGCATATTTGAGATGTATGTCAGATAATGTTTTGCCTGTATTTTCTTCTAGGAGGTTTATTGTATCTTGTCTTATGTTTAAGTCTTTGATCCATTTTGAGTTTATTTTTGTGCATGATGTAAGGGAGTTTTCTAGCTTCATTGATTTACACGCTGCTGTCCAGTTTTCCCAACACCATTTGCTGGAGAGATTGTCTTTATTCCATTGTATATTCTTGCCTCCTTCATTGAAGATTAGTTGACCAAAAGTTTGTGGGTTCATTTCTGGGCTCTCTTTTCTGTTCAGAGACTCCTCTGAAGACTAGGAATAGACTTATCATATGACCCAGGAATCCCACTCCTGGTGATATATCCAGAAGGAATCCTACTTCAAAAAAAACACCTCCACCCCAATGTTCATAGCAGCACTATTTACAATAGCCAAGACATGGAAACAGCCTAAATGTCGATCAACAGATGACTGGATAAAGAAGGTGTGGTATATTTATACAATGGAATACTATTTGGCCATAAAAACCGACAACATAATGCCATTTGCAGCAACATGGATGTCCCTGGAGAATATCATTCTAAGTGAAGTAAGCCAGAAAGAGAAAGAAAAATATCATATGAGATTGCTCATATGTGGAATCTTAAAAATAAAAAAAAAGAACATAAATACAAAGCAGAAACAGACTCATAGACATAGAATACGAATTTGTGGTTGCCAAGGGTGTGGGGGGTGGGAAGGGACAGACTGTGATTTCAGAATTTGTAGATACTGACAGGCTTATGCAGAATAGATAAACAAGATTATACTGTATAGCACAGGGAAATATATACAAGATCTTGTGGTAGCTCACAGAAAAAAAAAGTGACAATGAATATATGTATGTTCAAGTATAAATGAAAAATTGTGCTCTACGCTGGAATTTGACACAACATTGTAAAATGATTACAACTCAATAAAAAATGTTAAAAAAAATAGCGATTCTGGTGGGTCTTAGTATATTTTATGGTGTTAGTTTGTATCTCCCTGATGATTAGTAATCCTGAACACCTTTTCATGAACTTATTCACCAACTGGAAATCTTTTGTAAACTACTTACTCATGTACTTTGGTGGTTTTTGTTTATTGTGATTATTGCTTTTTCTTTATTTGTAAGAGTTTCTTATACATTTCAGATATAAGTTTCTTATTGAGTATAAATATTTCAAATATATTCTCCCTTTCTTAAGTTTATCTTTTAATTCTCTTTACCTTTTTTTTTTTAATGGAGGTAATAGGGATTGAACCTAAGACTTCTTGCATGCTAAGCATGCACTCTGCCACTGAGCTGTTACCCTTCCCCTGTCTTTTAATTCTGTTAATGTTGGTTTTCATAAGTATAAGTCTTGAATTTTAAAGGTCTAGTTTATCAGTCTTTATGGTATGTGTACTGTATGTTTTGTACAAGAAATCTTTTATTTCATCCTGTCACAAAGATACTCATATAATCTTCTAGGAGTGTTTAGGTCTTGTCTGTGATCCATTTGGAATTGATTTGTTGGTATTGTTTAAGATAGAAGTCAGGTCTAATTTTATCCATATGAACATCAGTTGATTGATCTAGGACTAGTTATTGAAAAAAAAATCCCATCCTCCTCTTATAATTATGGAAGTGCTTTTGCCATAAATATGGTGAATGGATAAATGAATAAATTTGTATGTGTGTGTATACACACACACACACGCACACACACATAGTATAACTCCTATTATGGTTATGATTATGATTGTTATTATCTCTCCTCTTTTCCGTTTTTCAAGAGTGTCTCAGGTATTCTTGTTCTTTACATATTCATATAACTTTTATAGTCAACTTGCCAAATTGCACAGAGACACTTGGTAAAATTTCTTTTTTTTTTTTTTTAATTTATTGATGGCTTTTTTGTTTTGTTTTTGTTGGGGGAGGTGATTAGGTTTGTTTGTTTGTTTATCTGTTTATTTACTTACTACTTTAAAGGGAGGTACTGGATATTGAACCCAGGACAAAGTGCATGCTAAGTAGGCACTTTACCCCTGAGCTGTACCTTCCCCCAAACATTTGCTAAGATTTTGATTGAGATTCATTATCTTTATAAATCACTTAGTGGAGAACTGATATCTTTACAGTATTGAGTTTTTTCACTTACATAAATATAGCATGGTCCTTTCATTTCTTTAAGTCTTCCTTAACTTCTCTCAGCATTCATTTTGTTTACATGTAGAATTCTAGCACATTTTAATTAGTTATTCCTACATATTTTGATGTTTTTAAAAATACTTTTCAAAATATTACTTATAAATTATTTTCAGTTTGTTGGTAACTGTTAAAGTCTAGTTGATTTTTGTGTATTTACCTTCAATCTAGTGACCTTGCTAATTCAATTGTTAATTTTAATTGTTTACGTATTCTTTTGGATTCTATTAGTTTTTTTAAAAAATCAAGTTTTAACTTTATCTTCTGAAGCGTATTTTTCTTTTGTATTTAATTAGTTTCTGCTCTTATTTCTATTATTTTACTTTCAGTGCTTTTCGATTTCTGTGATCCTCTTCTCATTTCTTTAGTTGAACACCTAGGTAATTTATTTTTGGAGTTTCTTCTTTAATGCATTTATTCAGTATATAAATTTCCCTTCATGCATTGATTTAGTTAAATCCCATATGTTTTGACATGTTGCTTTCATTAGGTTTTAGCTCAAAACATTTTCTAAATTCCATTGTCATGTGTTTGTTTTTAATGCATGGACTATTTAGAAGAGAACTTCTTAATTTTCAAACACAAGTGAGGGAAAGTGGTATTAGTTATTTATTGCTGTTTTAACAAGAGTATCACAATTTAGCCTTATAACAACACACATTTATTATCTCACAATTTCTGTTTGGTCAGTATTCTGGGCGTGGCCTCACTGGGCCCTCTGCTTCAGGGTCTCTTGCAAGGTGTTTGTGGGGCTTTGTAGTTTGACTAGTGGAGTATCAGCTTCCAAGTTTACCTGGTTGTTTTTGAGGTCTAGAGGCTGCACTCAGCACCTTGCCACATGGGCCCCTCCTTAGGGCAGCTCATAAGATGGTATCTTTCTTCTGATGAGCCATCAAGGGAGGGAGTCAGTAGAGAGTCTGCTAGCAAGATGGAAGTTAGAATCTTTTTGAATGTAATAATTTATTGCTTAGAGGCATGCCATAGCTCCTCTCCACAATCTCAGGGAGAGGATTACATAAGGCTGTGCATTCCAGAAGGTTGAGAAAATTGGGCACCATTTTATTATGACTGTACATCTTGTCCTTTTTTGTGTGTGTATGTTCCATATTTACCTGAAATTAATGTTTATTCCTTAGTTGGAGGACATAGTGTTATATATGTGTCAATTGGATCAGGTTTGTGATCACATTGCTGAAATTTCCTGTAGCTTTGTATCTTCTATTATTGGTTGTAAGCCATATTGTTAGGAATATACAAATACAGAATCTCAAAATTCTGAATTTTTATCTCTCTGGTTCATTTATATTAGAATTTGAAATGTTTGTCTCTTTATCTCCAATTTTGCTTCTTAAAGCTAACTTTTTATTATATTAATAAAGGTTCATTAGTTGTCTTTGACATTTTTTGTTCATCTTTTCTGAAAAATTACTTTCAACTTTTGTGCAGCCTTATGTTGAAATTGTCACTTATAAGCAGCACATACTTAAAAAAAATCTAATTGACAATAATTATATTATCCTCTTCACTTTTCATTGTATTTCATAATGCAACATGAATGTTAGTATTGTTAATATCTTATATGAATTGGTTCTTTCACCAATTCTTGGACAATAGAACACTAATTCCTTTTTTTTTTCTTGCCTTGAGTGCTGTTATTATTTGTTTTGTGATTACAATATTTGTGGATTTTAGAATTCATTATTATAATAGTTGTAAACATTCACTGTTCTTTTAGATTTGCCCACGTAGTTAAGGTTTCTGTTGCTTTGTGTTTTACTTTCTTATCTTGCATCAATCTGATATTACTTTCTCTCTGTCTGAAGAATTGTCTATAATCTGGTTGTCTAAGGACAAATTCTCTTTTGTTGGTCATTAAATGTCCTTATTTTGCTTTGGCCTGATGAAAAACTTTTTCTCTACCTACTTAGGTTCTTCTATTGAAGGTCTGTGAATCAAAGTGATAAAAGACAAATTGTCACAAGAAAAGATAGATTTTTAAAAATTCAAATGGATGTTCAAGAGAGTTCACATAAAAATGTGACTCAAGGAAATGATTAGAATTTGAGGCTTTATATCAGCATCTTAATAGGGTAGAGGGAAGGGAGAAGGGCCCTTATCGGAAAACAAATGACTTTTAGGAAAGATAAATGGACCTTTAGGAGAATAGATGGGAGATAAGATAGTATTGTGACGATGTCCCTTTAGGCAGTTTCTTATCCTAGTGCTGACTTCTAGTCTGCAGGTTATAGGAGTCAGCCTTTTCTCCTTGTGAAACTTCAGTAGAGAGGACCTGGAGATTGTCATTCTAAATGAAGTAAACCAGAAGGAGAAAGAAAAATACCATATGATACCACTTATATGTGGAATCTAAAAAAAAAAGACAAATGAACTTATTTACAAAACAAATAGACTCAGAGACATAGAAAACAAACTTATGGTTACCAGGAGGAGAAAGGGGGTGGGAAGGGATAAATTGGGAGTTTGAGATTTGCAGATACTGACTACTAAATATAAAATAGATAAACAAGAAGTTTACGGTGTATAGCACAGAGAACTATATTCAGTATCTTATAAAAAAGAAAATGAGAAGGAATATATGTATGACTGAAACATGATACTGTGCACCAGAAATTGATGTAACCTTGTAAACTGATTACATACTTCAATTTAAAAAACAAGTGGATTTATGACAGTTGAATTCTTTTGGGTTAGTCTCCTTTTAGGGAGATAAGAGGAGTTCAGCAAAAGATTTTTCACACTGATATATTCTAGATACTTTCACTTTCTTTATTGAAAGATAATTTTGGGGTATAATCTTAGCTGCTGTTTTTGTTTAGTACTTTGAAGAAGTAGTTCCATTCTTATCTGGCTTCTATCAGTCTTATCAGTCTTATTCTTACTTTAAGGCAAGAAGGTGTCCTTACCTCTTCTACTTTCTCCCTCCCACTGGCTGCTATTAAAATTTTTTCCCTGTGACAGTTTTACTCTGGTATAACTAGGTGTAGTCTCGTCTTCCCTCCCCTCCCCTCCCCTCCCCTCCCCTCCCCTTTCCTTTTTCCTTCCTTCCTTCCTTCCTTCCTTCCTTCCTTCCTTCTTGGAGTTTGTACTACTTCAGCATATGGCTCAGTGTTTTTTCCTCCAATTTTCAAAAAGTGTTGGTCGTTCTCTTTTCAGATATTGTTCTGTCTTAATTACTTGCCTACTTTCTTTCTTTACTCCAAATATACTCATATTAGGTCTTTTTACCATGTCCTGTATGTCTTAGTTATTTTGTCAGTTTTCATAATTTTTCTTTATCAAGCTTCTGTTTAGTTGTCATTGACCCCTCTTTCAGTTAAGTAGTCCTTCTTCACCTGAGTTTAATAAGCTGGTAAATCTATTCTTAATTTCATGTTTGTTTTGTTCAGTAGTTCTACAGTTTCCATTCTGTACTGAAATTCTTTTTGTAGAATTTATTGTTCTCAACAGTAACCTCATTTATTTCAATATTTGGATATGAAATGTTAGTATTTTGATTTTTCTGTGTGTTGGCTTCTATATGGTTTTCATTCACTTGGTGTTGGCTCTTGTTTTTACTTGTTCATTGATGATTGAATGTTTGAAATTGTATTTACAATTGCAGGAAATTATATTTTAAAGTCTCTAGATGGTAATATCTTCTTCTAGAGAGGATTTCCTTTTGATTTTTGATTAGCAGTTAGATTGGGTGCTGATTATGTTAATTTAAGACTGAATGGTTCAAATTTGGAACTGTTAAAATCTTTCTGAGAGTTGGCCCTATTTCCAGTTCGTCTACTCCTACTAATGCAGGAAAAATGGATGTGGGGTGTATGAAGGGCTGTGTCCCAGGTCTCCTTTGAGTCCCTGGGATGTGCCTCGCCAAGTGTAGGTCCTTGGCATTGTGCTGGAAAGAATTCAAGAGCGAGCCACCGTTGAGTAAAGGTAGATTTATTTACAGTGTAAGGCAAGAGAAAGGCAAAGGAAGAGGTGTGGAGGTTGGGTGCTCCGGTTAAAGTTAAAATAGGTACACACTCCATGGACAGAGTGTGGGCCATCTCTGAAGAGGAGGGAATGAAAAAGGGTGGCCATGAGGCGTGGTGTTGCCAGTTTTTATGAGCTCAGTAGCTCCACACCTACAAGTGGGAGGACTATTCCAGTTACCCTGAGGAAGGGGCTGGGATTCCCAGGAATTTGGCCACCACCCACTCTAACCTTCTATAGTTAGCCTTGGAACTGTCAGGGCACCTGTTGGGCATGTTATTTATCATGCTAATGTTACAATGAGCATATGAAGCTCAAGGTTGCTGAAAGTCAAATCTCCTACCATCTTAATCCTCAAGGCCTACTGGGAGTTGAATCTTCTGCCATCTTGGTGTTAATTGCTGTCATTTCTTGAACGGCTGTGCCCTGCCCCCTTCCCTCCTGTCTCACTACCATGTAAGCCCATTTATGTCTTCTGAGAACCTGAGATTTTATTTTACCATGGCTCTCCTGCATTGTTATTTCTGTTTCTTTTTTTTTTCCCCCTTCCTCACACTGTGACATTCTGAAAATTTTGTTTAGCTTTTTGGCTGCCAGTTAATCTAAGTACAAATCACCATAATGTTATGTGAAGGTCTGTTTTAGTGTTTTCTGTTTCCTGGGGTATGCTTGGGTCTCTTCTGTAAGCCTGGGTAATCTACTAGGATCTCTTCACCTTGACAGTTTATAAACTTCAATTTTTGTCTCTCTAGTTCTTTAAGATTGATAATATCTCCATTTAATGTTTCTATTCCTACCTGTGAGTAGTAAATGCTTCAGTGGGAAAAGTCATGCTCAAACATCTTCTCTAGGATCTTGGTACCTTAAATCTTGACTATCCTGGAAACTCTCTAATCCCTTAAAAAAGTTGAAAACACCAATTTTTTCTAGCATTTTTAGTTGCTTTTGTTGGTTAGTTTGATAAAAGCCTATCAGCTGTTCCCAGAAGGATAACTATTTGCTGTTATATTCTGCAATTATTTGGTGTGAAATAATGGTCCTTCATTGGGCATGACATCAGAAAAGGAGAGCAAAGATTCTTTCCTCCCCCGAAATAAGAAAATACACCACCTTTGAGCAATGAATAATCATATGTGTTGTGGGTATACATACATTTATTTGACAATATTCATCTCTTTATAGGTTGCTTAGCCAAACAATGAAGGATCATCTGGTAAGAGTAGCAAATGAAGCTGAATTTATCCTGAGCAGGCAGCGAGCAGAGGATATTCACAGACATGCGGAATTTGAGGTAGGTTAAACATATGAATGGTTGGAGGAAGTTACCATTTTTTAGTGGTAAGCATGGGAAACTGTAGGTAAAATGGCAGCATGGTCTAAGTAATGTGTATTATCAAAAAAATTAAAAATTATTTTGTAAAGTAATCATGGGGGATTCTGGGAAGATAGTACAAGTCTGTAGCCTTGGCTCTGATAGTTTTCTCATAATTTAGTGAAGAACATTTGCTGTCTCTAGGTAAGACAGAGCTACTTATCTGGAAATGAAAACCCCTTTGGTAGAGATAAGAGCTTCTAGGTTTCTAGAGAGAAGCTGAACAGAGTTGTGAAGTTTCTTTTCCCTTGAAGTTTGGAAACATGTAATATTTGTAGCTGAGGGAGTGAGGGAGCATACAGCTTTCTTCTTGGATCCGCACAGTGGGACCAAGTGACAGACTCATCCTGGGACTAGGTCTTGTCTCAGCAGTTGCACGTGAACATGTGTAACTAATGTGATTTCATAGGATAAATTAATGGTGTTGTATCTATATAAGTTGTAAAGGTCACATGTATGGTGAATTAGAAACTTTGACAGGAACATTTGCTAAGAATGGGAAAAAATTAAAAAGCACCATCTGGGTTCTTTATAACATATGGAGAGCTGAGCGTTCAACTACTGCTGTTTTGGGTTTTTTTTTTGTTACATTCGAAAGGATGAAAACCTCCCCAAGTACATTTTATACAACCATCAAGATGACATGAAAAAGATACTGGAGAAATAAAACCATACAAGACTAACTTCACTTAAGAATATTGGACAAAATTCTAACTAAAATTCTAACCAACATAATCCAATAATATAATTAAAGAATTATACAATTGACTCTTGACAGACACAAGTTTAAACTGTGTGGGTCTGCTTATCTACTGATAGTTTTCGGTAGTAAATACTACAGTACTGCAGTCCGCAGTCGGGTGAAACTGCAGATGTGGAAGAATCTTGGATATGAAGGGCTGACTATAAATTATATGTGAATCAACCCACGTGTTGTTAAAGGGTCAGCTGTATAGTGTGATCATTTAGAATTGATTCATGGACTCCAAAGATGGTTTAATATTAAGATATCCTTTTACAGAATAAATTATATCAATAAATTAAAAATGGGAAAAGTCATGTGAAGCTATCAATCAATAAATGTAGGAAAAAAGCATATAATAAATTTTAGCATCCAGCCCTAATGAAAGTCTGGAGAAAAAGGAGGAAAAAATATGCAATGGAGAAAAGATAGTCACTTTGACAAGTGGTGGTGTTAAAGCTGGACAGTCACCTATAAATCAGTGAAGTTAGAGTACTCCCTCACACCATACACAAAAATAAACTCAAAATGGCTTAAAGACTTAAGCATAAGACAAGACATTCTAAACCCCTGGGAGAGAATATAGACAAAACATTCTCTGATATAAACTTTTCCTATCAGTATTCTGCTAGGGCACTCTACTAAGGCAACAGAAATAAAAACAAAAACAAACAAATGGGACCTAATTAAACTTAACAAACTTTTGCAAAGCAGAGGAAAGTATATACAAAATGGAAAGACAACCTATGGAATGGGAGAAAATATTTTCAAATGATATGACTGACAAGGGCTTAATTTCCAGAATATACAAAGAGCTCATACAACTCAATAATAAAAATCAAACAGCCCAATCCAAAAATGCACAGAAGATCTGAACAAACATTTCTCTAGTGAAGACATACAAATGGCCAATAGGCACATAAAAAAATTAGCGATTTTTCAATATTGATAATGATCAGATAGATGCAAATCAGAACTACAGTAAGGTATCACCTCACACCAGTCAGAATGGCCATCATTAAGAAGTCCACAAATGATAAATGCTGGAGAGGGTGTGGAGAAAAGGGAACCCTCCTACACTGTTTGGGATGTAGTTTGGTGTAGTCATTATGGAAAACAGTATGGAGACTCTTTAAAAAACTTAATATAGACTTACTATATGATCCACTAATTCCACTCCTGGGCATATATCTGGAGGAAACTCTTAGTTATTTCTTAATTACTTTGCTTTCTTTGTTTCATAGCTATGAGTAATTAAATTTTTAATATTTTGTCACTGACGTTTGTAATTTGCCTGTAATTGTTTTTTCTTCATTTTGTCTATTTAGATCTTCAGCCTCTCTCTTTGTTTTTCACTTATTTTGACTTTTACATTTTTTTCTGGTTTTGAGTTGTATTTTTGTTGTGTTGTTAGAAAATAATCATGAGGAATTTCCTTTCATTTTTTGTTATATTCTTGCAAGGTTGTCTTTTGTATAGAATCTTCCAGTTTTATTTAAAAATTTTATCATTTGTCTTTTTTTTTATTCATTCATTATTGATGTATATTTACATAGCTACTGTTTGACTTAGACAGAATATCTTCGTGACTCCTTCCTTCCTCCTTACTGTCTATAAAGCTAATTTTTTCCCTCACTGAGCTACAGTTTGATTTTTAAAATTTGATTTTTGTCTAATATTGTTAGCCTATCATGAAAAGAGGGAGAGTGATCTTTGAGACAGGAGAGCAGGCTTTCTTAGAACACCTAAGTCTTGCTTTCTCTTAAAACATTATGTTAAGTATTTTCTACCAATTTTCTTGTTTATTTAGAACTGTTGACAGTTCTCATCAGGGAGAAATGTGCTTAGTCTTTGAATCATTAGCTGTCATTTCAGAAGGTAGTCTGGAGTCCGCTTCTGTCCTGGGTAGTCAGCCCTATTTTCCACTTCCTTGTTAACACCAGTTTTTGCACTGGAGGCTTTTCTAGAATTTTCAATTAGGAGAAGCAAGAGCTAACAATACCTGCTCGGTTTGTCTCTCTCCATGTATGTAGGCATTAAGGAAAATTCTCAGCATGCTGTCAGTTTACCCTCTTTGCTTTGGGCACATGGGAACATGGTTAAGAACTGAGCTTTACTGCACCCTTAGTTCTGTTTCCCATAGTTTATTTTCCCCGTGGCAACTAATTATTTAATGTTCAGCGCTTTATATTTCTTTTGTTGGCTATTTGTGTTAGCCTTTTTGTTTGAAAAAGTTTTCTTTGCTATTGTTTTAGAAGTTGAACGAAGAAAAAAATTTTTTAATTGCCATTTCAACCTACCATCCTAACCTGGAACCTATTTCTTTAGAGTCCTTTCTAATTGATTATGGAGAAGGTCCTTTGTAACTCCGGGTTGAGATTGTAGCTCATTCTACTTTTTTGAATTTTTAGCGGTGTTATATGGGTTCTTCTGTGTATGAATGAGAGAGAATGAGGAAGGGGAAAATGTGAAATTAAGAAGAGGAAGAATACTTCTAAAACACTGTGTAATGCAAGAGATTAAACTGATTTGATTCAGATGGGGTGTGTGTGTGTGTGTGTGTGTGTGCATATATATAAAATTTCCACTTTAGGTTGGGGGTAGTGGTGACAGTGTAGCTAATATTTCATGAGTCCTTAAGTTGTGTCAGAAACTGTTATGAGTGCTTTGTAAGTTTTAACTAATTTAATCCTTACAGTAAACCTCTGAGGTGGTACTGTTACTATCTCTGATTTTATAAATGAGAAAACAGATTAAAGAGGAAATAACCCAGAGTTACAGCTGGAATCCAGATAGAGTCAGTTTATCTCTTAATCACAAATCTCTGTATTTGGTTCACATTTTATTTGATTTCTATAGAAAGTGTGAATAGGATTTAATCGTGGCATACATAGCAGCTTTATTCTAAGCTATTTAATTTTATGCTATATCTACTATAGATTTTCATTTTAATCTTTATCATCTTGCTATGAGATTTATAATATTGTATAACATTCTAAAGCATGGTAATAAAATATCTAAATAAAAACAAGTATTTCCAAACAGATTTTATTGTTACTTAAATTTTTAGTAGAGAAAATATATTTGTTCAACTGTTTCACATGAGAGTCAATTTTAAGAGAGCAAACATTTTTAATATTTCCTAGTCTTTTATTTTCATAGAAAAAGAATTCCCTTTGTTAATATTACAAAACCCCAATCGACTAAAGCATGTTTATGTTTAATATATTTCTAACTATATTGCTCTTAAATCTTAAATAATACACTGCAAGATGAAGCATATTTTTTCCTAGACAGCTTATATTCTAAATGTTATCTATATTCAGCCTTGAATTCATGCTGTGCATTCTTTAATAATATATCTGAACTTTATCTACTGCTAGTTACTTCCTCCTGTAGAAAAGAGATGTTGTCATGTATTTAATATACCATTTGTGGTTGTAAAGTAGCTGACTTGTTTCATTTATTATCAGGGGATTGATGACACTGTAGATCTGAAATGCACATCTCTTTAGTTCATCGCATGATTATCACTGGAGTGGGATATCCTTGACATCTTCTGCTTTTGATTTATGTAGAGGTTCCTTGAATGTCATGACATCATTGATTAGGCGTACATCTTTATTTTTTAATCTTACAGCTGTAAACAGAATGTTTGTTAAAAAATTATGTTGTGCAAAACATTGGACCCTGTCTTGTAAATATAGTGTGTAGGTAGGGGTACACAATTCATGACTTATTGTTTAAAAAATTGTCCATCAAAGTTTAGTTTATTTAAACTAGTATGATATATCTATAAAACATATGATCAAGATTATCAGATAATAACTTCGTTTTCAGGACTCTATGTAAGTTAAAGTCCACTGGAGCAAGAATTTCTTCATGCCCTTTTGGCTGATGTTGCTTTGAATTTCACATATTACACAGTAAAATTCACTTCATATTAGCTTCAGTGGAACTGCAAACTTGGTGGCTAGTTAGCTTATTTAAAGTAATAAAAATAGTCTTTTTTATGAAAAGGGCCATGAAATACTTAATTTTTAATATAGCAATCTATATATTTTTCTTTTAGATGAAGGACTTATTTTTCACATAAGCAAACAAAATATTTCTCAATAAAATAGTGAACTTTTTTTTTTTTTTGGCCAGTTAAGTACTTTCACATTTTTTAAAATCAGTAAGCACTTCTATGGCACCACTTATTCATCAAGACTCTTAGCAAGTATAAAATAAATATTTATAATAACCCCCTTTGGGTAAATATTATTATCATTATCCTAGTTTTATGGATAAGAAAACTTGAAGCACAGAGAGGTTAAAAAACTTGCTATAAATTATACAGCTAATATATGATGAATTTAGGATTTGAATCCAAGTAGTCTGATACAAAGTTAGGACCACTGTGTTACGTGACCTCTCACATCATCTACTAAGTGATTTAATGCACATTTTCTCATTTCAGCATCATAACAGATCTGTGAAAGTATGCAGGATAGAATGAGAGAATGTGATTTTGCCTTTGTTACATAGCTAGTAAATTGATATTTTGAATCAGGACTCATGTCTCATAACAATTACCCAGTGTATTCTCTGTCCCCATATCCTCTGTTGGCCTTATGGTATCATTAAATGTTTTGCTGTTGAAATAATATATTATTCAACATATGTTTAACAGTTCTGAAGGAGTATGAGCATATTAACAAATATATTACTAGAGACCTAAACTACCAATTTTAGGGTTAATTTTGATGAATTATCTGATTTATCTCTTTAGTATTTGCATTTTTTTTATGATCGATGATCATTTGCTTTTTGTTATTCAAAATAAGTATTTATTTTCCTAATTGTAGTAAGATACATGTTTATTATAGGAAGTTTAGAAAATACTGAAAAATATGAATAAAAATCATTAATTGTCTAGCTTTAACTACTGTTTAACTCCATTGTTTTTCTTTTAATTTAAAGTTGAAATAATTGTAGACCTACAAGTAGTGAAAGTACTACAAAGGTCCCGTGTACCTTACTGTATTTTTAAAATACTCCTATGCTCATTTACTCATTCACTGAAAGTACCCACTTACCAAATTAGAATTATAAGGATGCTTTTTAAAAAGCTGACATTAAAATAATTTTTTCTGAGCAGTTTGCCATTCTTGAAATATTTTTAGAAACATCGATTTATAAAACTGTGATTTTCCTGAATATAAACATGTAATAATTAATTTTACGATTCTTTATTCTTAAATACTTAAATTCTGTATAATTTGCTCTTACAAAGAAAGTTATGAAGAATATCAGTGTTCATAAATCTTTATTTGCATTTTTGATTTTTTTAGGTGGGCTAAATTAATTTAAGTGAAAATCTGGGGTTGGAGTGAATTCCTTTGAGTATCTTAATACATATTGATAAATTTCTTTCCAAAATTCTTCATCTCATACATTTTCCCATTTCACTGCACATTGCCACATTTGAATAGTTTTCAGTTTGATAAATAAAAGTATATTGTCTATTGTTTTAAAGTCTACATTGTTTTTGTTACTAGTGAGTGAGAAGTTGAACACTGTTTCATTATGATGACTATTTTTATTAATATCTATTTGCTTTCGTTGCCCAAAATAAATATTTATGATTTTATTGCTGATTTATCAAATGGCTTTATATTTTGAATGTATTGACCTTTGTTTTATTTTGTTGCTGTATTTTTCCCCAGAATTTACTTTTTCTTCATGATATTTATAGCCATTTAAATATAATCGAATTTAAAGATTTTCCTTTACCTATCATTGCTTTCATTACTTTTACGCTTAGTAAGTGTTTTTTCTCATCTCAGGATTACTGAAGTATTCTGTATTTTCTTCTGATTTTCTATGGGTGTAGACTTTAATTTTAGTTTTATAAGTATTGGAGGTATTTTTCTTTGTATCGTATAGATAAGACTAATCTGATTTTCTCCAAAAGTATTAACCGGTTTCTCAAAATTACCTTTCTTTGGTTCGTGAGGCTTTCTTTATCATATATTACACTCTCATGTTTGTTAGGGCTCATGTCAAACAATTCTATTGTGTTTTAAAGTTTTGTTGTTGTTGTTGTTTGTTGTTTTGCTAACTGAACAGTTACTAATAATTAATGCATGGATATTGTCAACATTTAGAATGTTAACTGGAGAGGTGACACAGTTGTTCATTTATTTTTTTTTCTTTTACTAAAACATTTTTCTTTTAAAGCTATGGTTTAAAAAAATATGATACCTAAATTTTAGGGAGAAAAGGAGAGATTACATACCACAGTTCATTCACAAAGATAAAAAAATTTTTTGGATATTCCAAACCTGAATTATATATTTTATGTGTGTACCTGCCCCGTGCTCAGCTTTGTTTTCATCATAGGCACAGTAATTCTTTCAGTCTCCAGACTTTGAAAGTGATAGTCGCAACCAAAGAACAAATAGATAAATTGGACTTTACAGAAGTCTACAGTGTTTGGGGTTCAGAAGGCACTATGAAGAAGGGGAAAGGACAATCCACCGAATGGGAGAATTTATTGCCAATCTGATCTTTGATAAGAGTCTAGTATCTAGAATATAAGAAGAATATGAAGAATATCTAGAATATAATGAAGTTTTACAACTCAACACTAAAGAGAGATCTGCCTCCTTCTCCTCCTGCCTCCAGGCAACCAGGAAGCTGTAGTTGCCATGCTCCTTTCCTTTTCTCAGGATACTTTGTGCCTTTTGTTTCCAACCTGGGCCGAGCAGAATGACTCCCACGAAATGTGGTGGCAGGATGAAGGGCCATTGTACCATCAACAAGATAGAGATCGAAGAATACACGTTCACACTGTGGGCTTCAAGAGGCATGGCCTTTGGGCACTCAAAAGAGATTCGGAAATTTGCCATGAAGAAGATGGGAACTCCTGATGTGTGCATTGACACCAGGGTCAGCAGAGCTGTCTGGGCCAATGGAATGAGGAAGGTCTTACACCTTATTAGTGTGCTGTTGTCTAGAAGATGGAAAGAGGATGAAGAATCATCACATAAGCTGTATCCATTGGCTAACTAGGTACCTGTCACCACTTTAGAAAATCGAGAGATGTTGTAAATGAGAACTGACTGCTGATTGTCAAGTAGTTATAAAACTGCAGATATACCAATGAAGAGACAAATATCAGAATTTAAAAATAGGTAGAGGATTTGAATAGGTATTTCTTTGAGGATGATATGCAAATGGCCAATAAACACGTGTAAAGATGCTTAACATCGTTATCATTAAGGAAACGCAAATTGAAACCACAATGAGATACCACTTTTTACCTACTGGAATAGTTGTAATAGACAAGGCAGCTAATAACAGGAGTTGGTAGGGATATAATGAAATTAGAACCCCTGTATGCCAATGGTGGGAATGTAAAATGGTGCATCCATGTCAGAAAACAGGTTGGCAGAAAACAGAGTTACCTTATGACCCAGTAATTCCACTATTATGTGTATACCCAAGAAAATTGAAAACATGCATCCACGTGAAACCTTATATATAATGGTGTTATTCATAATAACCGAAAAGTAGAATTCACCCAAATGTCCATCAGCTGATGAATGGATAAAGAAAATCTGGGATATTCAGACAGTGCAATATTATTCATCCACATATAAATACATACATGTGTAATATATATGTACATATGTTTGCATATGTTATGTATATATATATTGAAATCACAAATTGAAGAATAAATATAGTTTGTATCTCAGAGATCTGTTATATATGGACACATAAAAATTTTCCAACCAGTATTCTTTTTAATAGGAATTATCTACAGTGTATTCATTTAGCCTCAGTAGTGCTTTAATTGGTTTGTCTAATTAGTGTTAAAATTTTTTTATTTTGCTTTTTTGTTATTAGACTAACACACTGTATTATATTCTCATGCTGTAGAGTTTGGGGGATCATGTATATTATCCACATAGCCTTTAAATCTGGGTTTATGAATATCAGTGAATATTGAAGATTTCTTGGTACTTTTACATGACTTCAGGAATTCATTGTAAATCTTGTTTGGCAGCCAGCTTCTCTGCATGATTTCTCTTCAGTAATTAAATTTAGCATTTCCAGCTGCTAAAAAATTTGTTGGCCTTCTGTTCATTTGTGTTTCTTCACGCGTAAAGTGTAAGACATCCACATAGTTTTAATTCTCTTAAAGTGCCATTTTATAGTCTGGGTTTGGCAGTTATTTTCTGTTGATGGTTTACTTTCTTATTCTAAGTGTGAATCTAAAATTTTAATCTTAAATGTTAATCTAAATATAAATCTGATATATATCAGATATGTGATTGCCCTAAGTGATTTTCTTCCAGTAATTTCTAGGGGTTTAGATTCTGTTCCCCTTAGAATGTCAAACTAGGTTATTCCTTAAGATGTATAATTTCAGACATCTGTATTTTCTAGGTGTAGATATAAGCAGTTGTACAGAACTATAAGTTGGGCTAATTACCTTTGAATTTAATGGATCTTTTGGTTATCATACAGCAGAATAATTTTAAATATAAGAAAGCTTGTGTGTTTTTTTGTATTAGTTTATCAATTTTATTTGTATAAGGGATGATTTTTGATATAGATTGTTTGTTTTGTGAATGTGTTTACTGATACTACTGAGCCACAATCTGTCTTCAGCCGGTATTATGCTTGAAATTCAATGCCCATTATTCTCCACTACTACAAAAAACACTTTTCACAGATAATATGGTTCTTTGTGATAAATTATGAACATCTACCTATAGCTTGCTATTTTTAGATGTCTCAAATGGTCATTCTTTAAAATATTAGTAAGTTCATATATGAACAGCCAATGAAAGTCCTGGTATAATCCTAACTTGTGGACTTATTTATAATTATAGTATTTAAACTGTTAATATTTTAGGTCCTTTATAGAGAATCAGCTTTTACCAGTGGATGCATGGTATATGGTTGATTAGGCAATTTAAAATATTTGTTAGCGTAATTCTCCAAATATATCGTTCTAGTTTATACTACATTGTTAAATATAATTTGCTGACATAATAAATTGACATAGCATCAAATGGAGGAGTAGTAACAATTCAGATGTCTTTGTTTTAAGTGGGGACTATTTTTTATTGATTCTTGTTTTCAGCAGAGTATTAGACCATAGGATATGATTCAGTAGATGAAATGTTTTAATTTGAGAATGAAAAATTACATCTAAAAGGAAATGGAGATTTTAAAAATTATTTTAAAAATTATTTATTTTTGAAATTCATGTGGAATTGCAAGTGGCCCTGAGTGGCCAAAGCAGTCTTGAAAGAAAAAAGAACAAAATTAGAGCACTCACATGTCCTGATTTGAAAATTTACTACAGAGCTGTAGTAATCCTGGTACTGGGGTAATTATAGACATTTATAACAGAAGAATAGAACTGAGAGTCCAGAAGTAAATTTGTACATATAAGACCAATTGATTTTTGAAAAGGGTGACAAGATAATTCAATGTGAAAAGAATAGCCTCTTCAACAGAGTGTACTAAGACAACTCGATATCCACATGTGAAAGAGGAAAATTGATCCCTACGTCCTACTATATACGAAGATTAATTCTCAATGGATCAATGACCTAAACATAAGAGCTAAACCATAAACTCTTAGGAAGAAATATGGTGGTTAATCTTCATTACTGTGGATGTGGAAATGAATTCTTAGATATGACACCAAAAGCACAGGTATCCAAAGAAAAATTGGTAATTGGATGTCATCAAAATTAAAACCTCTGAGTATTACAGGGCATTATCAAGAAAGTAAAAAGATAACCTATAGAATGGGAGAAAATATTTACAATTCTGTGTCTCATAAGGGTCTGTTTTCCAGATGTTAAGATTTATTTAGCTCCACAACAAAAAATCAAATAACCCAAATGAAAAAATGAGCAAAGAACTTAAATGGACTTTTCTCTGAAGAAGATATACAAAATGGCAACTAATACATAAAAAGCTGTTCAACAGGATTAGTCATTAGGGAAATGCAAATCAAAACCACAGTGAGATACCACTTCACCCCCACTAGTACAGCTAAATTAAGATAGGCAGTAACAAATGTTGGTAAGGGTATGATAGATATCAGAACATTTATACACTGTTGGTAAAATGTCAGATGGTATAGATGCTATGGAAACAGTTTAGTAGTTCTACAAAAATTTGAAAAAATTACCACATGACCCAATAATTACATTCCTAGTAATATATCCAAAAGAACTGAAAGTAGTTACTTGAATAAGTATAGGTGCATGCAGGTGTTGTTTAGTTTGTGTGTCAGCTTGACTAGGATACCCAGATAGCTGTTATAATATTACCACTGTGTGTGTCTGTGAGGGTGTTTCCAGAAGAGATTAGTATTTGAATAAGTAGAGTGAATAAAGATGATCACCCTCCTTAGTGCTGGTGGGCAGTATCCAATCTACTGAGGGCCTGAATAATGCAGAAAAGTGGAGGAAGGGTGAACTTACTCTCTGCTTGAGCTGAGACGTTTATCTTATCCTGCCTTTGGACATTAGTGCTCCTGATTCTCAGGTTTTTGGACTAGGACAAAGACTTAAACCATTATCCCCTCCCAGTTCTCAGACTGAGTTACACAACCAGTTTTCCTGGTTCTTCAGCTTTCAGATTGTGGATTGTGGGACTTCTTGACCCTGTGAACCAATCACTTTAATAAATCTCTAATATGTAAGTCTGTATATCTTATTGGTTCAGTTCCTCTTGAAAACCTTGACTAACACAGAGCATATTTATAGTAGCACAATTCACAATAGCCCAAAAGTGGAAACAGCCTAAATGTCCATCAGTGCATGAGTGGATAAACAAATTGTGCTATGTACATACAGTGAAATATTATGCAGTCATAAAAAAGGAACATAGTACTGATACATACTACAATATAGATGATTCTTAAAATGTAATGCTAAGTGTAAGAAGCCAAAGCACAAAAATATATAAATCATTTTTATGAAATATGCAAAATACATAAACCCGTAAAGACAGAATGCAGATTGGTGGTTGCCATTGGCTGGGGAGTGGGGAATGGAGAGAAATGGCTGAATAGATGAAGAGTTAACTTTGGAGTGATGGAAGTGTTTTGGAACTAGATAATTGTGATGGTTGCACAACATTGTTAGTGTACTTAATGTCATTGAATTGTGTACTTTAAAGTGGCTAATTTTTGGTGAATTTCATTTTAATGAATTATTTAAAAAAATATTTTTGAGTACGTGGAGCTGTTCAGTATATTGAGCATTGCAAAAGGCTTAAAAGAGTTTGTTTTGCCTGAGTTGCTAGATACTGTAATCCTCTTCATTGGGAAATTAGGAGAAAGAACATTGAGAAGAGTGTTAACTGAAAAACCAGCCTCTGTACCCAGAGAGCTGAATTGAGAGTTGGTAGCAGAGTTTTAGGAGAATAGAAAGAACAATTTTATTGCTTTGCCAGGCAAAGGGAGCCATAGCAGGCTAATGCCTTAAAGACTGTGAATCCGTCTTGGAGTTGGGATTTTAAGGTTTTATAGAAAAACTGGATGGGACAGAAAAGGTAATAACAATCAGGGCATGTTGCAAGGTGTTACATTCTCTTCATCTTGATAAGAACTGGCTGTTGTTATGGACAAGTTTAGGAGGGTCTACCCATTTTTTTGAGGTTCAGTCCATGACCTTCTTTCAAGACCTCTAGGGTAAAAGGATGTTACTATTTCAAGAAAAGAATGCACAGGGAAGGGAACGTTTTAGTCATATGATTAGTTTAGCTAGAATTACAGGCCCAAACAACTCAAGAACCATCTTGTTATTTTTCTAGTCTTTCAAGAGCAGTTTGGAATGTATTCAGGCTTTGATTTTGGGGGAACTGCACATGGACATATCTGATAGCAATCTGGAAATACAGATTTAGTGGCTAGGTAAGATATAGCTGGATATTCAAGTTATACTTGGATGTTTTTAGCTGATAGATAGTAGTTGAATTGTCGCTCTGTTTAAGCCACTGGTAGAGTGTAGCAGACGAGAAGAGTACCAAGCCATCCTAACAACTAAGTGTTACTTCGTCCTTTGGCAAGTACTCAGTTAAACTAATTCATTTAGCATTACCCCACGTAAATGATTTCATTCATACTTTTCCCCACTCCTCAAAACCAAATGTCCTCCTATAAACGCACTGTCAACTGAAGTCCTTAACTCATATTTTGTTTTTACGGAAACAGATCTCATCAACTTGGAATGAACATTGCATCTGTTCATCACCAAACTAACCAATATATATTTGTTAGTTTCCTCCCACTTGAGAGCCCCACCTTTTTCACTGGCAAATGTATTCGGCCAGACTTTGCTTATTCACTTACTTCTTCTCTTTTCTGAATCAGTCTTC
Source organism: Vicugna pacos (assembly GCF_048564905.1). NCBI lineage: Eukaryota > Metazoa > Chordata > Mammalia > Artiodactyla > Camelidae > Vicugna > Vicugna pacos. The sequence goes on from NC_132988.1 coordinate 14,306,784, forward strand.
CTTTTCTCATGGAAAAGCAGAGGAATGTGTTAAAATATATTCTGTCTTTAAATAAACCGAAGGCAAACTCAGAACCTTCTCTTGACTTCCCTCTGCTGCTTCCTCTTTTAGCATTTTAAGTGCTTCACTCTGCTTCCTGTTTTACGAAGAGATTGAAAGGAGACGAAGGCTTAAATAGGAAGACCAATTACTGCAATAATTGAGATAAGAAATGATTACTTTGACTAGGCTAATGGCAGTGAAGGTAGTGAGAAGTGGTTGAATCTTAATCTACTTCATTTTAGAGTTAACAGGATATGCTGATAGATTTAGTATATTGCAAGAATGAAGGGCATCAAGGCTGACTGGAAGTTTTTGTTTGAGCAACTAGAGGAACGGAGTTGCTCAAGTGGTAAGACTTTAGAAGGATCAGGGCAAGGACGGAAGGGCTGGAGCCCAGTTTTGAACGTGTTTAGTTTGAAATGTCTATTAGCCATCCAAGTGGAGATGTCCATTAGGCAGTTGGATATATAAACTTGCAATCCCTGGGAGGAGTGTAGGCTCAGGATACAAATTTGGGAGTCCCCACTGTAATTGGTGGTATTTAATGCCATGATTAGGGTGAGATCACCAAATAAGTGAATATCGACAGAAAGTTGTTCTTCCTGAAGGTAGGTAGAAAGCTGGAAATTGGTGGTTCTGAAAGTCTATTTTTAAAAGTTCTGGAAAGAACAATAAACTGTCAAAAGATGCTGATATATTAACATAGGACAACTCATTAACCATTTGTCTCAGCAAACTGTGTTCTTCCTGCTTTTTACAGTTTAACTCCTAACCTTTATGTTCCCCTTTCTAAGTCACCTCAGAGGCCTTCTGGGATCACCCCACCAAAGTAGGTGACTCTTCCCTGCTGCGGGATATTCTCTGTCTTGGCCCCTTTTTTTGAATTGACTTCACAGTAAACCACTTATAAAGTAATTTCTTTACATGTTATTATGTCTCAGTATAAGAGTTGAAATCATGCTTCTCTTTTGCCCCTTTTTGTAATTTCCAGTTCTTAGTAACAGATATGTAATTGATGTTCAGTAAATATTTGTTTATTGGATAAAAGGATAGAATCCTTGGGAATTCTATCAGATTTAAGAATGTGAAATGAATTTTTAAATTTAGCTTTTGCTTGTCTGTCTTACTGGTGTTCATACATTAATAACTAATATTTATTGAGTGTTCATTGTATGGCAGTAAGTATTATACTGTGCTGGTTGATTCTCTATAATTATCTTAATTTGACACTTGAGTTTAGTATGAACATGAATACCTCTTCCCCATGATAATATTTTATAGGATTGGAAGTCTCTACGTTATAGTCAGGTTATATATGGAGTTGAAAGTCATTTTTTTAAGTAGGGAAAATGATCTTCAGAATACAGAAAATGCTTATACCATTCAAAGATTCCTCAACTGTTCAGGCCTACAGGGGTTGTATTACGATTTAAATAATGACTTAGGTCAACCGGAAAGAAAGTTTATTCTTGGTTACAATAGGCAATATGACTTAAATAATAACTTCTTTCCTTTAACATGAATCCTCCCTTTTTTTTCTTTTTTCTTTCCCATTCAGGCAGTCTTAGTCTCTTTCTGAATTCTCAGTGACAGACAGTGCAGCTGTCTGCTTCATGTTATCACTATTTGCTTCGCATGATTTCTAAACTCTTAGGGAATGACTCCCATCCCCCTAAAGCTCCCAGCATAGTGATTTTCACGTAGCCTTTGCTCAGTAAGGTGAATTGGAAGAGTTGAGGTATATAGCATCTTTGCTTTCAGGAATGTAACTCTGTTCATCTTGTCGGACAGTGTGTGACCATATCATGGAGGTGAAGTGGGAGAATTTGACCAATGGAGATGCAAATGTTTTGTCTCAGAATTTTATGAATTATCTGAAACTGTAGTGTGGTATATTCATCTAGAGATATACTTTGCTTCTGCATCTAGGAAGGATTATATAAGAAGAATGCAGATATATGATTCCATGTTCAGTATCTGCATTTTTTTTTGATGTATGGAATTTCATTCAACATAGGTTGAAGAAAAAACATGACGAATAGTCCTGTCACTTTGTAGTAAATGCAAGCCACTAAAAATGAGGAAATCTGAATCTCATTTTTTACCTTTTAAATGCTTTTTGTTCAGTTATGGCAAGAAAAGAATTTCTATGTAAATAATATATGGCATTCATTTATGCATAATAATACAGCACATGCTGACTATTTTATCTATATATTGCTGAGAATATCTCTTTCAAGAGAGTAATAATGGCATGATGTCTGGGTAATAATTTTTAAATGACTCACTCTGGCAAATCATAGAAAAGCATTTTTCTAAAAAGTCAGTATTATGTGAAGGCACTGTCTCACATAGAAGAGCAGAAAATTTTCCCTTTGTGGAAATTTAACATGCACATGATGCTTTTTCACTCCCCTTTTAAAAGGAAAGTTAGTTATTATTTTAACTAATTAAGTTATTTTAAAAATTAAAGTTTTATATATTTTGTATCTTTTGAGCAGGCTTTTTATGGTATCATGTTTATATTTTATAACATAAGATTATTTACTTTGTTTAAAAATTAGTAAACTTGCCCCAACAGAACTGTCAACAGTATTGTAATAATGTTTTAGAGTATTGTTAGAAAGAAGGTAAACACTTTTAATTCAAACATACACTCTCAGTAACAGTAAACACCTTGTTCTAGATTCTTTATTATGGACAGAGTTTTTTTTTCCTCCTAATTCCTATCACCTAACACAGTACCTGGCAGATAATAGATTGATTGTTTACAGAATTAAAAAATGTCTGCTTTACATTGTAATGTGACATGATTTTTCTTTAGCTTTCTGTAAGAAAGAGAAACTTTCACTTGAGAATGAGGTACAAAAGCAGGGAACCCATGTGTATTTCCTAAATTACATGGTACCATATTAACCAGCAATTTAATCCATCTGATTCTTTATTCCACTTCCTTTTTTTTAGCTTGTTAACCAGTACAGCAGGCATGATTCATTTTTCATTTACTTTTATTGTTTATCTTTTTGTTAACTAAAAGTATTAAAATGAATACAGGCAATGAAAACAGACAATAAAGAAATTTTGCGGAGAATATGTAAGCTTCTAAATAATTGGTCATTTATTTTAGCTAGATGTGATTCTTCTATATTTTAACTATTTTCCAAGTCTTATTTTTTAACACAACATTTTATATAATATTTTCTAATATTTAAATCCATCGTTTTATTATGGATTATGGCTGTAATATTTAAATTTTATACAATTATGTTTAATAGAGACAGTGATACTATGATTATAATAATAGTGGCTTACTTTTACTGAGTGCTATGTGTCAGTTTCTTAGAATGCTTTGATAGATTATTCGTTTTATCTTTAGAACCCTAAAGTTGTTTCAGAGAGGCATTACTTTTAGGCCCATTATACCGAATAAGGAAGCTGAGGCTCAGAGGCTTAGTAATATCTGCAAAGTTATACAGTTAACATAGGAATTAGAATCTGGTTTTGAATTCTGTTTTTTTACTTTGTGCTTATAATTTAATTATGTCAGTTACTGTCTTACTGTAATTCCTATTACAAGGTCAAATTGAAATAAAGTATTTATAAATTTAAAAAATCTGTACTGGTTAGAAAGAATTAACTTCATATGCAAATAAAGACTGAACAATGAGAAATTAATTCAGCTCTTTGGCTACATATATTACCTATAGTGTTGAATTGATAATTGCGTGCACTTTTATTTATGTATAATATTTCTATTAAGTCTGAAGGTATTTTAAATTCAACTTAAATGCCTTTCCTTTTTGCAAACTTGCATTCCTTTCCTATGTAAAAAGTCTTCAAAATAATTGTCACTATTATGGTGGAGGAAATATATTATTTAAGCTAAAGGTTTTCTTCAACAGAAACATGGACGTGATAGTCAATTACTTATTTTTTGTCTTATTGTATAGTAAGTTAACAGAGTGATGGCTTCCTCAGGAAGAGAAAACTGAGACTTGGCAGCACTCCCAAATCACATGGCAGTAACCATAATAGCCCTGAAACCAGTAGAGTCAGCTACTTGGCAATTTGATTGTTATATCAATTTTATATGTCTGTATTATCTGATATGGTAGGCACTAGCTCTTTGTAGCAATTAAACTCTTGAAATTTGGCTAATTTGGCTTGAAATGTGCTGCAGATGTAAAATACACATCATTTTCAGAGACTTAGTGAAAAAAATGTTAAATTATAAATAATTTTTGTATTCATTTTCTCAGACCTATCTTCCATTTTACAAATTCCTCTGTTTAATTCATTCCTGATTTTTTAAATTTCAGTGAATATCCTTTTCATTTTTAGAAATATTATTTTATTCTTTTCCATTTTTCTTATTTAAAAATAATCTTAATCTTTATCATGTATATAATTCTTTTATGTTTTAATAATTTGAAGCATACTGATTTATAGTTTATTTAATGATAGAACATTGGAAGAGGGGGCATCTAACCTCGCTCGCTGTTCATTATATCTTTTGACTATAGTTCATTGCATAATTGTAAAATGCATTGTGGTTTGTGAATATGGTTTTTCTTCAGTATAGCTTTATCAGTGAGAAGGCTTTATATCTTGTCTGAAAGTGTGTCTCTTCAGAGCGCTTTCATATTTGCTTCTGCCTTGTGTTCTGGGCATATTACCAGCCAGTACTGCTTTAACACCAATTTCTCAGTTTGGACTACAAGCCAGTGTATTGGCAAGTCCATGATTAGCTGGTTGATACATTTCCTTTCACTGAGAGTATAGCTTTAAAAGGTACTTGGCTTTATGAAGATGTCTAAGTTTAAACTCTATGCCTTGCACTGACCCAAGTCTTCTATTGTCATGTGGTCATTAAACAAACGCCTCTTGGTCTTTAATGAGAACCCCTCTCCCAGCGTGCATGCACATAGATGCACTTGCTCAAATTCTTAGCTAAGGCAGTGATAGCACCTGATTATGCTTACTTCTTTGATTTTGGAATCTTCATTTGATTTTTTAAACTGAGGGTTTTCTTTACTTTGTTTCAAGTCATCTCTGCATTTAGAAAAACAAATTTTTTCTCTGTATTTTAGTCACTTTTCTGGATATTTTATGGGGGTATACTTTCAACAGTATTTACCAGAAATGTTAGTTATCCATGTAATTGTCTTTATCATAATTTAGGTGAGGAGAAGCAGCTCTGTCTACTTAGGGGACAGCCATATAAACTCTAAAATCACGTACAACCGCCAAATTAAGTTGCATTAATTTTTAAAAAAACTACTTCCCAAGAAGCCCCTAAAATATACTTGGAGGGGTTGTTTTTGAGAGAAGACTGAGACATTTTCAGTATTTTAGGTATCTGTGTACAATAAGAGCTATATCTTACCAGGAATAGGAGTTGGTTGGTAATATGGTAAATTATGGGCTTTTTATTTATTTATTTTTAAAAACCATTTACTTTGCTGACTAAGCAGGCTTTTTAAACTATGAGTTCCTAATTGATAAAAATATAATTTATATGATTAGGAGTAAAATGAGTTTTTAATTATATAATAATCTAAACTAGTGCTTTTCAGTGATGAAAGACCAGATTTTTTGAAGTTCAAATTTTATCATAGATACGTAACTTTTCTAAAATAAAATAAAAATGTATTATAGAAAAAATAAAAATTAAATTATAACATAGCTAGTTTTTTGCTATTTAAGTCAGTGGCAGGGGGCCCTCTCAATCCCTTACCTTCGGAGACAGTCTATGGAGTGTGTATCTACTTTAACTTTAAACTAAGCAAGCACCCAACCCCACACCTCGTGGCCTTTCTCTTGCCTTCTGAGAAGGCCTGCACTCTGTCTGTGGAGTGTACTTCTCTCTGAATCAGTTTCCTTCTACTCAAAAAAAGAAAAAAGAAAAGAAAAGAAAAGAAGTCAGTGGGTAAGAGTGCTTTTCAATAAATAGAACAAACATAACCTAAGAAGAAAGAAAAGAATTACAAAAGTTACATAGGGTCACTGAAAGAGTGCAACTGATACGAAGAATTTCAGTTCTACATGACTTTCTTGTTCCAGAGTTGTAACTAAACCGAAAGTTATGGATGAAATAGCAGTTCTTTGTATTAAATGTCTAATGCACAGTTTGAACAAACACCGTTTATTATAATATGCAAGGCTTTTATAAGTTTGATTTTTTAATATTTAGTTCTTAATGTGGCAAATGAGTTTGCTTTTTAAAAAACCTAACTTAAAATCTACTTTGGATTAGTAGAGCATTACAGTACTTCAGAGGGTAACGGAATTGTTTCACTCTTTCAGTGTTGTTAATGGTACCTGTAATAACATTAATAGCTCAGAGTTATGTTGATGAGACTGGAAGCAGTGATTTTTTAAGCAGTCTCAGCTGCTCAAGACACTCGTTTTCAGCTTTTATCCAAAGTGAAGCAAGAGATGCTCTGTTTTCAAACTTTTATTTCCCTTTCTCCATCATGACCAGTTCCACTCATTTGCTCTATAAATTTATAGTTCAGTTTAAATTATCTTTTGATGAGAGAAATGGATTTTACAGCCTTGAATATTCTAAGCTTAGATCTTTTTATGGAAAAATTTTCAAAACATTCTGTTGCATATTTCACCAGGTGTCTGGTGATAACTTCTCACACATGAGCAATTTGAAGATCATTATTACCTTGTTGATTATAGCTGTCCTTTGATATCCTCAGGGGATTGGTTCCAGGACAGCCCCTTGGTTACCAAAATCCAAGGATGTTCAGTTCCTTATATAAAATGATGTAGTATTTACATAAACCTAAGCACACCCTCCCATGTTCACTCATTCACTCATTCATCTTTCTTTCCTTTTTTCCTTCCTTCCTTTCTTCCTCCCTCCCTTCCTCCCCCTCTGCATTCTCCCCTTCCTTCCCTCTTTCTTTCTTGAGATATAGTTAATGTACAATATTATATAACTTTTAGGTGTACAACATAGTGATTCACAATTTTAAAGGTTATATCCCATTTATTATTATTATAAAATATTGGCTATATTCCCTGTTGTACTATATACCCTTGTAGCTTATTTATTTTATACATAATTTTTGTGCCTCTTAATCCCCTATCCCTGTCTTGCTCCTCTTCCTTTCTACCCTCTCCCACTGGTACCCACTAGTTTATTCTCTGTATCTGTGAGTTTGTTTCTTTTTTGTTATATTCACTAGTTTTATTTTTTAGATTTCACATGTAAATGATATCATATAGTATTGTCTTTCTCTGTTTGACTTATTTCACTTAGCTTAATATCTTCCAAGTCCATCTACATTGTTGCAAATGGCAAATTTTCTTTTTTTATGGCTGAGTAATACTCTACTCTCTTGATCACTTACAATTACCTACTAAAATGTAAATACTATGTAAACAGTTGTAAATACAATGTAAATGATAGGCAAGTAGTTGCTGGCACATGGCAAATTCAAATTTTGGTTTTTGGAACTTTCTGGATTTTCATTTGGAATATTTTTGACTTGTAGTTGGTTGAATCTGTGGATGCAGAACCCATAGATACGGAAGGCTGACTGTACTGTTAAATTATGGAATAAGTCATAAAAATCTGTATAAGCTCTACTTTGCTAAGCTTATAATGTTGCTGGAAAAAACCGGCCTCTGTACCTTGATAGCTGAATTGAGACTCAGAGGCAGAGTTTTGGGAATTAGAAGAGAACAGCTTTATTGCTTTGCCAGGGAAAGGGGCATCACAGCAGGCTGGTGCCCCAGAGACCGTGAGTCCTTCTTGGGGTCGGGGTCCTGAGGTTTTACAGAAAAATCAGATGAAACAGAAAGGCGATGACAGTCAGGGTGTTTTCCAGGGTGCTGTAGTCTCCTTGATCTTGAACCCACCTGGCACCACAGAGACGCTCCAGAGGGTCTGTTCATTCTACTGAGGCTATCAGCCCATGACCATCTTCCTGGAATACAGCTTCTGGGTTAAAGGACAAGCTATTATGGTAAAGAATGTTTAGGGAATGGAGAGTATAGTAGGAAAGATGGGGACTATTTAGCTCAAAAGCAGTTGAGCAAGTGAAGCAGAGGTGGGGGTTTGTCAGAGAAAGGGAAAAACAAGTGAGAATTTTAAGTGAGAATGAATCAGCAAACAGCTTTAGCATCAGGAAAGCCATTTTGTTAGTTTTGTACTCTCAATAACTTTTCAGTCTTATCTAACATTGAATAACATGCAATATGTTATGTTAAGGTAATTAAAATACTGAAGATAACAGACACATATGACTATTGAATTGACATCTTTAAAAGTTGTGGTTCAGACATTCTTGCAAGGGACATACTTTGAACTGTCATATGTATGCATACAATCAGTAACAGTTATTTAATGTCACCTTCTATGTTACCACATAATAATGAAGAAATTCTTGAAATTAATGTTAAACTTAATGTAATTCTCATTTTTTATTTCATCACTAACTACACTGTAGTTTATGTGACCTTTTTTTATAGTAGCAAGACTGTCTAGATGAAGGAAGCTGGCCCAACCTCTTAAATATTTGATTACCCCAGAATATTTTCTCAAATGTTGTACCTGGGCTATCAGAATATTTCCTAAACAAAAGATAAATATTTGATGATAATGTAATTATTCATAGTTTTATAGTGTTCAGAGCTTGTTATGTTTGTCATTAGTGAAGCAGAAAAAATTTTTTCCCTTGTTATTATCATGTTCAAATTGCACTTATTCTAAAAAAATTTTTCATGTTAGCAAAATGTATGCAATGTTCAAGTTGTGTTGAAAAACACTTAGCTGGTTGTTTTGTTCTAATAGTAGATCTTCATTAGCTAGTTTTTGAATATATTAAGCTCTGGTCTCATTGGAAAGTGGTACCTGAGCTACCTTCTTAGCTACAATTTGCCAGTATTTCCTAGAAATGTCATTAATGTAGCATTTCACTAATGTCTTGGCAATTATGTGTGTATTCACATACATACAGTTGACCTTTGAACAACACAGGTTTTAACTGTGGGTCCACTTACATGGGGATTTTTTTTCAATAAATACAGCATTTACATTTATTTATATATTATTTTTTTCAATAAATAAACCAATCTGAGTTTGGTTGAATCTATGCATGCAGAACCACGGACAAGAAGGGTTGACTATCTATGGGACCTGTGTATCTGCAGATTTTGGTATTCAGGACAGGTCCTGGAACCAGTTCCCTGCGGGTAATGAGGGACAACTGTATTTTTGGATTTTGGATTAATGGATTTTTGGCTGCACAGAGTTGGTGCCCCTAATTCTCATGTTGTTCAAGTGTCAATGATATATACAAATAAAAAAATATCTAATTATGTTTTGGTAACATGATGTGCTACTTTATAATAAGTCTGTTACTGTGGTTTTTGTGTGAAATACTGCACATCTGCTTTTGTTGGCTTTTTAATTCAATATTCATTCTTACGAATACTCCATTTGTCTTTGAATAATTTTCTTTGTGTTTTAAACTGCATAATTTTTGTGGTTTTACTAATCCGTTATCATTTATGGCTGCAATACTACTGCTGCCTGCTACTGTTCTGAACCCATCAGATGTAGCAAAGCTAAGTTTATTATGTACCACAGTCAGTGAGACTGCTGTCTTGACAGAATCTCACAAGTATCTCAGGAGGAGGAGCTTGAGGTAGATATTTATAGTTCTGAGGTATTAGCTCACTTGGTTTTTAGTAGGTTTTTCCATGCGGGGATCTGATTGGAGGTGTGTAAACTTTGTCATATAATAGTTCAGGATTTAGGGAAAGGAAGGCAACAGTCTTGAGGCAACAGTTGTTAGTAAATAGTTGGTTGATAAGTCTTTTTTTTTTTATCTCGCACTGATGTTCCCTTCATTTTCCACAAAATAGCCAGCGTAGTCATCCTGAAACACTAGTTTCAAAATGTTTATGCTGATCATGTAGAAAACCATCCAGTATTTTCTTGTTGTACTGAAGAGTAAACCTACTATCGTTACTATGATCCACAAGACCCATTATATATAATGTGGCCCCTACTTAGCATTCCCACCTCACATCAAGTACTGTGCTCTTTTTTACCTTATTCTTCAGTTAAAATACTCTTTCATTTACCCTGACTTCACTCCTCTTGCAGATTCACCTGTAGGTGTCACTTTTACACAAAAGCCTGCTTTGCTATCATCCTCTAGCCCCAGCAGTCCCCATCCAATGTAAATCTTAAATCACACCTTCCTGCTATAACCTCTCTTACCACTTACTACTGGTTTGTAATTATATGTACTTGTATGTTATTTTGTTTCCTGCTCTTCTGTGTACTGCGTGAAGTCAGGAACTCTGTCCATCACATATCCCTAGTGCCTGGCATTTCGCCTTACACATAGTAGATTCTCAGTGAATAATTGGTCAATAAATGAATGCTGATTAAAGCCTACCCATTTGGTTTCTTTTTCTTTTTTTTTCTACTTAAAATTGAGAATGGTGCTTCTCTAAAGAAACCAAGGATTCAATTTGGTGAGAAAGGCCATGGCATAACTGTTTTCTACCTATTACCAACAAGAGTGATAGGTTGTAATAGTGTCTCCAATTACCATGATTGGTGTCTTTCAAATTACAGCTTTGAGTTCCTCAATCCAAAAAGATCTCATTGTCCTTGAAATTAAGGAATAGGGAGGTTGAACTAAAAAATACAGGTTAGCACCGTTTATATTAAAAAATTACAAGGAGCATTGTTGGCCATATTCTTTGAGCTTCTCTCTGGTGTTTAAAGGTAACGTAAATTTGAAACTGTTTTAACAGTGTTATGATAGAAACATGGGGTTAGAAATCATGATTCTGTGCTCTACAACTTGTTAGTTGGAAGGTATTGGGGAGAATTCACTGAAGCTCTCTGAATCTTAGTGTTCCTTCTATAAAATGGATGTAGGGAAACCTTAATCAAAGGTGTTAATTGTGGAAAGTGAATTTTTATATTTTATGTTTTTATATTAATATTATGTGTAAATACTATATATTTTTATTTTATATAAGGTAATTTTGTATAAATTTATAATATGGTAAAATAGTTTATTCACTATTTGATTTTGCATTAGTGTATATTCTGAATAATCTTGTGTTATGTAGATTCCAACTTAAATTAAGAAACCAAACTTACAGGATTTCTGACACTATTGCCCTTCATTTTTAGAGTTTTTTTTTTCATTTCTGTTATAAAATACTGGTTTAGAATATAGATAGGAAATGCATTTCCTTGTAAGAACTTAAATAAGTTACTTTGTTGATGCTTTTTTGTTTTGAAAATGAGTTTTTTAGTATTTTTTTTCTAAAATATGCTTTTCTAAAAGCTATTTAAGGATGAAATTGTTGAAATGTTACTTGTGAGCTATAAGTAGCATCTGATTAATAGTATTTTTTACTTGAACTTCAAATATTAGAGATAACTATAAATACAAGTTGAAATTTAAGGTAATTTACCAATTCTGTATATCAGTACTATTTTTTTTGTATGTTTAAGAATGATTAAGTCTTTTTTATTTAAGTCATGGAAACCATTTCAGCTGACTTTATAACATAACTGCAGACCATATATTTGTCTCATGATTTCTCCCATCAAAGCATGAAGAAGTGAATTATTGAAAAGATAAAAATAAATTTGTTTGCTTTCTGTCAGAGTTCATATCCGCAGCCAACCTTGATAGAAGGCCAGAATGATTTAGACAAGTTTGCTTTGGAGATTCATAACATATGCTTGCTGGACAGAATTGAGTTATCTCTGCTCTGGAGAGTAAGTTATTGTAGCAGGAGCTGACAGAGATGAAGATAACTGAGGGAAATTCAATTACCTTTTAGTGTTTTCTTTCTAATAGGATTCTTAATGTGAAAAAGATCCTTATATGATGCACCTATGTTACGTGTGAGATCTTCCTTGATACCTGTTTCCAGAACACCATGAATGTTCAGTTCCAGCCCTTCATTAAGTATGAAATAGGTAGCTTACTATTAAGAGGAGCTTTGATTGAGAGCTCTTAGTTTTACTTGATGTCATTGATCTTTGTAATCATTGACCACCCTCTGTGGTTTTCTTTAACAAAGTACATATTATTTTGTATGAGTTTATTATTTAATATGTTGGGATTTATTTTCCCTTCCTCTCAAATGGCCTTTCTGGAAGTATGTTGTGGCTTCTCAGTGTTGATATAATTGATATCTGTCTAATTATCATATACTGAGGCTTGGCAACCTTGTGTAAATGCTGTTAGAGTTCTCAAGCTTCCATTTTCACTTTGCTTTGTCATTCTCCCAGACTTTCTGCTAGAATGGTGCCTTCACTTTCTCACTCCCTTTGACTGTTTGGTGTGCTACTGTGTGACTGTGTCTTGCAGCCTGGCTACTCTCCTTTCCTTTTCATCTCCAATCCTAGAACAAAATATTAAAAATGTTCTCTTGAATATTATTATTAATGGTCTAATTACACAATCCTTAGGCTCTTTTTTATTCCTCATGTTCTTTGATCTGTGCATCTTTGACATTGATGATCAACCCTTCCTTTTGAAATTCTTTGTTTGCTTGACTTTGTTGCCAGGTGCTTTTCTTGCTAGTTTTTACTTCTCATGGTTCTCCTTCTAGTTTATTTCTATCTCCATTTCTTAGTTCTTCACCAAAAATATAGGTCTTCACAAGAGTACTTCATTGATACTTCTTTTGTTATTGTTTTTGGTTTTAAAAAATTTTTTTGTTTGTTTTTTATGAGGAAGGAGTAATTTGGTTTGTTCATTCATTCATTTATTTAATGGAGGTACTGGGGATTGAACCTAGGACCTTGTGCATGCTAAGCATGCACTGTACCACTGAGCTGTACTCTCCCCCCTCATTGATACTTTTTACTTTTATATTCTTTAATAATTTTATATTATGTCAGCATCATGTAAAACTTCTATATAAAAGACATTAAATATTTTTTACATTTAAAATTTAAAAATATTCAATGTCTTCTCCTGATAATTAAAAATTTAAATATTCTGAGGACTCATGGAGTGAAAAATCTCTAATCTCTTCTAGGATGCCTCCCACCTCCACTTTTATAGGAAGCCATGGTTAGTTTCTTGTGAATCCTGTCAAGGTTTGTTTATGTACACATATATAAATAGGAATATGTATTCTTATCCTCCATTCTTTATACAAATGCTAACACGTCTGTAATGTCCTATATTTTGTTTTTTAAACTTCATTTTATTTTTTGGAGATCCCTTACATGCCCATCAGCAGTGTATGAGTGTTTCCTCATAGAGTGTGTTGTCAAACTTTTAGACTTGTGTTATTCTCATAGATAATGTGTGGTAGTATGTAGTTTTCATTTGTATTTCTCAGTGTAGTTTTAACTTGTATTTCTCTTTTTTATGAGTGAGGTTAATTATCCTTGGGCCTTTTTTATTTCCCTTTTTGAGAAAATATCCTTTACCTGTTCTTCTGGATGTTTTTCTTACTGATTGTAGAAGATCTCTGTATATTAAGGAATTAACTCTCTGAGATATGTTATAAATATTTATGCCAGTTTGTTGACTTACAGGTGGTCAAATTATTGGTATCCTGGAGAAATTTTTTACAAAATGTTTTTTTGTTTAATTTATGAATGTTTTCTTTTATGACTTCTAGTTCTTGAGTTGGTAGTTAGAAAGGTCTTCCAAATGCATAAATTATAAAGGAGTTTCTCCTAGTATTTCTTACTTCACTTATTTGTACTTTATCTTAGGATAAACTGTCATATGAATCTAACTTTATTTTATATGACGATCTAGTTTTCCCTATACCAACTACCGCATGGTCCAAATTTCCTCCTCTGCTCTGAGATGCCCTTGTTATCCTGTACTAAATGCTTCTATGTTTTGAGGTCTATTTTTTAATATTACTATATTTCCCTGTAAGTCTCTGTGATTTGATGTATTGGTGTCAATTTTTTAAAAATTATTGAGGCTTTATAATGTGTTTTAATAGCAATAGGGCTATGCTCTTCCTTCCCTCATTGACTTACAGTATTTTTTAAATTGTTTACTAATAATGTAAGATTCAGCTTGTCTGATTCAAAAAACTGTTTTTGTTTGATTCTCTTAGGCTTTTCAGGTGTATAATTATTTTGTGCTTGGATATTGATAGTTTTTCCTTCTTATTTCCAACTTTTATTCTTCAAATTGCTTTTTCTTATCTAATTGAATTGGCTTATTCAATTATTATTATTGAGTAATAATAATTATTTTATTGTGGACTGCCATTTCTGTTCACTAATGTTATATTTGTTATTTTACCATTCTTGCATGAGTTCAACATTTTTTGTTTTTCGATTCCACATGTAAGTGAATACTCATTTAGTTGTGTTTTGTTTTTTGTTTTTGATGAAAAATCAATCCAATTTTGTCATGTTTAAGTGGAGCAGTAGAGTCGATAGTGTGCTTTTTTTTTATATTGTAGACATTCATGGATTGACTGATGGCATTTTAACGTAATGATAATCCAGCCTAATGGTTATCAACTCATTGCAAGTTATACTCTTTCACTTTAAGCAATCATAAATAGTATAAATACATTGATTTTTATGCTGACACTTGAACTTAATTTGTGATTAATTTGATTATAGTTGTATGAACTATGAACATTTGAAATGCTTCTACATCTCTACCATTCAGATAATCTCAAATCTATTTTTATTGATTTGTTTAGATTATTATGGAAATAAAAACAAAAATAAGTGTCTTTTAAACATAGAATTCAGATATATCCTGGGATTAGAAGGTTATCCTGGGAAACCCTGTGTTAAGAAAAAAATTTTTTTGAATCAGTGGCTTTTTTTAAATTAAAAAAAATTAATTTGAAGAATACTGTAGGAAAAAGGAAGAAAAAATATAGCAATAAAGAATGGTACAAAGTAAAAAGAGGACATGTTTCATATCTCTCAAGATAATGGTTTGGCACATAGCTTTTCAGACTTTTTATTACAAATATACACTTTGTGTATAATTGTATGAATATACATTTTACACATAATATATATTTAACCTATTTAGCTAAAAGTGCAATTACATTATGTAAAATGTTATATATTTTGAGTCAGTAGTTCTTACATTTTTATTTGGCTGTGGACTGTTGAGAATCTGACCTTGAAAAATTTATGCAAACATAACTATGAAATGTACATGTAAGTTTTGAAGATTTACAAATTCTGACTTGAAAGTGTCTTTTGTAAGGGTCTGTGTGGTTTGCAGATATCACTTCTCCTATAGCAGTCATGTAGGGGAAATAGAGGCTAACATTCCACTGGTATTTCTCTTTGTTATGGATATTACGTTTTTAAATTCTGGATTATGTTATTCTTCTTGGAGACCTTGTGAGAGTCATTTGTAGCCATTTAAAAATGTTTCAAATTTTTTTTTTTTGTGTCTACTGAGGTTAACAAACCTTAGATATTGACTCCTTTATAATGGGATCTTATTGTTATTATAATTTCAATACCTAATATAGGCTTGGGACAAGGAAGTTATCAATAAAATATTGCTAAATGAATGAAGGTGTTAACTAATACGGGATAGAATATAGGATTAATGAAGGTTTACATACCTGACTAAGAAAAATTGGGGGATTTAGTCTTTTACTGTGAGATCCTACATTTCTTTTAGAGTAGGAAAGTGTTCTGATCACATTCTAGCTAAGTGTAAAGAAAAGTAGCAGTCATTACGTTCCCTTGTGTTGCTTATTAGGTTGCCGCTGTTTTTCTTTCTTCCCCACTTTATTGAAGTATGACTGACAAATGAATATTGTATATTCAAGGTGCATAACATGATGTTTTGATATATGTGTACGTTGTGAGGTGATTACCACAATTGAGCAAATTAACTTATCCATCACCTCACACCATTTTTTATCTTTGTGGATGAATACTTGATATCTTCTCTCAGCAAATTTCATGTACATAATAATCTTATTAACTATTGTTACCATGCTGTACATTAGATATCCAGAATTTGCTAATCTCAGAATTTAAATTCTGTACCCTTTGATTAATATCTTCCCTTTCTCCCACCTCAGCCTCTAGCTGCTACCATTCTACTCTCTTACCATTGGTTAAACTTTTTTGTTTTTGAGTTCCACATATAAGTGAAATCATGTAATATTTGTCTTTCCGTGTATGGCTTATCTCACTTGGCATTACTGTCCTCTAGAGTCATCCATGCATCACAGCTGGCAATCTCTCCCCGCCCCCCAACCCCTTTTAAGGCTGAATAATACTCCATTATATGTGTATACCACATTGTGTTTATCCATTTATCTGTCACTGAATACTTAAGATGTTTCCATGTTTTTGCTATTTTTAATAATGCTGTAATGAATATAGAAGTGCAGATATCTCTTGGAGAAAGTGATTTATTTCCTTTGAATATAAAGAAGTGGGTTGCTGGATTATATGGTAATTTTATTTTGAATTTTTTGAGGAACCTCCATGTGTTTTCCATAGTGGCTGCACCAATTTATATTCTAACCAACAGCGCATGAGGGTTTCCTTTCCTCTGCATCTTCCCCAACACTTGATGTTTCTTGTACTAGTTTTATTATTAGAGTATCAGCTATGTAGTAATTTTTGTTTCCTTTCATTCACTTTTGTAGAAGATATTTGACGCCAAACCATAAGCATATTTTTTTTCCTATTTATTTTTCTCTTCTCTGCTGACTTTATTTATTTCTTCTTACATGCACATAAAATTGGTAGAGTGAAAAATGAGTCTGAGCTATTTAAAAATTAGTTGAATGACACACAAAACTTTTTTCATCCTGGTCCATTTCTTTATTTTCTATTCCCGTTACTGATCGAATTCTCCATTTTGTCTTTCAGTTTGTGGTTGAAATACAGGGCAAATGAAATATAATGATACTGTATTTTTTCTTACAGACTTTAAAGAAAACTTGTAATTATGAGAGTGCAAAGTGTTTTAAACTGAACCTCCCATTTATGCTTTCCTGTTTGTCTTTTCTAATTCATTCTTTCTCTTCTTTTTATTTTATCCTTTCTTGTTTTTTCCCCTTATACTCTTTACTCATATTTGAACATCTCACCTTAAAAAGGGTGTGAGAGAGGTGGGTTAGAGTTAATGATAATTTTTTGAAGCTAAGCATGATACCATTCTGTTTCCCATGATGGTCCTACATTGGTGGTTAATGCATCCCATTGTCTGGCCACATTTCTTTCTTGATATACACTTTACATAATCAGTTTTGTCATTTCCTGAAGAAATAGCTGATTAATAGATCTTGAGTCATCATAGCTTAATAGCAAAGCAGTAGAATGGCAATTTCATCTGAGCTTTGGTATTTATTTACTTGCATTATGGTTTTGGACATCTTTCTTATCCTCTTTTATATTTATTTCATCTATAGAGCAGAAACAGGGAAATGGTAAGCTTGACAACATGTATATTTTTTAATTGTAGCTTTTCTGTCATTGTTATTTTCTTTACCTTAGATAAAAATGATGTTGATAAACAATCATGAAACTTATGAAATACTATCTTAGTTAAGTAAAGGGGTACTGTAAGTCCTTTTAAATGCTCAGATCACTTTAGTTTGAGCACCCAGCCAATGAGACCACATGATTACTACAGTGCAGTTTTGCATAGCTCTGACTTTCCAGTCAGATAACCTAGTGCATTAATCTTGGCTCTGTCATTTCCTAGCTATGTGAGCTGAGACACTATTGCCTCATGTTAAAATCAAGATGATAATGGTGCCTACCTACAGTAATTTTGTGAAGAGTAAATGGTATTTGATAAATGCAAAGTGCCTGTTACCGTGAGTCTGTAGTAAATGTTTAATGATACAGCTATTATTGTTACTTTTAAAGTTAAAAAGAGAGAATTTTTTTTATTCTAAGTAATCTTTAACATCATCCAAGGAACACTTATACGTCCCACAGTTCTCTTGGGATGCTTACCTCTGCCGTAGGGCCCTGATCCAGACTGCTGCCATGTCAGCCCTGCAGGCTGCCTCTTCCTCTCATACATGTGGCTTTTCCAGGAAGCTGCTGTTTTTTCCTTTATCTTGTTGTTTAAAGCATGGTCATATACTTTTCCTTTTCTCATTCGTAAGCCTAACAACAGAAGGGCATCACAATGCAGAAAAGGAAAGTAAAGCCCATTACTGAATATTGCATCTCCTAATTCATAGGTCATGCGCCTGCGTAGATTTCCTCTTGACTTTCCTTGATCTCTGTCTCACTCCCTTTACCAGGTTGCAGGGGCTTGTTCAGCTTCCCCCACATGGTGAGCTTCTGTGACCACATTCCTTCTTCTTACAGTCCAGGCCCACCTGCCTCCAGTCTTAGAATGAAAAGAATGTTGGTTCTTTCTAGGTCCAAGGTTCATCTTTTTTTTTTTTTTTCTCCTCCCTCTGGTTGATTGACAGTGGGACCATCAGATTCCTTAAGGGCAAGTCCCACTCCAGTTTACCATATGTGTTCAGGTATATCTTCCCCACCTGGACTCTGCAAGCATATTTCTCAGTGTATTTCCAGAGTGTGCTGTATTCATTCTGGAATGCACTATTTTTAGTGATTCTTCTAGGATGTGTTTTAACTGGTCTCACTTTCTATTTTAGCTTCTTGATAATGGCCAGATTAAAAGCTAGGCTCACAGCATTTTCAGCTGTCAGTCTTCTGTGGGTAACTTTTGAATGGAACATTTTCATGCACGTATTTCAAAAAAAATCATACTTTTTAGATTTATATGTGAACCTAAAGAAGGTATCATTGTTGGGCTGATATGTCTGCCTCTCTTTGAAAATTGTGATGCTTCTCTAGCTTTGAAAAACAGAGCTGTATTACTGGGCACTCCATTAAAGGTGGGAAGCTACAAAAAGGCAAAGGAACTGTAGCATAGGTTAAAGTGAACTCATACCAATGAGCAGTGCTAAATTAAATAAATTAAATCCAAATTGAAAAATGTTTTTTCTTCACTATCCTCTTAGTATATTCTGATTATATACAATATATTCTTGATAGAGAACTGGATCTGTTACTGCCATTGAAAAATCTCTTCCAAGAAAAGGTCTGAATATACTCCTTGTGGATAGATCAAGCCTGTATTTAAGGTTCAAGTTTATGATATATCCTAGTTATCTTAACAGTTGATCAAATCACCTGTTTATATATGTTAAATGATTTATATAAACCTTTGAGGACCAATTTTTTTAAATGAAGGAAATAGATAAAAACACATTAGGCACCCAAGGAAAATATAAACAAGCATGTATTGGTATATTTAAAAAGAGCTGTGGTCATTACATGTCTTATTCTTTTATTCTTATCTTTCCTTTATGTTGCCAGATATTTTTTCTTTTTTCTATGTTAACTGAACCCGTTCTTCTTGGTGAACAGTTACTTAGCCTTTAATTCCCTTGTGAAACCATCTCTGGTTTGGAATAGTTCTTTCTTGCTCTTTCCAGACACACCATACATACCGTTTTTAGCAATTATCTCAAATTGTAATTATATATATATTTCCCCCCATCTCTCAACTATGTTGAGATGGTGGAAGAGAGGGATTGTTTGCTGTGTAGTTTGTTAACTTCATGACTAAGTCTACAATGAGTGTTTGGTGTTACCATATATGCCTGTCAACATTCGGATTATTTCATGTCTGTTATTAATGAATTCTTAGGAAAAGCACATCACATTATATCCTTTTTATATGGGGAAACTGTGGCATAGGGAGGTTAAATACCTTGCCTGAGCATGAATGTGTCAGAGCCAAGATTTAAACTCAGGTTGTCTGGCTCAGGAGTCTGTGCTCTTAACTATGTTAACTATGGTTTTTATGACAATGAATTAATGACTTTTTGTCTTTCTGGTTTTCATGCTTGTTCTTAGACTACCTTTATTTGAAACTTAAGCCTAAGACTTACCTATTTGTAGTTTAGGTGTGTGAATGTAATCATATTAGCCTAGTATAAGTATGAGACCCTAGTTTTGTATGCTTTCAGTAAACCTAATGGTTAGATAGATATGTTGAGTTAAAAGATTATAGGATTTGCTTAAGGTATCCAGCTCTTGTGCAGATTAGCAAAAAGTAAAGCTTAAACTTCTTGATTCTTCTCTTTGTGTGTCTATGCATTTGTGTATAATTATATAATCTTATATGAAGATACATTTCTGTCTCATATTATGATTTTTAAAAATATAATTACTTGAGTTTAACCTCATCTATTTAAATTTTATATTAATTTTATTGATCACAAATACTAACCATATTTTACTTTACTTACCAAACTGATGTATGCAGGCATTGTTGAAGAAATCAGCTTGTGTTTTTGGAAGGTGTTTTGGTATTTACTTAAGAATTTTGTGATTTTTATTGTTAATAAGTAATGAAGTAATGAAATAATAACATTTTATTTGCATTTGACATACAAATGGAAACTGTAGCCCTGTTTTTAGTATTTTCTTGCCTTTACAAATATATAAAAGCTCTTTTTAGTATTTACTTGCCTTTACAAATGTGTAAAAGCTTTTAAAATAATTTTTTCATTATCAAAAATCTAAAGTAAAAAATTAGAACTTATATTAATCTTCAAATTATTTAAAAATACTGTTTGAAGACTTTAAGTTGTAGAGATAAGAGTCCAACACACTGTATTCAGTCCATTAAAACAATAAGAAATGGAAGCGATAGTTTGATAAGTGTTCTGCCTGTGTTAACCTTGAATGCTATTATCGGGGGGATGATGCTATATCTGTTTCATTGGCTTAGGCTTTTTCATGCTGAGAGAAATCAATACTTTGAGGCGTTGGATGACAGAGGAATCATTTCAGAATTAAAGGTGGCTGTCACACATTGTCATTGGTTGACTTTCTTTTGCTGCTGAGATTTTTAAGCTTTCATTTTTCTAAGTCTTTTTCAGGAGTCTTTGTAAGATTTCTCTGGACAACTTTTTTTTTTTTTATGATTAGACTTCAAATCTGAGTTAAGAGATCAAGAGCAAAGATCTCCAAAATTGAAGTATTGAAAGGCTTCTTAATTTGTTGTCCCTTAGGTGATTTCCCTTTTAAATGGTTTACAATGAGACAAGTAATTTATAGTATAAGTGATTTTGAGATAAATTGTGATATAAGGTGTATACAAAGTGTTTACTGGAAGATATGTTTAGTTAACTGAAAATGCAATACTCTTTGTGTAGCCATGAGAAAGAATGAAGGTAGACCTATATGTCCTGACATGGAATGGTGTATAGTTTGATTTCATTTACATAGGAACTATAGTTTACCATCGACAGTGTCTGCCCCTGTAGAGAACAGTGAAACAGGGAGGAGGTGGAAGGCAGAACTTTCTTTTTATTTCATTTAAGTGATTACTTTTTGATTTGATTTTAAAAGCAAGTATAAGTTTCTTTTTAATTTTAAAAATGTTTGAAACACGAAACATAAAACCAATGCATTTCAAGTGCTTAATTAACATTAAATGTTACTAAATTAGGACAAAGGCTTACATGCTAGTTTAAAAGTTTTAGCCTTGAAAACTGGAATTTACTTTTATTTCACAATATTATGCAAACTTATTGAAAATTTCCTTTATAATCTGTTTCTCATAAAATATACAGAAACTTAACTCTAGGGAAAATGTGCATTTAACATTAATTTACCTCCTTTTCTTGATACTGAAAGTGTTTGTGAGAAGACCTCTGTATATATCTATCCAGTCACAACCCCTTTTGCTCCATTAAGCTAAATAATCTTCTTATATTATGAAATGACTTATTTTCTTCTGTTTTTTCTTTCAATACTTAAATATGGTTTTTTATCATTATAATTTCTTTACCAGTTTTTGAACTTAATATAAATGGCATCAGAATGGGTTTTGCCTGGCATTTTTAGTTCAACAACATTATGCTTGTGAGATTCATTTGATTTGTTACATTTCCCTATTTTGTTTTCAATGCTGTATGATATTCTGTTACATTAGTAGAACAGTAGTTTCTCCTAATCTCTGCTACTGTTCATTGGCAAGTATGTTGTTTCCAGTTTTAACTGTTATGAACAATGCTGCTTTGAACATTTTGTAGTCTTTTGGTGCACATGGTCATGAATTTCTGTAGGGCGGGCTTACTTGACTGTGAAGTGTTCATGTTTTCAATTTTAATAGATGTTGCCACACTCATTGCAAAAGTGTGTACCACTCCCAACACCAGTATGTAGCTGTTTCCATTACTCAGTATTCTTACCAACAACTGATCAGTGTTTTTTATTTTAGAATTCTGGTAGTTGTGTAATGGTGTCTCACTGTGTTTTGTTTTGAATTTTATTTACATTGAAAGTGTCCATCTTTTCTTCTGTTTTTTTTTAACATTTTTTTATTGAGTTATAGTCATTTTACAATGTTGTGTCAGATTCCAATGTACAGCATAATTTTTCAGTTATACATGAACATATACATATTCATTGTCACATTTTTTTTCGCTGTGAGCTACCATAAGATTTTGTGTATATTTCCCTGTGCTATACAGTATAATCTTGTTTATCTATTCTACATTTTGAAATCCCAGTCTGTCCCTTCCCACCTGCCCGTCCCCTTGGCAACCACAAGTTTGTATTCTATGTCTATGAGTCTGTTTCTGTTTTGTATTTATTTTTTTAAATTTATTTTTTAGTTTTTTATTTAAAAAATTTAAGAGATTATATTTTATCTGTTTTTTTACTCTTGTGAAGTACTTGTCTGTCTCTTTCCCAGTTTGTTACTAGTTATATGTCCATTGGTTGTCTATTTTTCTGATTTGTAGAGGGTATTTACCTGTTGATACAGGAGCTAATTTTTAAAATATGAATATTTTAACTACCTTCTTTCCTGTTAATTCCTTTCCTATTAACTTTTAAAAATACTTCTTAAATATACTTTATTGAATGAAGTATACTTATATGAAATAAAATACACTCATTTTAAGTATACAGTTTGATGAGTTTTCACATGTGTATATACCTGTGTAACTGTCACAATCAAGATACGGAAAATGTCTGTCATCTCAGGGAATTCCCTTGTGACTCACTGTGGTCAGTTCCTCTCCATATACACATATGTACCCTAGGCAGCTGCTCATCTGGTTTCTTTTATTATAGATGGTTTTGCACATTATATACAATTTCATATAAGTGGAATTACACAGTAGATATTCTAATATGTGTATTCTTTTGGTCAGCATAAAATCTTTGATATTAATCCACATTGTTGTGTGTGTTACTCTTCTGTTTCTTTTTATTGTGGAGCAACATTACTTTGTTTATCCATTCATCTATAGGTGGATTTTCAGTCCTTTCCAGTATTGGGCTTTTATGATTAAAAGCACTGTGGGCATTTTCATATAATTTATTTTATGTTATCATTCATTTTGAGAAATACCTAGGAGTAGAATAGCTAGATAGTGTTGCAAATACATGTTTAGGCTTAATAAAACAAGAAAAAATGCAATGACAGTAAAGGGCAGAGAGTTATAAGCGCTCTAAGGGAGGATTTTCATGTTTATTTCTGCAAAATATATTAATGTTTAGTATTCTATCCCTTTAATGCAAAATTTGTTGTGTATTCCTTACCTTCTGACATCTGAATTTAAGATTTGTATTATTTCTTTATTAAACATTTAATATTTTCTAATAAAATTTAAAGCTATAAATTTTACTTTAAATGCTGTTACAGCCAATACTCCTACAAATTTTCTGATTTTCCTTATGACTTCATCTTTGATATATAACGTTATTTGGAGATGTATTGTTTAATTTCCAATTACTTTGGAACTTTTCAGACTTTTTTTCACTTTATGTCTTCAAGAATCAAA
Organism: Vicugna pacos; assembly: GCF_048564905.1. Taxonomy (NCBI): domain Eukaryota; kingdom Metazoa; phylum Chordata; class Mammalia; order Artiodactyla; family Camelidae; genus Vicugna; species Vicugna pacos. The sequence goes on from NC_132988.1 coordinate 14,330,673, forward strand.
AGGAACTCTAGATTTCTTTAACTTTTTCTCTGCATGAATTCCTCTTTTCTAGTGGTTTGTGTTTCAGATTCCCATTTTACCTTCTCAATAGACATCTTTACACTTGTTTCACATCGCAAGCTATGGGAAAAATACATTTTCTGGCCTTTGAAAATGTTTTGAGGTTATTTGGTGATTAGTATATCATCTGAGTGTATCTGGCACATAGGATGGAGAGACAGGCATGTTAAAAGATCATATACCACATTACTGAATTATAAAAGGCCACAAGATCTGGCTAGTAGAGTTTGGTTCTAATTGTTTAATATTTTAGACAGTTGTGTACTTTTTTGTGGGTGGGGTATATAAGTCTGTCTGTGTTACACCAAAGTGAATTCTTTTAGAAATAATTCTGGGACTGGTCATAAAAGGGCAGTTAGAAGATGATTTCAAGAGCTGAGTTTTGAGCTGATAAAGATCTGTATTAGGGCAGTGATAAGAATGATTAAGAGGTTTTGCTAAAATGCATTGGTGAGATATGAAGTGAGGGAAATTGAGAAGTCACAGATGACAAAAATAGAGTAGCTTTCTCTTCAGTGTAATAGCATGTTTGGGAGAAAGATGTTAGTTTCAGTTTTGTCCACTTTAAATTTCAGATACTTATTGAATGATTGGAGATTATCCTACAGATGGAAATGTGGGGTCAGAGCTGAAAAATTTGAAAGCCAGCTCTAAATTGATAACAGTACATGATGTGGGTGTGTATGGTATTGCCAAGAGACATTTCACAAGACCTTGAGAAAATGCCAACATTTCAAAGGTGGTCGCGGTGATTACAGGAGGATGATAGAGGAATCTGCTTAATTTTACTCCTCTCTGAGCTTTCATGCAAAGTTCTAGTAATGAATTTGTGTAGAGACATAGCATCTAGAAGGAAAGACTAAATGTGGTGTTGTCTATATTTCTTTATTTACATTTAAAAAGCCAGAATAGATATTTGAGTTATAAATGGCCAGTCTAAATTGTTTCTCTCTTTAGATATTAGTTTATTTTTGCCCTGCAAGTAAGTGAATTTAAGAACTAGGTTTATTTATCTTATATGCTATGATTCTGTGGTAATAAATCTTAAGACTTCTTTAGCAATAATCAAATGTATTTGAATTGTTAGTTCCTAAGATGGTTATTTCTTTTCTTTTTAAGATTCAGATTTTTGTCGGCTCATTGTTGTGATGTTATATTACTTAGTTCATGTGTTACTTAAAATAGGAAAACAGAAAGTTGATGTAATGTAAAATTGAATGAAAACAGGAAAACAGTAAAGTTAATGTAAAATAAAATTGAATGAAAGTTGATGTAAAATTGAGTTAATACTAGGGCTGGCCCTTGATTTTATTGATAGATGGTACCTTTGGGTAGCATCTCTTGGAGTACCTCCACTCAACCTTTAAACGCAAGCACACACAAACAAATATATATATATTCCTTAAGTAACATGTGTTTGATCTTAAAGCATATTCCTTATCTGTACTTGATTTGAATGGTAAGTCAGACATTGAATATGTTACTGTTTTTTGATAAGAATGTGTTCAAATTCCATTTTAAAGATATTTTTAGGAGTGGATACATGCTCATTATATCTTTACAAAACATTCTTGTTTGGTTTCCTTTTACTGTATTTTAAGGTTAGATGTGACTCTAATGTTCCACAATGAGACAGAGATTGATAATCTGGAAAGAATAGCCCTTTAATGTGATTTATATCTATAGATTTTATGTCAGATATGAAAAGTTGCTGTTTAAATTGTAAAGGAGGATCCATTAAAGAACACTTTAAACCATTTTGCTATTTAACTTACCTTGGACTCTTCTTTTTAGAATTATGCGTTTTCAAGCAAACTTTAGTGGCTTACTAAATGTTTGCAAAATATGATTTGATAAAGTTAAATTATTCTAATATTTTATTAAGTAAAGAAGTAATAGGCCATTTAAGTCTTTTTTGAGTACTTTTAGTACATTTAATATGAAGGTATCTGATATTTCAGGGGAGTATAGACGCCAGTTATTTTCTAATTATCATCAAGAATTTTAATTTCCTCTTAACAAGTGAACTTAGACAAGGGCAGACTATGTATACAGTAGGGAATATTGAAGGTGTAAAAATTCTACAGCTATCTACTGTTTTGTCCTGTTGGCGTCAGTGTATGGTTGGGTTAGCAATGAAGTAACCTTTAGAGTGCTGCCTGGTTCCGGGAGCAATCTCTGAAAATATCCATAGCAGTTGACATTTTTGTTACATTGGAATAATTCCCTAGTAGTTATCTTCATTTAAACTACTTCCCTTCAAGTATTTTTTAATTACATTTTCTTTTATTTCCTCAAATCAAATTTTTGACAAACTGAACTATCTGTCGTTTGTTTGGCCCAGTCTTTTATTTTTAATATACTTATGGCACTTGCCTTTCATTTCTTATAAATTAATCTAGTGTTTAGCATGCTTTATTTTCTCCACATCAATGTTTATGTAAAAAAAATACTTTGCCTTTACCAGTGTACAAAAACTAACCTCTTAGAGGTTACCTAGAGTCTTCTAATTATATAATTCTTAGCACTTCTCAAATCCTCTCATTTTACAGATGAGGACAGTTAGACCTAGTGAAGTAAAGCGAGTTAGTTGTCCAAGACTGATAAGAGATAACTACAGGGGGCAGGAAGGGTATAGCTCAAGTGGTAGAGCGCGTGCTTAGCATGCACGAGGTCCTGGGTTCAATCCCCAGTACCTCCTCCAAATATAAAAAAAAATAAATAAACCTAATTGCCTCCCCCTCATAAAACAAACAAACAAAAAAGCAAAACTTGTGGGAAAAAAAAGAGTCTGGTAAAAGAGTAGATCTCTCATGTTCTTACTACAATCAAAAAAAAAAAGCCTAAAAAAAAAAGATAACTACCAAGGATGATGCTTTGTTCTAGTTTTTGTTTTGCTTCCCAATCTTATATTTATTCATATATATATAATACATATTCATATATATATACTATTATTTCTAGTTTTTTTCTTTTTTTTGAGTCCTCACTCTGCATTCCAGAACTTCTTCAGTCTGTTACTTCTTCTACCTGTATTTAGTACTTGGGTCAAATGGTCTTGCATCCTCCTTTCTGAAACTGACCCATGTTTCTGCCTTGCCTTTGCTTTAAGATTTTTTAAACATTCGTCTAAGAATAAGTTGTCTTCTCAAAATGTTCAATTTTCTGTCTTCCTTCATAGACTTTCATATACACCACTTATTATTTTCTATATACCTTTTTATTAAAAATTATTTTTAGCTTCAATTATTTAATGTCAGTGACATAACAGTCAGCCCTCTGTATCTGCAAGCTCTGTATATGTGGTTTCAACCAACCGCAGATAGAAAATATTAGGGAAAAAAAGAATTCCGGAATGTTTCAAAAAACAAAACTTGAATTTGCTTGTGTGCCTGGTAACTATTTACGTAGCATTTACATCATATTAAATATTATAAGTAATTTAGAGATTTTTTAAAGTACAGTCAGCCCTCTGTGTATCTGCAGGCTGCTTCTGCTGATGTGGAGGGCCTGCTGTATTCTTTGTACTGTGGCCATTTTATGAAAGAGATTTAAGCATCTGCAGATTTTGGTGTCCATGGAGGTGTCCTCCTCATACAAGGAAAAACCGTACTTTTATTCCCACTTCCTTCCTCACAGTCGAGAAGGAATGGGGATTCTCCAGGGCAAAGGCTATCAAGCTAATTCAACCTTTGATCCCCACAGCCTAGTGTTTTGCACAGACTAAGAGATACTTGATTCCTTATGTATGTACATGAACACCATGTCAGTTGGGTTGCTTATAGTGTTACGAACGGAAAACCCAATTTATACTGGCTTTCAATGAATGAATAGGAGTTTATAGGTTTTCATAAAAAGTCTTAAAAAGAAGATTTCACAGAAATTCTAATGGTAGGCTGGTCTTTGATTGATCCGGAAGTTCATGATTCCATTTGGAATAAACTATTTCTGTAATTCCTATAGCTCTGCTCCCTTTGGGTTTTGGCTTCATCCTTAGGCTTGTTTCTCTCTTGGTGCATTAAGAGCTCTCAATACTTCTGGAATTCTGTACTTTCTCTTTTACACCCTAAGAGGAAGAAAGGAACTAACCAACAAAACTCCTGACCTTTCTTCTTAATGCAACAATTGGACCAAGTGCCCTTCTCTGAGACAGTTTGTCTTTGTGAGTGTGACTGTTACCTTCATTGGTTTAGGACAGTGAGGCCCTCTTTTGTCGCTGAGCCATTGCTGGGATAGTGTATGGCAAAAGTCTGAATTGGTGTGCAATAGGAAAGGCACGCAATCACAGTGTGTGTCACATACATAAACTAGCGATACTTGTTCCAACGTCAAATTTTTGTTACTCGTCATAGGTTGTGTACTCATCATAGGCTGTGTACACATGTGAACGTATTGTGAGCTTGCATTTGGAGGTTAAGGGGAGGAGCCCAGTAGACCCTGTGACTAGAATTAAGGATCAAGTTTACGTAATCTTTGTTTTTTTATTTTGAGCAATTAATAGATAGTATGGCATCATAAACACGACACCTTAAGTATCTTGAATTCCAGAAGAAAAGAAATAAACATCTTGGAAACTAGTGATTTACTGTATTGGATTATTGCTAAAGAATCTTAAAAAATCTTGAAAATTGATGATATCTAAGACAGTACTTTTCAAACTTTAATGTATAAATCACCTGGAGATCTTATTAAAATCCAGATTTTGATTTAGTAGCTATGGGGTGGGACCTATAATTCTTCATTTTTAGCAAGTTCCTAGGTGATTCTAGTGCTGTTCGTCCATTTTGCATAGCTAAGGTTTAAAAGACCAAGCTTTTTGTCATTTTTAAAGGTGTTGAGAACTAGCTTCGTTTATTATTGTAAGTCACCACTGTGTCTTTTCGGGACTTCTGTGGTAGCTTATAACTGATCTCCATCCTTAACTCTCTTGTCTTCTTACCTTCTGTTCTTTAAATGGCACTATAGTGATCATTTTAATATATAAATCCATCACATCATTCCCCTGCTTAACCTTCCACTGGTTTCCCATTGCATTAGAATAAAATCTCAACTCTTTCCCATCGCTGCACAATACTAACTGGTACAGCCTCGCCTACCTCTCCAAACTCATTTCGTATCATTCTTCCTTTTATTCCCTTTGCCTAAAGTGCTTTGTTGCTGCTCTTCATACTGCTTGTAATGTTGACCCCTGCATTTTCACATGACTAGCTTCTCTTTATTCAGGTCTCTGCTTAAATATTAACCACTTCTGAGTGTATCTTATGAATGACTTCAGAGAAATAAATTCTTAGGGGATTGTTTTTCCTGAGACAGTAGATCATTGCAACTCTGTCGGTTCAGTTAATGAGGGATGTAAAAGTCACTTTAAATTTTTGGTTGGTTCAGTTCATACTAGAGATTATTTTATAATGCATTTTGAAGTTCTTTTCCCCCACATTTTTATAGTATTAATAGATGTTTCTTTTTCCTATCCAAGTCACTGTGTGCCCAGTATTCTGCAGACAAACGAGAAGATGAGAAGATGTGTGACCATTTGATAAGAGCAGCTAAATATCGAGACCATGTGACAGCAACTCAGCTAATCCAGAAAATTATCAACATTCTCACAGACAAGCATGGAGCCTGGGGAAATTCTGCAGTGAGGTAAAGGTTTACCTGTAGGATTTGGCTACTGGTTTTCTGTAGACGGCCTAGGTTTAGATAAATGGCTTTGGATATGATCAAGGCCAGATGAAGAACAGAGTAATTTAATTTTGTATTTTATCATCTACTATGAACTTAAAGTAAAGGGGAAGGAGAAAATCAGTGTGGACACAGTTGGGGACCTTTGTGGATCTCTCAGTTCCCTCAGTTACCTCTAAAAGTATCGTTGCTCATACGTTCATTCATTTTGAAGTGAACTGTTAAGGGAAGTAATTAATGTGGACTGTTTTACTAGCTGCACTTATATCTGAATTTACAAACACAATATTTTATTTTGAGAAACTATTTCCTATTTTACAATTTTAAGTTTTTAGCACATACATTTGAAAACTTAATAGTATGTGTTGTTTTCTTGAATTATGTCGCAAATTGCAGGGCTATGATGATAAAAATGCCTTCCTTAAAATTTTATTCATTACATCTACCTCCTTTTAAGACCATCAAAGTGAACATGCTGTTTTTTTAATGCTAATTTCTAGAACCAATAATTAATTGCCTTCTAGGACTAAGATACTTAGAGAAATCATAAAATTTAGTCTTTTTGGAATATTTTATGCTATAAGTCTTAGAACTGTGTTTTGACCCATTTAAGTAATGTTAATGAATAAATTCTTTATTTTTCCATTAGAAAGATATTTTTAAATTCCTCATTTCTGCATAACTTTTTCTAGAAGACAACAACAAAAAAAGAAAATAGCAAATTACCTGTACATTATATATAGGTGTAGCTGGCTTCTGCTTGTGTTTTAGTCAGTTCATGTGTCTAGCAGATGTCTAAGTCTAGTTTTAGAAATTTTCCAGTAAACAGAAAATGATTTTTAATTTCTTTGAGCTGAACTTGAGTTGAGTTGAAAGCTACCTGATCTTGGGATGTTTCTGTTTTCAGTACAGATACTTTCTAATACAGAGCAGACCTATCACATGACGCTTATCATGAAGAATATGTAAATAAAATGAATTTAATTTCTGGGCATATTTTTGGTTATCAGAGGGAGGAATGCAGGCCAAGAATTTGAGGGCAAAAGGACTGAATAAAGGCAAGAACCATGTTTGTTTGTCTGTTTG